>NC_133653.1:39371825-39971825 GCF_009905375.1 Apium graveolens
GAGGAACAGGTTCCTTCTTCAGAACCTGTTGTAGGTGAAGATGAGAAAGTGACTTCTCAGAAGGATTCTGGAATTGGGGGATCTAGGCTTCTCAAACGGCTTAGAAGAATGACAGTTTCTGAAACTCCCAAGGAATCCAAATCAACAAAGAGATACAAGAAACAGAGGGCAAAAAGGCCAGTTTCAGATGATGGAGAGGAAGCAGCTAAGGAAGGGGATCAGGAATCTCTGATCTCACAAGACAAGGAATTTGCTCCAGTCACTTCTTCTCCATCAACTCCATTTCAGGAAGCTGTTTCTGAAAAGGCTAACACACCTTCTGTGTCTTCAGTTGATCCAGGCACAAGTGCTGATATTGATCTTCAAAACTTGGTTGTGCTTGCAGTACTTATCTTAGAAGCTCCAACAGCATATATTCCTTCCACAACACCTGTTACTGATGCTGTTCAAACTCCAGAGTTATCAACAACACCTTCTCTGCATCAAGATGCTGATGATCAGAATTTAGGTGAGCATCAGGATATGGCTGTTGATCAGAACTTAGAACAAGATCAGCAATTAGAGGATGCTGAAGCCTCCATTATTACTCACACTGTTGTCTTATCAGAAGATACTGATTCTTTAAGTTCTGATGCTGCAAATGCTGGAGATACTGGTGATGCTGCTCCAACTGTAGATGCTGATGAAGCAGGTCCTTCAGGACTTAATCCTCAACAGACTCTTCCTAAGTCTGAAATGGTTAAGAAGTTTGTTATCGGAAAAGCACCAGTACCTTGGAGTGAAACTCCTGCAGGTCGGGAGTGGACTAAGGAATGGAACTCAGTTTCATGTGTTCCAACTGACAAGCATCTTGCTGAGCACTTGACTAAAGCTGATGAAATGTTAAATTCTGATGATTTCAAAACTCAGCTTAGAGTCACTGCATTGAGTACTAAACATTTACAAGGTCTTCATTCAACTACTCATGCAGAGCTACACAAGATTCAGGAGAACTTTATCAAACACGAACAAGTTTGGAAAATTGATAAGAAAAAGTTCTTCCAACCTACCATTGACAGGATTGCTTATATTGAGAAGACTCAAGATCATCAACAAGCTCAGATTGATGAAATTCTGAAAAATCAAGCTTCTCAGCAATCACAACTAACTGAAATCCAATCCTCAGTGGAATTGCTTATCTCTCTTTTACTACCTGCTGATGCCAAAAAGGGGGAGAAAGTGATTAAGTCCAAATGCAAGACTGACAAGACACTGACAGGAAAGGATAATGAAAAAGATGATCAAGGAAGCTCTGAAATGGGTAGAGGTCATAGTCAAGGTAGAGGATTCACATCAAGACAAGCTAGTCACAGGACAAGTTCTGATACTGGGAAAAGAATAAGTTATGCTGCTGGTAAAAGGATAAGTTCTGATGACCTTTTAGATCTTGATGAGGAAATGTCAAGACAATTATTTCTTCAAGAAAATCCAGGGATGGACTTGGAAAGTTTAAAGGAAGAAGAAGCCAGACTTAAATCAGAGAAAGTCACATCTAAATCTGAAGCTTCTGGTAAAAAGTTACTTCCAAAACCTAAAGGCATTGTGATCAAAGAAAGGATACATACTGAAGCAACTTTGGCTAGATCACAACCACAGATAGATCCAAGATCCAAGGGTAAAGAAAAGGTTGGTGAACCTATCAAGCCTTATGTACCTCCTGAGGAAAAAGAAATTACTGATGGAAAAGATGATCTTGCTCTGACTACAAGAAAAGTTCTTAAAACAACCTCTGACATGGCTCAAGTTGTTCAGAGTCAAGATATTGTAAGTTCTGATATTCAGAAGAAGCGAGTAACCTTTGACAGTGCTCAAGTTAACTTAATATCAGAAAATAGAACTAAAACACTCCTACCAGGATTCACTAAAGCAAAACAGACTCAATCTTTGAAGACTACTGCAAGTGGTTTTGAAGCAAGAGTAGTTACTGGAAAGGAAGCTAGAGATAAAACTGGATTGGGAAGTGCTGATGAAAGAAGAGTACACAACACTACCAATGATCCAACTTCCTTGAGTGAACCAGGTATTGGAGCAACTCCTGAGAGATTGAATCAACTGGAATCTGTACAGATGGTTTACCATACCTACTTGAAAGAATACATCATGTTGTATTTCATGACAGATGGTAGGGTTTATCATATAAGACAAAATGCCATTCCTTTGAAGTATTTTGAAGAATTGGAGCATGTACTTTTCTTACTTCAAGTGGATGACAGAATAACAGAGACTGCTGCAAACTACTTAAAAGAACAGATTCAGGGACAGAAAAGGCTTTATTCTGTTAAGTCTGACAGCATATATGTTCCAAAGTACAGAGATCACAATGGTGATATTGTTGATATGAAGCCTAATACTGCACAGATCAGAACGTATCTTGGTATTAAGGGACTTGAATTCAATTTTGAATCTGACAAAGCTTATGTCATAAGACTAGATCAGGAGTTAAGAAAAGCAAAGATTAATGATCTCAGAGCTGTAATCTTTCAAACTGGTGAAGATACTGCAAAGTTTAAAGGTGTTAAAAGGAGAATGATTGATGAACTAAGATATGCTGAGAAATGTTTGTTGAAGAACTATCTCAGAACAACTCCTGACATCAGAGAGATCAGATGATGAAGCCAAGTCGAAGATCTACAACTGCTTAAATTCTGATATTTGTATAGACTGAAGTTGTTATCAGAAGTTGAATATTGGTAAAGCTTTAAGGACTGTAAGTTGTAGATATCTAGTCTAATTCTCATACATTTGTACTTAATGTATTTGACATCATCAAATATCTGTTAAACTTGTATATTATGCTAATTTACAAGTTGGGGGAGATTGTTAGATATATTTGATAATGTCACGGCTAATATAATTTATGTTTAGATTTCAGATCTTACTTAACAAGACAAATCAGTACTTAACTGTTGATCAGTACTTATACTAAAAGTCAGGACTTAAGGATATCAGTACTTATATTATCAGGAGATAATCATCAGAAGTTAGATATCAGAACTTAAGTGTTGAAGGATGATCAGAGAAGGACAGTAGCTGATTAAAGGAAAGAAGATCGAGATAAACATAAGAAGAGATATGCATGAAGAAGGAATTCCGTGAAGAATGGAATACTTGGAAGAAAAGATATTTGATTGATATATTTTAGGAAGCAGAATTATATTCCATATCAATTAGCGATTATCTTGTAACTATGTAGTATATAAACACAGACATAGGGTTTACACTAAAACTGTTATCATATATTCGAGAAGATTAATTTTTGTAACCCTAGCAGCTCTCGTGATATTTGTTCATCACTGAGAGGTAACAGTTTCATACTGTAACAGAGTTTATTGTTTCAATAAAGTTTGTTTTCTGTTACTTAAGATATTAAAGTTCGATTTGATTGTATTATACACTGTATTAACCCCCTCTATAGTGTGTGTGACCTAACATTGAAGTTGAATAAATCTTTTTTAGGAAAAATATTCTAAGTCAAGATCTCTACAAGTCACATATTTAGTGTTATAGAAAAGTCATTCGAGAACTCAAAATGACTTATCAAAAAGTCAGGAATGGCACTAGAGAACTCATAGAGATATCGACAATCCAAATTCAAGACATGGAGTTTGGAGATATCGATAAGTCATTTCTTCACTGGAGAACTCAGAGTTATCGACAAGTCAACATTCATTAGAGAACTCTGAGTTATCAATATGTCAAATTTCACTAGAGAACTCAGAGATATCGATAAGCCAAAATTCACTAGAGAACTCTAAGTTGTACACAAGTCAAAATTGACTAGAGAACTCTGAGATATCGATTAGTCAATAAGCCATTAGAGAACTTAGAGATATCGATAAGTCAAAGTGAAGATATGAAGACTAGTGATCTCTACAAGTCAAATTATCTTATAGAGAACTCAGAGACTTCTACAAGTCAAATTTCCTATAGAGTATTAGAGATCTCGATAAGCCAATATACTTATCGAGATGTCAAGTTCTCTATAGACCAAATGGAGATCTCGAGGTAAAATCTCAAAGTACAAAATTGCAGATCAGTTCAATATCCAAGATTAACAATCAACAAACAATCCAAACAGCTGGATTGACAAGTCTACAAAAGCAGCTTGAAGAATGTGCAAGATCAATGGTGAAGATTAACAGACAAATAAAGATCAAGATAATCACAGGATGCTAAAGATATGTTAAGCCAGAAATAGAAGATATACTTTTCTATAAATAAAAAATGAAAAGTGACAGTTTAATAAAGTTAATAGCATGTCTTACTGTACAGTGTGTAAACCAGCAGTTAACTGAGTTATAAAGTTAACACTGGTCCTTTAGTCAGTTGTAACAATTAAGATAAAGTATCTTATAACTCTCTCAAGAAGAAGCTAAGCTCTTTATCAACAAAGAGCCTAGAAATTTTGTAGCAAAATATTCTTAATTTTAATATAAAATTGAGTTTTGAAGATTTGTGTTCTTTATTTTCTACAAGCTTAATTTCTGCATGAACACATTTTTACTACAAGAATTAATTTACCTTGTTCAACCAAAAAAGATTCAAGAAAAGCTCAAAAACAGTAAAACACATTCACCCCCTGCGTGTTATTCATTTCCTAACAGATCTAATTCTCATCACTTTGTCATATGAAAAACCAGATAAGGTCACTTATCTTGGAGCGAACTCCAAGAACCCTTGAAGGGAAAATTGACTGCTTTCGTAAAGAAAAGTAACAATGTTTTCCATGGATAACGACTTATAAGCCCAAATTTGATCTTGAATTGATTACACATAAACTCAATTTTGATTTAAACCAGAGTACGATGATTAAAACTAAGAGGAATTCTGCCATTGGCTGGAAAGGAACCTTAAAATGAGAGGTTGATAATCATGACGACATTCCTAAGATACCACTCCTCGATAACTTTGTAATATTATGTATCTTTTTGTTGATGTCACTTTATGATAGTAATCAACTTTTCCTTCAAGGGTTCTTGAAGCGAAGCTCCAAGATAAGTGAACGTATCTGGTTTTTCATGTGACAAAAGAATGAGTATCAGATCCTTTGTTGGCTTTCCTCATTGCTCATTGGTTTTTCGGACTTTCATGTCTTCAATTGGGAAGACTTTCCCCCCAATTATATCGGGCATTTATATGGCTACACAAAATATGAGTTGGGAATCAATGAGTCTCATCTGTCATGAATATTTCGGAGTTTTATATCATAGTGTGATAACCAACGGGTCTTCATGGGGGCACATTAACCCTTCCAAATTAGAATCATCGAAATTGGTGGCAACTTCCATTGTCGCTCATTATGGCGTGCTACCTATCAGGCGCAAGATTTTATTGAGCTTCTTGAAGTCCCAATGACCGTTAGTCATCTAAGGATCATGTTCATAAATAGCACTCAGGGATGCGTATTTTTCTGGAGTTTCTTGATCTCCCTTTTTATTCTTCATAATATCTCTTTCTATTACTTCCTTCACTATCTTACTGAACCTGTTAGGTATTCCTCTCCGGATTAGGAACTCAATTTTATTCCTTAGTTGACGATAATTGTAGGCTTCCTTTTTATGAAATCTTGAATATAAATTCAACTCGGTTTTGATTTAAACTAGAGTACGATGATCAAAATAAAGAGGAATTTTGCCATTGGCGAGCAAGGAACCTTAAAACGAGAAGTTTATAATCATGACGACATTCCTAAGATACCACTAATCGCTAACTCTGTAATATTATGTATATTTTTGTTGATGTCATTTTGAGAAAGAAAATCCCACATATCAAATGTTATAAAATAAGTTTTTTTGAGCATCTCTATTAAAAGACCATGAGAGTCTATGATATAATAAAATTAAGAGCCTATACAAGAAAGAATACATTGAACACCTCCAAGAGACATTGAAGTACCGAGGCACCACACGATGATGTTAAATCCTATAATGCGTGTCATGAGGTAGGATCTAAAAAATTTTGGGCATCATGATCTCTTAGAGGGGAATCAAGGCTAATGCTGACAAGACTCAAATGATCATGGTTATGGAACACCAAGATTTTATGAAGGCACTAAAGAGTACGACCTTGAGAATGTTCATCTCTGAATTCAGTGACAAGTGGTTTCCTTTCTTCATGATATTGAAGAAAGTGTAAAGGACTTTGTATGGACTGATAAATCCAAGTAGACTTTGAGGAATTGAAGAAGCAGATGACTGGAACACCATAAATGACAAGGCAAAACCCGGAAAAGAAATAAATCTATACATGAAAATCTTTATTACATATTTGAGATTTGTCCATATGAGGACATAAAGGTTCGAAAACCCGCTACCTGAGAGAACGAAGTTTTGTGTGAACAACTTCATTAAAAAGTTCACATTTGCCACGACAAGGCGCGATGAATTATATTGTAATTTCAAGTGTGTCAGATTAGTTCTTGAAAAACTAGCCCCCAAGGGGCACAATGCACAGCCTTGAGACTAGTGAAAGTTTGATTAAGTGGACAACTGAGCCTGGTGATTTTGGCATAAATCCCATATAATGTATAATATTCAAGTTTTGACTGACTTCATAATTGAATGCCAACCAAAGAATCGGGGGGCAGGAAGAGATACCCCATGAGGGAAAGGAGGCATGTAAATTATTGAAAGAGATGATACTCAAGGACTAATAGTTCTTTATAATGATGGATCATCAAAATAAAAATGCATGGTGTAAGATCCTGAGGGATAAATAATAAAATATTCCTTGACATTTAATTTCTAATATGATGAATGAAGAATATGAATATGAGGCCTTGATGGCCGGATTCGGCTTCTCTGGAACCATGAGAGTCAAGAACCTCAAAGTCTGTGGAGACTCGGTGTTGATGATTTCTCAAGTAAATAGGGAATTTAAAGCGCATTACGAGGCAACAACAGAATATGAGAGACTTGTGAAGTCATGACTGAATTTAATAAATGCCACATCTCGAGCAAGGAAAATGTGAAGGTTGTTGCTCGAAGATAGAAAGTTACACGAGAAGTATTTACTTCCAAGTCTTGAAGACCTAAGACACTGATGCAAAATAGATACCACCGGATATGTGTGAGGACTTGTTTGCTAGGAGGCTCAACTCGAAACTAGTTGGTAACCCGATGATACCATGGAAGCACGAAAAATGATGGAAAATATTTTGAAGTACGATTTGATTGCAAGTAACTTATATACCATTAGTTTGTGATTCATTACTTAAATTTCCAGGAAAACCAAAAGGCAAAGTTAGCCTTGAAGGAAGTGCATGAAGAGATCTGTGAGTTGCGCTTGGGGGGCAAGGTTGTTGCTTAAATTTACCCTATTCGGTTTCTATTAGTTGGAGATGATGACGTTCATTATCTTCCTCATTCCATCTACAATGTAAATGATGAATATTCTTGGTGTGTTCAAATGGCCAGTGCACAAAGGAAATTCAAGATAGTAGCCCTTTAAAATTTGCAAAGTGGATTGAGGCTAAACACTTAGTTAAGATAACCACCAAACAAGTGACACGTTTCCTGTGAGAAGGTGTGTTACACGAATATGGACTTTCATAAATCCCAGTGAATATTGATGAATACTAGCTCAACAACAAGGCTTTTGAGGAAAAATTATGAGAAAAATGACCATGAGTCCTACTTCATGTTTATTTTTAAGTGAATGAAAAAGACAATGTAGTCAATTGAATAGTCCTTAATGGACTGAAGAAGATGATCGAATACTCAAGAAATGTTTCAACATACAATTTACTTTCCATACCAAGGGCGTATCATACAACTTATAAAGTAAATACATGAACTACGTTATTCTTGATAGCCTACAAAGCTGAGGTTGTGATGCCCTTTGGAATCATTACATCCCTGAGGGTTGAGGCCTTGGAGCCTTACAAGAATGAAAGAGGCATGACACTTGCTATATATTTGGATAAGCCAACACCAAGATTTTGAGCATCATGAACGAGTTTCTTACTATTATAATGTAAGAACTAAAAGAATGATTTCATCAGGGGGAATTACTCCTCAAAAATATTAGGGCATCCGGAGTTGGGCGAAAGGAGAGTCGAGTCCAATGTTTGGAAGGACCGCATCTAGTCAAGGACAAAAATTAGGACGAAGCTCATGCAAGCTTGAAAATGCTTAAAGAAAAAAAGGTATTTAAACTCGACAAACTTCAAACCTCAAGGTTTAATCTAATCGAACATCCAAAAAGGTTATGTCATTTAGTCAGACTAACTAAAAATAAGGCTCGTAGAGGCCATATCCTATTTAACTGAGGGCTTATATAGGCCACATTCCACCTCTTGGAGAAGCCACGTTCGTCCAGTCAAAGGTTTGTAAGACCATCCAATAGATGGATTAACGAATGGAAGTGGTAAGATGAGGATGCCATAATGAGTTAGGTCCCGGAATAAGCTTCAGTTCGGTATATTATAAGCTCAAATCGGAACATCGAGCAAAAAATTATGTTTGTTAAAAGGCTTGAAACTGGTTTAGGATTCAGGGTCTAAGGGATCAAAATCTTGGTCTAACGAGTCAGGATTCCTAATCTAAAAGTTTAGGATTCGGCGTCTAAGGGATCAAAATCCTGGTCTCACGATTACGATTCCTAATCTAAAGGTTTAGGATTCTCGGTAAAAAAAAAAAAAAGAACACGACCAGAGCGTAAAAAACGCCCATAATTCGGTCAGCATCTTGGTCAAAACGATCAGGTTTCCTGATCGGAATAAGCTTTGATTAGAATGAAGAAGAGCCTCATAATTCGATCAAAATACTAATCAAACGGGTCAGGATTTAATTTCTAGAAGGTCATGATGTAATTTTGAATTATAACATTTCCTCTACAAATAATATTGAAAAATTGTTTCCAAAATTCCGAAAAATAGTTACGTGAATAACCAATTTTCTTCGACATGGGAGCTAATAAGGTCAATAAATTCGTCCCCGCTTTTAAGTTTAAAAAGGTTGAGGTTCCCTCTGCCAAAAATATATTTAATATTATAATAATAAATAAATATAAGGAAGAAAAATATTATTAGTGATAATAATATTAAAATCTGGATTGGACTTTATTCAAAAATTTAAACCTGGTTTGGGCTATTATTCCAAAATATTTTATCCGATCGGACCGTATAAAATTTTATCTGGGTTGGACAACCCTAATATAGGGCTTATATTATTTAAAATATTGAATAAAATAAATATTATTAATTATTAATAATATTATTTTTTAAAAAAAGAAATATGTCCCGATTTGGAACGAAGTCCAAGACCGTGAAACAAGTCGAGCTCACAAACTCGCGACCTAGGCTAAACAGAGACCATAAAACAACCTCATTTGAGGTCGTAGGTGAGGAGAAAGAAATTTGGGTGGCCAAATTGCGAAATGGTCACCCATATTTTCAAGAAGTTATTGAAAAATGCCTGAAATTTAAATATTTTAAAAAAGTTGTGGGTATAAATTAATTCCTAAAATATTATAAATAATTATAAATATTATCCGGAGTTACGAAATAATTTTTAAAAAATATACAAAAAATATCCGGAGGTACGGACAAATTCCTAAAAAATTTAGAAAAAATACTTGTAGGTGGGGAAAAATTACTAAAATATCAGAAAAAATAAGAAAAATACTTGTGGGTATAAATTAATTCCTAAGAATATTAGGAAAAATATAAATATTATCCGGAGTTACGGAAAATTCCTAAAAAAGTTTAGGAAAAATACCTGAAGTTACATAAAAATTCCTAAAAAAAATAGTAAAAATACTCGGAGGTACGGAAAATTTTCATAAAATATTAAAAAAATTACGAAAAATATTTAGAGTTACAAAATAATTTCTAAAAAATTATGGAGGTACAAAATAATTCCTAAAATGTTACGAGGGAACGGAAAAATTCCTAAAATTTGAGAAAAAATATCAGGAGGTACGGAAAAATTCCTAAAATATTAGAAAAAATTATGAAAAATACTTGGAGGTACAAAAATAATTCCTAAAAAAATAGGAAATATTAAGAAATTAAGTACCTGAAAGTACAGAATAATTCGTAAAAATATTAGAAAAAATTACAAAAAGTACCAGGAGGTACAGAATAATTCCAAAAATTTTTGAAAAAATTAATAAAAACACATATGAGTGAAATATTCCTTGAAAATTGAGGGAAAATACCTGAAAATTCTTAAAGATTCGAATTGGATATATATATAGGGGAATGATCAAATACAAAATAAAATTAAAAGAGAAACTTATAACTAATCTAAGTTATTAGATATAACTAATCTAATGGTCCCTCTAAATCACACCACCCAACTACCTGCACCGTCCCACACCCAATTTCAATTTTTCCCCCGTTTTTAAATTTGATATTTCCCGTCAAACCGTAATTTTTTTTGAAAATCCGATTTCACTGTATTTTTCTAAATCTCTCAACGATCGATTTCAATACCATATGTGTTATATTTCGAATTAATCTAAAAAAATATTATTTGGTTTCTAGTTTCTATTCTGAATTGGTTTCCATTGGAGTAGCCCCATATATATATATATATATATATATGAAAAGTTGTAGAAATTTTGTAGAAAAAATATATATAATCCAAGATCTCGGCTAAGGCAAATCGTTGTAAACGTGTAGGTCGCTCCATACTTAACACTAAAAACGGTATCCTAGGAAGGTAAGAGATAACTTAACTTATAATACGAAATGTCGAGCAGGTTTCCTAAAAGTTGGGGGCAAATGATATGGGTTAAAAATAATCCTAATGATGTAATTAATGTTGTATTAATTATGTCTAATATAGTCTAATAAAGAGGCCCAATTAATGTAGCCCGAAAACTTAATTATTCGTTAATATCGTAATTAATAGATGGGTTAACAAAACAGCTCAATTTAATAAGAAACTACTTCTACAAAAAGTAATCTTCAAGCAATTTAAATATACAATGAATGATCCCTATTTTATACGACTCTAAACTCCAATTGGATATGGAGACTTGTCTACTAAGTTTCCCAATTCTACCCTAATTTCTAGACTCTCAGGACTTTATAAAGGATATTATCCATCAATTTCAGGGAGAGGTCATGAAACACTGCTCTAAACATCACAAAGTCGGGAAGGCACTACAAGCCACGAGACCATCACCTAAAATGACGTTTTAGACTTAATCACTACGTCTTTGGTGAGTCTTTTCCGCCATACCTCCGAGGGCATCATCAATAACTACGTTTTGGTTTGATCACTGATATACATCAAGATACGTACGCATTTTGTGAAGGTAGAATTAAGTCATGAAATACAAGTGCAACCTTTAAGTTCGAAACTCATCAAACTCTGATGTAACGTGATAAATAAATTTACATTTTTTTATTCATAACAATAAATAAAATGGATATAATATAAGAACACATAAGAAGAAGTAAGAAAAGCAGAGAGAGAAGGAAGAGAACAAGAATAACTAAAAAAGGTACTTTAACATTGTTTGGATTTTTCTTGTTTGGTATCAATCCCTACCCAAGCTGTACCCAAGCTCTTTATAATCTTTAGATGACCTCTGAAATGATTGACTGTATAGGATATATATATATATATATATATATATATATATATACCAAATGGGGTATTTTATTATGTTCCTCTTGTTCCTGGTTTATTCTTTATTAAAATTCACTCTCATTTCTTGAAAAGTAATAAAACTTGAAATATAAAGGGCCTGTTTCGCTTCACATAATAAGTAACTTATTCGCTTATAATCCCGTAAGTACTTATTGACGAGTGTTTGTCGACCCAGCTTCTAAGTCGAATTTACAACTTATAAGCTGATAAGTTGAATGTTAGCAACGACGTACTTTTTCTCAACTTATTTTAATTTTTCACTTTTTATTAACTTTTATTTTAAAATTTATGCTTTTACATCTCTTTCTAATTTAAAATTTACAAATTAAGATAATTATATTTAAAATTTATTTATTTTAGCTCAGTTAAGTAAAAAAAATTCTGACATTTAATCAAACACTTATTTAACTTATAAGTATCCATCTACTTATCACTTATAAGTCCCCTATTCATTTTAAGTTATAAGTTACTTATTTTAAGATTTCTCAAACGGGCACAAAGTACTCCATTTTTTATGCTACTCGTATGATTTAAATAAAGCCAATGATGAAGCTTTGTGTATGTAAAGAAATGCTGTAAAGGAAAAGCACAAAAAATCATTAATATGACTGGCTGGCTTTAAGCAGTTACAATCATACTTTTAACAACACCTTTGTTTACTTGTTATATTATTTCCTTTATTTGCAAAACATGGAAAACCTCTATATCTGTCCTTGATTTTAAGATTAAAAGGGCATTTTTTTTTTGAGAAATGCTATATTCTCAAAAACAGTTTCAAAAATGGTTTTAAATTTTTTAATTGGCAACATATTATTATTTATTATTTCATTAATGATATGAACATCATGTACATATATATAAGTTTTACCAATAATATCATGTCATTTGTCATTTTGAAATATTTTTTAAAACCGTTTTCAAATACCTAGCACTGCTCTTTTTCTTTATTGTATTCACCTTTAAATTTGATCATCTTTAAAGCTTTATTGATGTGGCAGTACAGATATTGAAATTGTCTAAATATCTCTAATCTAAATAGTGGCTTGTACACTCTACTGTTGTCAACTAGATCATGTTCAATATCTGAACTCCGGGCTCTAGAATTTGATTATCTAGTCTTTCCATGTCCATAAATAGCTCTTATTAGAAAATCAAAGTACGTGTCAACTGTCAATGTATAATATATGCATCAGCCTATGGCAATTCCGGTGTCATGATTTCAATCCAGTGATCTAGAGTTGATTGTTTAAAGTGGTTTATGAAGAACGAAATAGAACTTAGTTCGGATTGCCGTGGTCCGGTCCGGATTTACAGTTTAACAGCCCTAGCTTCGACGAATCTCAAAATTATTTCCAGATGCTTTTAAAGGGACTTATAAATCATAGAATATAATTTTACAAGCTTGTGACCTCCACTTCAAGATTCAAGAAGTGGTAAACATTATTCCTCAATCTGTACAGAACATTTAACTAGCTGCTCTATTAATATCAGCATATTTTTTTCCGGATTGCCCGGGAATCAAATGGAACTGATAAGAACGGACTAAAAACAGAATCATAGGTAATGTGTAATCTCAGGAAATTTGATTTTCATTAGTCATTACAACACTCTATGAAGCAAGAACTATAGGAAGTATGTCTTACATTTACCATAAACTATAAAAGTGAGCTGTGTATTAACTAAATCCGCAAAGAATTAATACTAAAGAACTCTGTAAATTAGACTGCAGATCCTGTAGTAAATCAAAAACTTCACAATCATTTCCATTTGATTATACCATTTTCTCTGTTCGTAGGTTGAACAAGTCTGCATATTTCAAAGTTAATGCAACTAAATACACTAGAGTTGTTTTTCTAGAATTAGTACTGTTTATATATAAACAAGAACTCAATTAAGTGTATTAGTTACACTGCTTCAGAACAATGACTGATAAGATGTATAATATTTGAATGAGCATAACAATATTTAAGTAAATAGGAAATAATTTAGACCATCAGCGTAATGTATTAAGCTTTAACTGATAATTCTGCGGAGTATCAATAAAATCTTTCCAATAAAATCTTTCCAGTAAATGTATTTCGCAATGATAGTAATTCAGATATAATTTGAATCAAGCAGTTCCCTTGAGCTTCTTAGTAATGCCAGCAATGTACTTCCCCTGATGAAAAGCCTGTTCAAGCTCCAGATCAGAAGGCTGTCGCGAACCATCTCCAGCATAAGTACCAGCACCATATGGACTTCCACCTTTGACACTCTCCATCTCAAACATACCAGATCCAAATGTATAGCCAATTGGTACAAAAATCATGCCATGGTGAACAAGCTGAGTAATGGCGGTCAGCCTGCATCAATCAGATAGTTTTCATTTTAGTTGACATTGTAAATAATGTTTTTCACATTTCCCTTAAAATCTGTCACATATACAAAGATCTATATCCTGAAATAAAGGCACTACTACATAATTGAAGAAGTAATGGCTGTCAAACTGCATAAACTATTACTAGTATTCTTTAAGAATATAGTAATAGTTTATAAGTAATGTCTAAGATCTATATCTGATCTTAGACATGATTTCATGTCGTCATGTGTGCCTTTCATGTTTGTATTCTATAAATAATGATGAAGACAGCAATATGCTAATAAATATCATTTATTTAGTAAAGGTCAGACATAATTAAAATAATAGCTTACGCAGTTGTTTCTTGACCACCGCCTTGAGATCCAGTGCTGTAAAAGAGGCCTGCAGGTTTGCCTGCTAGTTTCTGAGTTCCCCACAAGCCACCAGTTGAGTCTAGAAATGCCTTGAATTGTGCAGCCATCATTCCGAATCTAGTTGGAAAACCAAAGATCAAACCATCTGCCTCAGTAAGTTCATCTGGAGTAATGACTGGAACATCACTCCTCGGTGCAGCACTCAACTTTCCAAGCACTTCCCCTGATAGTGTTTCTGGCACCTAAAAGCAAACATACGGTTAGACATCAAATATGTCAAATCTTAGGCACATAAGAATATTTCATAATTTTAGATTTACTTGCAAGAACTAAAGTGAGATATCACATCATTGACTTGTCGAGGGGGACAGGGTAAGACTAGCTTCTGCTACTAGGCTATCTCTGAGATCTTTAAATTTAAATTGGATTTAAACTCTTGCCCATAATAAAATCACACAATCACATTCAATATCATATTCCGAAAACTTTGAAGTAGGACTATACCAAATGTTAGACCACAGAGTAAATTACAATGGTTGCATACCTGCCACAGCTTAGCCTCAACTCCTTCAACGGAAGAAGCTCCCTTAAGAATCTCTTCTGCAAGCTTTGCAACATGCCCATACATAGAGTAGTACCTGTACCAATATCAAAGCTTTTCATTATTTCTAGTCATGCAAATAATCCGAATCAATGTCATTCACCAACATATATGTTGCATAAACTCTGCTTCTAATTTACTAATCTACCAATGTCTATAGCATAGATCATATAAAGATCTTGACATGAGATGTAACTAGTTATTAAACACATTAAAAAACATGGCATTGAGTTACAAATAACAAACAATGAATCCTTTTAATTATTATTCACATTAAGAGTAAATCTATCAAGAAAACTTTAATTTACTATAATCAAGAATAAATCAAGAAAACAACACATAAGCCATCTTAAGAGAATCAGACAATAAGAAAAGTTCAAGAAAAGCATACACAATATAGACTTTAGTTGCCATTGCTGTTTGATAAAACACAAGCTGCTTAAACTGAAGACTCAAATGATAAGATGATGAAGAAGATGGGGAAGGACAGAGTTTATATAGTTGTGAGAGTTGACCAGATTCTTAAACTTCCATGTCTTTTCGCATTCTACACGCATATATTGATATTAAAAAGATTATATTTACCATAAATAAGATGCTATCAAAAGTTACAAGTTGAACGTCACCATCACATTAGTCAGTTTTTGTAATTACATTTTTCTTGATTTTGTTGATGTCATGCTTATGATTATTAGTGGTCATAATTATGATAATTGTTGATTTTATTTGAAGATATTGATTTATTGCATCTGTGCGCCCTTAATCAGAGCAACCTTAAAATATCATTCATGGGGATACAATAAAACCTCTGACGCTAATATCCTCGAAAACGAGAAAAAATACTATTACAAAGAGGTTATTCTTAAGTAGAGGTTAATATATAATTTTTAATTTAAAAATTAATTAAAAATATTTTATTATAAAATTTTATTAACTTAACTAGAAGAATATGAATAAGTTTCTTGAACATTCCACCAAGCGGTTTACGCCTCAATTGAAGAAGAAATTATTGCCCTGAGGCAAGATGATAACCCAGAGAATGATATTGTATAAATCGAAAAGATTTCAGGTCAAGAAATTTCAAAGATGCTCGAGAAATTGGGATTATTTTGAATACAACCATATGGAGATTGTGGTGATCAATTATTATGGATACACAAGCTAAAAGATGAATGTTGACCTGAACGACCAAGCGATTGTCACAAATAACTTTAGAAGAATATTTTGAGTTGTTTGAAAATTCCAATGTTTATATAACAAGATTATATTTATTGGATATATATGAATAAATTTAATAAATTTTAAGTAGTTTTATTCTTGTATAAAGGAAAATTAATAAATGATGGATTTTAAAATAGTATAGAATATTACAATGTAGAGTTTATTTTTAATTATAATTGGTCCAAGTGGGGACTGTAATTTTTTATTACAATACGAAGTATTGCTATATGGAAGTTCTATAATAGTAAGATTTCTAGGCAGCTAATTAATTTCGATAAGTCTGAAATATATTTTGGTAGAAAAATCAACAGAAATAATCAAGCGAATTTGGTAGGTTGTCTGGGAGTGAGGGTGGTTGATAATTATGCTAATTATTTAAGACTCCATGCTTTTAGAGCAATTCCAACAGTATCTTAGTTGGTTCTTTATAAATGTTATAAATAATGAATATTAGTGATTTAAGACATCATTTTGTACTTCAACTCCAACAATAATGGCAGCTCCCCCAAATCTGGGGGTCAGGAATCTGGGTTATCACGCAATCATCCAATCATCTAAAACTTGTATAAACTCGATAATCCAATAATTCACATACTAGACACTAACTCTCACACACACAAGTTATAACCTTAGAAACGATATACAATATGTAACATCTATTATTACAAACCAAATGTACATTTCAGGACCTTATACAACTACTCACAACCTCTACATGAAGTTGTAGAAAATTCTAATAATAACCGGAACCTATCTAAATGCTCTGGTCCACCTGAGACAAAGCTGCAAGAAGTTTACAAAAAGCCTATGTGTTTTTTATGCGTTGTAGTCTGTGAACTTCCTCACAGGCATACTGGTCATCTATTGTGTTGTGACATTTAAGAAAGAGCAAGAGTGAGAAATAACGTTCAGCAATAATATAAAATAGTTAAAAGTGGTCATTAAAATAAGAATAATACTTTCATACTTTATCATATAGGTTGAAATCTCGGTGGTATACACCTTTTTCTCTTTAAATCAATTCAGATATTTATGTATATCAAAATATCTTGTCAAAACTCTCGATAGTATTATATACTCAAGAGAATAGCTTTCTTGGTGATATACACCTTCTCATTTTAATTCACATTGGAATTTATATACATCAAAATATATTGATAATACCCTCGGTAACTAAGAACATTGGCTTTAGTTACACTATTGCATAACAATTTCAATTGGAGGATTAGGATATCCACTGGAGCCACCACTATGTTAGGTCTCACACACACTGTAGAAGGGGGTTGAATAAAGTGTTTATCACAATCAAATCGAATGTAAGAACACAGAAAACAAATTTTATTTAACACAATAAACTCTGTTACAATATGGAACTGTCATCTCTCAGTGATAAACAACTTATCACGAGAGCTGCTAGGGTTACAATAAATAATAAATTCGATTATGATAACACATATAGCGTAAACCCTATATCTGTGTTTATATACTACACAGTTTCAAGATAAATTCTAATTGATATGGAATATAATTATGCTTCCTAAAATATACCAACTAGTTATCTTTTCTTCCAAGTATTCTATTCTTCATAGAATTCCTTCTTCATGCATATCTCTTCTTGCGTTTGTCTTGATCTTCTTTCCTTTCAATCAGCCGTCTTCCTTATCTGAAAGTCTCCTTAAGTCTTGATATTATCTCCTGATAAATATCTCCTGATAACTTAAGTTCTGATAACATAAGTTCTGATATCTTAAGTTCTGACTTCTGTATAAGTACTGATTTCCAGTTAAGTACTAATTTGTCCTGTTAAGTAAGATCTGAAAACTAAACACAAATCATATTAGTCATGACATTATCAAATATATCTAACAATCTCCCCCAACTTGTAAATTAGTATAATATACAAGTTTAACAGATATTTGATGAGGTCAAAAACATTAAGTACAAATGCATGAAAGTTTGACTAGATAACTACAACTTACAGTCCTTGTAGCTTTACCATCCTCAAGGTCTGATAACAACTTCAGTCTGTATACACATCAAAATTTAAGCAGTTGTAGATCTTTGACATTGCTTCAATTACTGATCTCTTTGATATCAGGAGTTGTTCTGAGATAGTTCTTTAACAAACATCTCTCAGCATATTCAAGTTCATTAACCATCCTCCTTTTAGCATTCTTCAATTCAACTGTATCTTCACCAATTTGAAAGATAGCAGCCCTGAGATCATTTATTCTAGCTTTCCTTATATCCTGATCTAGTCTGATTAAATATGCCTTGTCAGACTCAAGATTAAATTCCACAACCTTATAACCCAGAAAAGTAGTTATAATCTTAGCAGAGTTAGGCTTCATCTCGACAATATCACCTTTGTGATCTCTGTACTTGGGACAGTATGTGCTGTCAGACTTTACAGAGTAAAGCTTCTTCTGTCTTTGAATTTGAGTCTTCAAATAATTTGCAGCACTATCTGTTAATCTGTTCTTCACTTGAAGTAAGAATAGAACATGTTCCAGTTCCTCAAAATACTTCAGTGGTATAGCATTCTGCCTAATATGGTATACCCTTCCATCTGTCATAAAATATAACAAGATGTGTTCTTTCAAAAATGTATGGTAAACCATCTGTACAGATTCAAGCTGATTCAATCTTTCAGGAGTTGCTCCAACACCTGGTTCACTTAAAGAAGTTGGATCATTGGTTGTATTATGTATTCTTCTCTCATCAGCACTACCCAATCCAGATTTATCTCTTGCTTCTTTTCCTGTAACAACTCTTGCTTCAAAACCACTTGTTGCAGTCTTCAAAGATTGAGTCTGTTTAGCTTTGGTGAATCCTGGTAGGAGTAAATTTGAAGGTTTAACATGAACAATGTCAGAGGTTACCTTTTCCTTATCTTCTGATATCAAGCCAACTTGAGCTATGTCAGAGGTTGCTTGCTTCACTGTCATATCAGAACTTACTATATCTTGACTCTGAACAACATGAGCCATGTCAGAGGTTGTTTGGAAAATCTTCCTTGTTATCAGAGTAAGACTAACATCTTCATCAGATATTTCTTCTTCCATGAATGGCACATAAACCTTTACAGGTTCATCAACTTTTTCTTTGCCCTTGGACCTTGGATCTATCTCCACTTGTGATTTGGCTTTAGTTGCCTCAGGATTTGTCCTTTCTTTTATCACAATGCCTTTAGCCTTAGGAAGTTTCTTTTCAACAACAGAAGCTTTAGATTTGGAGTTGACTTTTTCTAACTTAAGTCTAGCTTCTTCTTCCTTTAGACTCTCAAAGTCCAATACTGGATTTTCTTTCAGAAATAACTATCTTGAAATTTCCTCATCAAGTTCCAGATGTTCATCAGAACTTATCCTTTTATCAGTATCAGAACTTATTCTTCTCCCAGTAACAGAACTTGTTCTTTGACTTGTAGTTCCAGCTTTGCTTGATGAAAAACCTTTACCTTGACCATGACCTCCACCCATTCCAGAGTTTCCCTGGTCATCTTTTTCATCATCCTTTCCCTTCAGTGTCTTAACAGTTTTGCTTTTGGACTTAATTACTTTCTCCCCCTTTTTGGCATCAGCAGGTAAAAGAAGAGAGACAAGCAATTCCATTGAGGATTGGAGATCTCATTGAGTTGATTTTGATGAGAAGCTTGATTCTTCAAAATTTCATCAATCTGAGCCTGTTGCTTCTCCTGAGTTTTCTCAATGTACTCAATTCTGTCAAAGGTAGGTTTGAAAAACCTTTTCTTGTCCAGCTTGACAAGCATATCTTGCTGATTTATGGACTCTCGAATCTTGTCTACCTTGGCCTGAGTTACAGATTGTTGACCTTGAAGGTGCCTTGTACTTAATGCAGTAACTTTGAGCTGTGTCTTGAAATCATCATTGACTAGCATCTCATCAGCTTTGGTCAAGTGCTCAGCAAGTATGGTTGAAGAAGGAACAAAATCAACTTTGTTCCATTCCTTAGTCCACTCTCTTCCTCCAAGAGTTTCACTCCAAGGTACTGGTGCATCTTCTCTAATGAACTTCTTGATTAATTCAGCTTTGTTTGGAGCTTGTTGAGGTGCATGTCCTGATGGACCAGCTGCATCAGCATCTATATTGTCAGCAGCTTCACCAGTAAGTTCAGCATTAGCAGCATCAGAACTTATAGAATCAGCATCATCAGCATCCTCTGATAAAAGAATAGTGTGAGAGGCTATTGAGGCTTCAACATCATCCTCTAAGTGCTGATCTCCAACTAAGTTCTGATCAACATCCAAACCTTGATGCCCACCTAAAATCTGATTTTCATCATCTAGATTCAGAATTGGTGTAGTAGAAATATCTTCATTAAAATCAGCATCCAGAATTGGTGTTGTTGGTGGAGTGATTTGAGTTGGTGGAGCTTATATGTACAAGACCTCAGGCACAATCAAGTTATGAATATCAATCTCAGCACTTGTACCTGGGTCATCAGTATGTACTTGTTCAATTATAGGTGACACAGGAGGAGTAGGCACTCTGTCTTGAGCAGTTTCTGATTGTACTGAAGGAAGTAATTCAATAACAACTGGTTCTGTTGGGATCAGAGATTCCTGACCCCCTTCCTTAGCTGCTTCCTCATCTTTTGATTCTGACTCAACGGTGTCCCTGTGAGCTCTTTGCTTTTTCATTTTCTTCAAGGGTGGAGACACTGTAGGAGCTTTATCATCAAGATTTAGCTTTCTAAGCCTTTTGAGAGGCCTAGAACTCCCAGTTACAGTGTCTTTCTGAGAAGAGATCTTCTCAGCTTCTACTACAACATGGTCAGACATGGCAACATGTTCCTTATTGTCTGACTCATCTCTCAGAACAAGTTTCCTTCTCTTCTGTTGAGTCTGAGGTATTATCTTAGTCCTCTTGGGTTTGGAAGATGAAGGCTTCACAGGATGTGCTGAAGGTTGAGATTGAGATGACTGTGATGGATTGAAATATGTCCTGATTGAGGGTTGAGTAGGTTGAGGTTGAGAAGTTTGAGGTGTTTATGTATATATGGTATGTTCTGATGGTTGTTGTGGTGGCTGGGATGTGGGTTGAACATCAGGGTAAACAAATGTGTAGGTTTGAGGATCAGCATTTACCAGTATCTGTTTCACTAACTGAGGTATTTGTAAGGGTCTAATCACTTATTTATTAATGTCAGTATTTAACAAATCATTAAAAGCCCTTTTTGCAAGCTTAAAAGGTGGAATTAAATCAGTGGTAGGTTGGGGTTCATCAGCACAATAAAAAGTATATCTAAGCTGACAGAATCTAGAAAAGTATACTACATTCCTATCCTCTGTCATCCTATCCCCTATGAAACCTAGCACAACACTTGCAAAATCAAAGTGAGTTTGATGAATAAGGGCATACCCGATTTGCTGACTCATGATTGGAATAGTATCAAAGTTGGAGCATTTATTGGCGAATGCCTTAGTGATGCAATCAAAGAAAAAGTTCCATTCTTTCCTGATATTTGCTCTTTTCAGTTGTCCAAGCTTTCCCAAACTTTTCTCATAGCCCAAACCGGCCATAAGTTGCTGTAGAACAGGGTCCTCCACTGTTGAGAATGTACATCCTTCTGGTAAGTGGAGAGCTTTGCAAACTGCTCCAGGAGTAACTACATGTTCAATATCATTTACTTTAAATACGATGCTTGGAGTACCAGTAGCACCACCATCATCAAAAATCCCAGTCCGCCAAAACGTCAGTACTTATTGGCTTGAAATGGTTTGAGGTTGGGTCAAAGAATACCCAATCTCACTATTTGCTAAGAAATCTTGCACAAAGTGCAAATCTGATGGAGCTTCAGCTTTGTTCAAGATTGCAGCATAGTTATTTGATACAAACTTGGCTCCATCAACAATTAAATCCTTGGGCGCCATCAGAAATAAGTGAGAAACTTGTTTGCCTGAAAGGTGTTGAAATGTCTGTATAGTGAACCGTCAGAAAATGTGAGAGAATAAGAAAAGAGAGAGTGAAATAGAATAAAAATATGAATAAAAGATTTGAAAATCTTTTATCTCTTTTACTTAGATAACCCACGTTACAGCAGTTAATGAGGAGTGGAACAGACCTTTACACCTGTCAAACATGCAGCAGTTAAGGCAAAAGTTAATGGGCACGGTAAATAAGCAATTATGACTTTGCACGTTCAGTTTTTTTTTTTAAAAAACTGTTCCCACTAAACAAATGATTATTACTGCTTTATCTCACATAAACTAATATTCTGAAAAAAATGTAACCGTTGAGGTAATGACCAAAAATAAACCAAGTAAATAAATACTGCCACGTCAGCATCAGAACTTGATTATTATCATAATTTAAAAGTCATCAGAATATGGCTTCTTAACTCGAAAAGTGAATGTTTATTCCTGTAATTCTTCACACAAATACTGATATGGGTACATCAGAACTTAATCATCAGAACTTCCATCAGAACTTGTCCTCAGAATTTATACAACTAACACTTAAACTGTTCATCCAAAATAACATTTATCACCACGGTAATTTTTATCATTCATATGGAGTGTATGTGTGTGCATTAAGCTAAATATCAGACAAAGAGTAAAGTCTGATTCACTTCAATACATCTTAGAAATAAGGCATAACTAAGAACTTTGCTTAAAATCTGTCATTATTCTGAAGTCTACTATAGAATGAGTTCATGCATTAGTCCACCTCAACTGTTTTGTGCTCATTTTATACATATTTTGAAATTCCTTTTTACAGTGGCTTCTCAGTGTAAGTGACTCACAACTGCTTATCAGAATTTATGCTATTATCAGAGTATTTCTCCAATAATCAGAAAGTGTGAAAAGTCACCAAGAAAAATTTATTTTGCTTTTCTAATGCATATTACTTGATACCATTAATGCACTTGGGTCTTCCCTTCCACATTTTTTTACTCTAGATCTCAAAGGAGTACCTGATTTTTATTACTTTTTTTTCTTTTTCTTTTGATAAGTGAGGCTTATCAGCACTTAGTACATTTACCAGATTTACTAACATCAGAACTTAACGGATAAGAAGCACTATTCTAGTTTTTGACTTAGTAATAAGATACACAAAGTAAACTTCAACTAAGCTCAATATCAGAATTTGCTTGTGTTAAAAGATTTCAACGTAAACAATTACTTCAAACATGGAATCCTTAGTATATTAAAGACTACTAGGTCAACATCTAGCACAGTTATCCTCATTGGATTGAATAGTCACAGAAACATTCATATCACTATCAGAGTTTAGAAATTCACATCAGATAACAATCAGCATTTAAGCAAATTTTCAATTTAGGCACAGAATTCATACATAGAGTAATATCTGTAAATACTGATCATAAAGTCTGATGTATCAAAACATAAACTAAACAGATTTAGAAAAAGAACCTGAAACCATTCCAAGTTCATTTACCAATCTTGTAAAAGTAGCTTCACATAGTGGTTTTGTGAAGATATCCGCTAGTTGTTGATCTGTGGGAACAAAATGCAATTCCACTGTACCTTTATCCACATGTTCCCTTATGAAGTGGTACCTAATGCTGATGTGCTTTATCATTGAGTGTTGAACTGGATTACCTGTCATAGAAATTGCACTTTGATTATCACAGTAAATAGGGATTTTAGAATATGTTAACCCATAATCCAGTAACTGATTCTTCATCCAAAGAATCTGTGCACAACAGCTTCCTGCAGCAATGTACTCTGCTTCTGCAGTTGATGTGGAGATTGACATCTGTTTCTTGCTAAACCAAGAAACTAATCTGCCTCCAAGAAATTGGCACCTTCCACTTGTGCTTTTTCTGTCAATTTTGCATCCTGCAAAATCTGCATCTGAGTAACCTATTAGCTTAAAGTCTGATTCTCTAGGATACCACAATCCCAGATCAGCTGTACCCTTAAGGTACTTGAAAATTCTTTTCACAGCTGTTAAGTGAGGTTCTCTTGGATCTGCTTAAAATCTTGCACAAAGACAGGTAGCATACATGATATCAGGTCTACCTACAGTTAAATAGAGTAGTGAGCCAATCATACCTCTGTAATCAGTAATATCTACTGATGTACCACTATCCTTATCCAATTTTGTTGCAGTGGCCATAGGAGTGGATGCACTTGAACAATCTTGCATTCCAAATTAGTCAACAAATTTCTGGTGTACTTAGATTGACAAATAAAAGTTCCTTCTTCATTATGCTTGACTTGAAGGCCCAGAAAATAGCTAAGTTCTCCCATCATATTCATTTGATATCTTACTGCATTAGCTTGGCAAACCTTTTACAAAGTCTGTCATTTGTAGAACCAAAAATGATATCATCAACATATATCTGCACCAAAAGTAAGTCCTTTCCATGGTTGAGATAAAACAGTGTTTTGTCAATAGTCCCTCTGTTAAATCCAGTTTTCAGAAGAAACTGAGCTAATGTCTCATACCATGCTCTTGGAGCTTGCTTAAGGCCATAAAGTGCTTTGTCAAGTCTGTAGACATGATTAGGAAATTTTGAATCTACAAAACCTAGAGGTTGTTCAACATATACTTTTTCTTCCAATTCTCCATTAAGAAAAACACTTTTTACATCCATTTGAAAGACTGTAAACTTTTTGTGAGCAGCATAAGCCAAACATATCCTTATGGCTTCCAATCTAGCAACTGGTGCAAATGTTTCATCATAATCAATTCCCTCCTGTTGAGAATATCTTTTTGCAACCAGCCTTACTTTATTCCTTATAATTATGCCATCACTATCAGTTTTTTTCTGAACACCCACTTTGTACCAACTACAGATCTGTTATTTGGTCTTGGCACTAGGGTCAAGACTTTATTTCTTTCAAATTCATTTAACTCTTCCTGCATTGCTTGCACCCAATCAGCATCTTGAAGAGCTTCTTCCACTTTATTTGGTTCAGTCTGAGAAAAAAAAGAATGATAGAGACATTCATTTGATGTAGCTGTTCTAGTTCTGACACATGCATCAGGATTTCCAATAATTAAGTCAGGTGTATGTGCTTTAGTCCACTTCCTTGCAGATGGAAGGTTTTCTCTAGAACTGGATGCTCCCCCATGATCCATGCTGTCTTGATCAACCTTTTCTGATGCTCCCCCTGAAATTATGCTCTCTGAGTTGGATCCTTCAAAATTGGAGTTCCCAGAATTATCGGAACTTGGCCCATCAGAACTTGATGAATCAGAACTTGAAGAGCCAGTTGTAGGTTATGATGCTTCTTGAGATGTGGTTGTATCTTCAGTATGCTCCCCCTGCACATGTGCATCTTCCTTTGGAGTAGTCACCACAGTTCCAATAACATCAGAGTTTAATCCATCAGAGTTTGCAGTATCAGGATTTAGACTATCAGGATTTAGACTGTCAAGATTTAGACTGTCATGATTTTAAACTTCATTCTCAAATCTCAGCTGATCATGATCATTGAAATTTTCAAGTCCTGTAATTTTCTTATCATCAAAAGAGACATTAATAGATTCCATGACAACCCTTGTTCTTAAATTTTAGACTCTGAAGGCTTTTGTGGAAAGTGGATATCCAACAAAAATTCCTTCATCAGCTTTTAGATCAAATTTGGATAGCTGTTCAGGATGAGTCTTAAGAACAAAACACTTGCATCCAAATACATGAAAATACTTCAGATTTGGCTTCTTTTTCTTCACCATCTCATATGGTGTCTTTCCATGCTTGTTAATGAGTGTTGCATTTTGAGTAAAACAAGCAGTCTGCACAGCTTCAGCCCAAATATAGGTTCGTAACTTTGCCTCATCAAGCATAGTTCGTGCAGTTTCAATGAGAGTTCTATTCTTTCTTTCAACAACTCCATTTTGCTGTGGAGTTCCAGGAGCAGAGAATTCCTGCTTGATTCCTTGGTCTTTGCAGAACTCTTCCATAATCAAATTCTTGAACTCAGTGCCATTATTACTTCTTATGATTTTCACAGAGTCTTTAACCACTTTATCCAGTTGTTTGACATGATCAATCAAGATAGATGCAATTTCACTTTTTGTGTGCAAGAAATACACCCATGTGTATCTGGTGAACTCATCCACTATGACCATATCATATTTCTTCTTTTCAATAGACATGACATTCACTGGACTAAATAGATCAACATGTAGTAGGTGATAAGGCTCAAGAATTGAAGATTCAGTCTTGCTCTTGAATGAAGATTTTCTTTGTTTTGCGTTTTGACAGGATTCACAAAGGCCATCAGGAGCAAATACTGATTTTGGCGAACCTCTCACAAGATCTTTCTTGACTAGTTCATTTATATTATTGAAATTTAAATGAGAGAGTTTCTTGTGCCAATTCCAGCTTTCTTCAATTGATGCTCTACTTAACAGACAGATTACAGAACCATCAGTACTTTTTGAAAGCTTGGCTTCATAAATGTTACCATGCCTGTATCCTTTCATAACAGCTTTGCCTGTAGATTTGCTTACAAGTTCACAGTGTTCTTCAAAGAAATCCACATGATAACCTCTGTCACAGATTTGACTAACACTCAGCAAATTGTGTTTAAGTCCTGAGACTAGAGCTACTTTTTCAATGATGACATTCCCCAGATTGATATTGCCATATCCCAAAGTTTTTCCCATATTGCCATCTCCATAAGAAACACTTGGGCCAGCTTTCTCCACAAAGTCTGATAGCATGGCTTTATTTCCAGTCATAAGTCCTGAACATCCACTGTTCAGAACTAGGATGTTTTTCCTGTTGCCCTGCAATCACAAAGACCACTAATGATTAGTTTTAAGGACCCATACATGCTTGAATCCTTTGGCCTTATTAAGTTTGTTAACATTTGCAGTGGATTTAGCATCAGAGTTTATGTTAACATTTTTCTTATCAGCATTTACACTATCAGACTTTGCATCAGAACTTACACTAGAAGGAATAATGCTAACTTTCTTTAAAGAAGTTTTTATTTGATAATAATCATAGTACAAACTATGATATTCCTTACAAGTATAAATGGAATGCCATAAACTACCACAATGAAAACAAGGATTTTGTGGCCTATATCTAACAGACTGACTCTTAACTCCTGACTTTGAAGGTAAGGAGTTTATGTTCTTATTTTTCCTGCAAAAAGAAGCCAGATGGTTAGAATTTCCACAGTTATAACATTTCTTTCTAGGAGCATTAGGAACAGGCTTATAATCATTACTTTTATTCACACCTTCCTTTCCATTCCTATTTTTCCTAGGGAGCTTTACCTTGTTTACATTCTTAACATCTTTCAGCTTATGCTTAAGCTGCTTCTTTGTCATTAAGCCTATGTTAACTTCAGTTGGCTTATCCTATTTTGGTTTGTCAGAAGTTAATTTCCCTTTAACTTCTGATTTATCAATATCAGACTTTACAGCTACAAACTTAACATGATTTACCTTTGGCTTTTGTTTAACAACTATAGGCTCACTACTTATCATTCTTATCATCTCAATAACCTAAGCCTTCTTTCCAGTTTCCACTACTTAACAAATTCTGAGTTGTTCTGCCAGAGTTAGTCCAAGTCCTGATAATCTCTCTTTCCTTTTCTAACTCAGTTTTTAGAGATTCATTTATTTTAAGTACTTCATCCTTAACATAAAAGGCATTATCTCTATCTTTCTGAGTTTGATGGAACATGACTAACTCTTTTTTTAAATAATCATTCCTCTTTTTATAAGAAAGATTTTCAGAAGTTAATCTTTCACATGTTAAAGTTTGATCTCTATAACTAATGAACATGGTTTTAAGATATCTTCTCAACTCAGAAATATCATCAGTATGAAAGACATAAGTAGTTTGAGGTACCTTTAACTCATCATTATCAGAACTGTTGTCAGCATTTGCCATCAAGGCATAGTTCACCTCACTTTCAGAATCTGAAGTGTCTGTCCAGCTTTTCTTCTTTGTGATAAGAGCCTTGCCTTTGTCACTCTTCACTGTCTTGCAATCAGGAGATATGTGGCCTTTCTCACCACAGTTGTAGCACTTGACATTTGAGTGATCTCCTCTGTCAGACTTTCCTCCTTTGCCTTCAGATTTTCTGAAACCCTTCTTATCAGAACTTGCACCTTTCCTGGAAAATTTCTTTCCCTTTCTGAATTTCCTGTATGCAATCCTTGTGATTCTTTTCACCATAAGAGCACACAGCTTCATCATCTCTTCATCAGCATCTATCTCAGGTAAGCTTTCAGTTTCTGAGTCATCATCACTATCAGAACTTGATGACTCGGTATCAGACTTTGTGATGAGAGCTTTTCCTTTGCCTTTTCTTGAGGCAGCTGCTTTGGGGGATTCCTCCTCAGCCTTTAGAGCAACTGTCCTTGACTTTCTTCCATTCCTCTTCCTTCTTTGTTCCATCTCAAGTTCATGAGTCTTGAGCATCCCTTAAATTTCATCACGAGTTGTTTTTTCAAGATTATAGTTGTCTCTTATAGTGGTGGCCTTCAAATCCCAACTTTCAGAAAGAGCTAACAGGAATTTAAGGTTTGAATCTTCAAGATCATATTCCTTGTCAACTAGTGACAAATCATTCAAGAGTTTGACAAATCTGTCATATAAACCAGTCAATGACTCATCAGGTTTTGAGTCAAAGTGCTCATACTCTTGAGTGAGTATAGTCTTCATGTTCTTCTTAATTGAATCAGTTCCCCGGCATCTTGTCTCCAAGGCATCCCATATCTCCTTTGCAGTCTTGCAGTTAATTACCCTGTGTTAGGTCACACACACACTGTAGAGGGGGTGGATACAGTATATAGTACACTCAAATCGAACTTTAAGATCTTAAGTAACAGATAACAAACTTTATTGAAACAATAAACTCTGTTACAATATGGAACTGTTACCTCTCAGTGATGAACAAATATCACGAGAGCTGCTAGGGTTATATAGAATAATAACTTCGATAATGATAACACTTATAGTGTAAACCCTATGCCTGTGTTTATATACTACACAGTTACAAGATAATCGCTAATTGATATGGAATATAATTCTGCTTTCTAAAATATATCAATCAGATATCTTTTCTTCCAAGTATTCCATTCTTCACGGAATTCATTCTTCATGCATATCTCTTCTTATGTTTATCTCGATCTTCTTTCCTTTAATCAGCTACTGTCCTTATCTGATTGTCCTTCAGCACTTAAGTTCTGATATCTATCTTCTGATGATTATCTCCTGATAATATAAGTACTGATATCCTTAAGTCCTGACTTCCATTATAAGTACTGATCAACAGTTAAGTACTGATTTATCCTGTTCACGTAAGATCTGAAAGCTAAACATAAAACATATTAGCCATGACATTATCAAATATATCTAACAATCTCCCCCAACTTGTAAATTAACAAAATATACAAGTTTAACAGATATTTGATGATGTCAAAAACATTAAGTACAAATGCATGAGAAATAGACTAGATAACTACAACTTATAGTCCTTAAAGTTTTTACCAACTTCAACTTCTGATAACAACTTCAATCTGTATAAATATCATAATTTAAGCAGTTGTAGATCTTCGACTTGGCTTCTTCATTTTCTGATCTCTCTGATGTCAGGAGTTGTTCTGAGATAGTTCTTCAACAAACATTTCTCAGCATATCTTAGTTCATCAATCATTCTCCTTTTAACACCTTTAAACTTTGCAGTATCTTCACCAGTTTGAAAGATTACAGCTCTGAGATCATTAATCTTTGCTTTTCTTAACTCCTGATCTAGTCTTATGACATAAGCTTTGTCAGATTCAAAATTGAATTCAAGTCCCTTAATACCAAGATACGTTCTGATCTGTGCAGTATTAGGCTTCATATCAACAATATCACCATTGTGATCTCTGTACTTTGGAACATATATGATGTCAGACTTAACAGAATAAAGCCTTTTCTGTCCCTGAATCTGTTCTTTTAAGTAGTTTGCAGCAGTCTCTGTTATTCTGTCATCCACTTGAAGTAAGAAAAGTACATGCTCCAATTCTTCAAAATACTTCAAAGGAATGGCATTTTGTCTTATATGATAAACCCTACCATCTGTCATGAAATACAACATGATGTATTCTTTCAAGTAGGTATGGTAAACCATCTGTACAGATTCCAGTTGATTCAATCTCTCAGGAGTTGCTCCAATACCTGGTTCACTCAAGGAAGTTGGATCATTGGTAGTGTTGTGTACTCTTCTTTCATCAGCACTTCCCAATCCAGTTTTATCTCTAGCTTCCTTTCCAGTAACTACTCTTGCTTCAAAACCACTTGCAGTAGTCTTCAAAGATTGAGTCTGTTTTGCTTTAGTGAATCCTGGTAGGAGTGTTTTAGTTCTATTTTCTGATATTAAGTTAACTTGAGCACTGTCAAAGGTTACTTGCTTCTTCTGAATATCAGAACTTACAATATCTTGACTCTGAACAACTTGAGCCATGTCAGAGGTTGTTTTAAGAACTTTTCTTGTAGTCAGAGCAAGATCATCTTTTCCATCAGTAATTTCTTTTTCCTCAGGAGGTACATAAGGCTTGATAGGTTCACCAACCTTTTCTTTACCCTTGGATCTTGGATCTATCTGTGGTTGTGATCTAGCCAAAGTTGCTTCAGTATGTATCCTTTCTTTGATCACAATGCCTTTAGGTTTTGGAAGTAACTTTTTACCAGAAGCTTCAGATTTAGATGTGACTTTCTCTGATTTAAGTCTGGCTTCTTCTTCCTTTAAACTTTCCAAGTCCATCCCTGGATTTTCTTGAAGAAATAATTGTCTTGACATTTCCTCATCAAGATCTAGAAGTTCATCAGAACTTATCCTTTTACCAGCAGCAGAACTTATTCTTTTCCCAGTATCAGAACTTGTTCTGTGACTAGCTTGTCTTGATGTAAACCTTCTACCTTGACTATGACCACTACCCATTCCAGAGGTTCCTTGGTCACCTTTTCCATCATCCTTTCCTTGCAGTGTCTTGTTGGTTTTGCATTTGGACTTAATTACCTTCTCCCCCTTTTTGGCATCAACAGGTAATAAAAGAGAGATAAGTAGTTCCACTGAGGTCTGGATTTCAGTAAGTTGCGATTGCTGAGAAGCTTGATTTGTCAGAATTTGATCAATCTGAGCTTGTTGCTTCTCTTGAGTTTTCTCAATATAAGCAACCCTGTCAATGGTAGGTTGGAAGAACTTTTTCTTATCAATTTTCCAAACTTGTTCCTGTTTGATAAAGTTCTCCTGAATCTTGTGTAGCTCTGCATGAGTATTGGAATGAAGACCTTGTAGATGTTTAGTACTCAATGCAGTGACTCTAAGCTGGGTTTTAAAATCATCAGAATTTAACATTTCATTAGCTTTAGTCAAGTGCTCAGCAAGATGTAAAGCATTTGGAACACATGTAACTGAGTTCCATTCCTTAGTCCACTCCTGACCTGCAGGAGTTTCACTCCAAGGTACTGGTGCATCCCTGATAACAAACTCCTTTACCAGTTCAGACTTAGGAAGAGTCGGTGGAGGAGTATGTCCTGAAGGACCTGCTTCATCAGCATCTACAGTTGTAGCAGCTTCACCAGTATCTCCAACATTTGCAGCATCAGAACTTAAAGAATCAGTATCTTCTGATAAGACAATAGTGTGAGTAGCAATGGAGGCTTCAGCATCCTCTAATTGCTAATCTGATACTAAGTTCTGATCAACAGCCATATCCTGATGCTCACCTAAAATCTGATCATCAGCATCTTGATGCAGAGAAGGTGTTGTTGATAACTCTGGAGTTTGAACAGCATCAATAACAGGTGTTGTAGAAGTATTATTTGCTGTTGGAGCTTCTAAGAAAAGTATTTCAGGCACAACCAGGTTCTGAATATCAATTTCAGCACTTGTGCCTGGATCAACAAGAGACACAGATGGTGAGTTAGCCTTGTCAGATACAGCTTCCTGAGATGGAGTTGATGGAGAAGAAGTGACTGGAGCAAATTCCTTGTCTTGTGAGAACAGAGATTCCTGATCCCCTTCCTTAGCTGCTTCCTCCTCCTCATCATCTGAAACTGGCCTTTGTGCCCTCTGTTTCTTGTACTTCCTTGTTGATTTGGATTCCTTGGGAGTTTCAGGAACTATCATGCGTCTAAGCCTCTTGAGAAGCCTAGAACCCCCAATTGCAGAATCCTTCTGAGAAGTTGCGTTCTCAGCTTCAACCACAACAGGTTCTAAAGAAGAAATCTGTTCCTCAGAATCTGATTCATCTCTCAAAGTAAATCTCCTCCTCTTTTGAGGTGTTTGAGGAACAGTCTTTGTTCTCTTTGGCTTAGAGGATGTAGGCTTCACAGTAGGTGCTGAAGAAGAAGGTTGAGCAGTCGGTGAAGTGGAGAGATAGGATTTGAGATAAGTTCTGAGGGTAGGTTGAGTAGAATGAGAGATAGGTACTGAGGTTGATGGATTTTGGTTATGGTGAGTTGGTTGAACATTTGAGTAAACAGATTTGTAAGTATTAGGATCAGCATTTACCAGAATCTGTTTCATAGACTGAGGAATCTGTAATTGTCTCACCATTGATTTCTTTGTGTCAGCATTTATCAGGTCGTTAAAGTACCTTTTTGCAACCTTAAAAGGTGGGGTTTGAGTGCTGACTAACTGGGGTTCAGCAGTACAATACGTATAAATAAGTTGACAGAATCTAGCAAAATAAACAACATCTCGATCCTCTGTCATCCTGTCCCCAATAAAAGTAATTATTCCAGTTGCAAAGTCAAAATGAGTTTGATGGATAATAGCATACCCTATGTGCTGACTCAGAATTGGGATAGCATCAAAATTTGAACATTTGTTCCCAAAAGCTTTGGTGATGCAATCAAAGAAGAAACTCCATTCTCTTCTGATATTAGCCCGTTTCAACTGTCCAAGTTTCGTCAGACTCTTTTCATATCCCAATTCAGCCATTAACTTCCGAAGGGCTAAGTCCTCTGGAACTGAGAAAGTATAATCCTCGGGAAGATGTAAAGCCCTGCGTACTGTACCAGGAGTGACTACAAAAGATGAATCACCCACTTGGAAGATAATACTGGGAGTTCCACGGTTACCACCATCATCAAAAACGCCAGTCCTCCAGAACCTCAGAACTTGTTGACTTGAAAATAATTCAGGCTGAGTTAAGGCGTACCCAACCTCACTATGTGCAAGAAGATCTTGCACAAAGTGCAATTCAGATGGAGCTTCAGCATGATCAAGAATTGCAGCATAGTTGTTTGGAACAAACTTTGCTCCATCAATGATTAAATCCTTTGGTGCCATGAAAAAATTGAGAATTAAGAATGCCTGATAGTTGTTTGATATAATGTCTGTAGGAAAACAACGGAAAAAGTAAAGTGAAGGAGAGTAAAAGTAAAAAGAGAGATAAAAGATGAAGAAATTAAAAAGATTACAGAAATCTTCTCTCTGCTGTACTTATACAAAAAAATATTACCGTTGGACACCTGTCAGACATGCAGTAATAACGGATAGTTACTGGGCTCGAGAAAACAGGAATGATTACTTACCCAGTTGCCTTGTTTCATGGAAAAACCGTTCCTTTAATCAAGAGAAACAGTTTTAATTCAAAATTTAAACCGTTAGCACTGATTGAATTATTTTTCACTGCAACATTAATATTCTGAAAATAAATCATGTTAAAAATGACCGAGATAATTTCGATGAATAAGTGCTGACAGAGAATCAGAACTTAAATAAAAGCACAATTTAAATGGTCATCAGAATATCAATCAGGATTTATCAACACAAGATAAAATAACTCAGAGACAAAATCTTGAAGTAAAAACAATTTTCATTAATATATCAAGTCAATACATTTATGAAATGGAAATGACATCAGTACTTATACAAGATTTTCCCTAAGCTTCTAATCCTAACATCAATAGCTTTAGTCCTAGCTAAGAAGCCTGACAAAGCTGATGATGAAGAAGAACAGGAAGAAGACGAGATTAAGTCATCTTCCTCTTCCTATCTTCGACGAACAAGATGGCGAGTCGTATGATTCGCTCTTGCTAACGGATAGCTTCCCGCCTTTCCTCCTCCAATCGCTCCAGATGGCGATGGTAATCCATATAGAAGAATAGAAGGTGAGTCAGCACCTCCTGTGGGACAAAATCCCAGATCTCCTCAGGAATGGCTTTTACATGCCACTCCTGCTGCCAATCGGCACAACTTAGCTCCATTGTGAAGGTTTGGTTGTTCAAAAACATGTTGTATCGAACCATTGTGTTTATGATAGAAGAAGGAGGATAAGTGTGTGAGAAGAATGTGATGGAAAGACTGATGTGAAGTGGTTGCTTATATAGGCAAGAGAATGCCAAGAGACGCAAAGATATTTAATGCTAACAGGTAGAATTAATTCTACCTCGTCTCCCTAGACTTTGAAAAAGAATAACAGTCATTGGAAAGAGGAAGCATGGTCTAGACCGCACAAAACACAAGAAACAATGGTCTGTTCAAGTACAAATACCATTAATCCTAATCACAGTGACTATTAATCTTCCACTTCAACATATTCGAGTACAAACTGAGACTGTTATCAAATTTTATTCAAAGATAAGCCAAGTAAAGGATTAGACTGAGAAATCAGAACTTAGACCTATACCAGAACTTAACAGTCATCAGAACATAATTTCTTAACTCGAAAAAGGAATGCCTATCTTAGTAAATACTCATACAAGTTCTGAGTTATGGACGTCAGTACTTAATCATCAGAACGTGTAACTTAGAACTTGTCCTCAGAATTTGTGCAATAATGACACATTGACTGTTTTATCTAAAATAACATAGACCACCACAGAAATTTTCATCATTCAGATGGAGTGATTAGTGTGTGCATTAAGCTAAAAACAGACAAAGAGTAAAGTCTGGTTCACTGCAGTACATCTTAGAAATAAGGCATAACTAAAATTTTGCTAAAGATCTGTCATTGTCCTGAAACCGACTGAAGAATGAGTTTATGCTTGAGTCCACCTCAACTATTTTATGCTAATTTTATGCATCTTTTAAAATTCTATTTTACAGTGGCTTCTCAGTGTAAGTGAGTCACGACTGTTTATCAGAATTTATGCTATTTTCAGAGTATTTCTCCAGTAATCATAGAGTGTGAAAAGTCACCAAGAAAATATTTTTCTTTTCTGATGCATATTTACTTAATACCAGCAATGCACTTGGGTCGTCCCTTCCACATTTTTACTCTAGATCTCAAAAGAGTACCTGATTTTAATCTTTGATCTTTTTGCTTTTGCTTTTGATAAGAGAGGTCTATCAGCACTTAGTACATTCAGCAGTTTTACTAGTATCAGAACTTAACAGATGAGTAGCATTATTCTAATTTGTGACTTAGTAATAAGATATACAAAGTGAACTTAACTAAGCTCAGTTATCAGAATTTGCTAGTGTCATAAGTTTTCCACTGAAATAATTACTTCTTCCATGGAATCATTTGTTTATTGAAGACTACTAGGTCAGTATCTAGCACAGTTATCCTCATAGGATTGAATAGGTACTAGAACAGACATATCACTTATCAGAGTTTAGAAACATATATCAGACAACAGTCAGTACTTAAAGACATTTATCAATTAAGCACAGAATACACAATGAGATGAATTCTGTAAATACTGAGCATAAAGTCTGATAACACAGAACAAGTCTAAGCAGATTTAGAGAAGGAACCTGAAACCATTCCAAGTTCATTTACCAATCTTATAAAAGTAGCTTCACATAATGGTTTTGTGAAGATATCTGCCAACTGTTGATCTGTGGGAACAAAATGCAATTCCACTGTACCTTCATCCACATGTTCCCTGATGAAGTGATACCTGATGCTGATGTGCTTTGTCATTGAGTGTTGAACTGGATTACCTGTCATAGCAATAGCACTTTGATTATCACAGTAAATAGGGATTTTGAAATATGTTAACCCATAATCCAGTAACTGATTCTTCATCCAAAGAATCTGTGCACAACAGCTTCCTGCAGCAATATACTCTGCTTCTGCAGTTGATGTGGAAATTGACTTTTGTTTCTTGCTGTACCAAGAAACCAATCTGCCTCTAAGAAATTGGCAGCTTCCACTTGTGCTTTTCCTGTCAATTTTGCAACCTCTGTAGTCAGTAATATCTACTAATTTACCGGTATCCTTATCCAGTTTTGTTGCAGTGGCCATTGGAGTGGATGCACTTGAAAAATCTTGCATTCCAAATTTCTTTAGCAAGTTTCTGGTGTACTTGGTTTGACAAATAAAAGTGCCTTCCTCATTCTGCGTGACTTGAAGGCCCAGAAAATAGCTAAGTTCCCCCATCATACTCATCTGATATCTTGACTGCATAAGTTTGGCAAACTTCTTGCAAAGTTTGTCATTTGTAGATCCAAAAATGATATCATCAACATAAATCTGGACCAGAAGTAAGTCCTTTCCATGGTTGAGGTAGAACAGTATTTTGTCTATTGTCCCTCTGTTGAATCCACTTTCCAGAAGAAACTGAGCTAAAGTCTCATACCATGCTCTAGGAGCTTGCTTAAGTCCATAAAGTGCTTTGTCAAGTCTGTAGACATAATCTGGATGTTTGGTATCTACAAACCCTGGAGGTTGTTCAACATATACCTCTTCCTCCAATTCTTCATTGAGAAAAGCACTTTTCACATCCATTTGAAAGACAGTAAACTTTTTGTGAGCAGCATAAGCCAAAAATATCCTTATGGCTTCTAACCTAGCAACTGGTGCAAATGTTTCATCATAATCAATTCCCTCCTGTTGAGAATATCCTTTTGCAACCAGCCTTGCCTTATTCCTTGTAATTATGCCATCAATGTCAGTTTTGTTTCTGAATACCCACTTTGTACCAACAACAGATCTATTCTTTGGTCTTGGTACTAGGGTCCAGACTTTGTTTCTTTCAAATTTCAACTCTTCCTGCATTGCTTGCACCCAATCAGCATCTTGAAGAGCTTCTTCCACTTTCTTTGGCTCAGTATGAGAGAGAAAAGAATTGTAAAGACACTCATTTGAAGTACCTGTTCTAGTTCTGACACCTGCATCAGGATTTCCAATTATCAAATCAGGTGTATGTGATTTTGTCCACTTCCTTGCAGATGGAAGGTTTTCTCTAGAACTGGATGCTCCCCCATGATCCATGCTATCTTCATTTTCATTTTCTGATGCTCCCCCTGAAACTATGCTTTCAGAGTTAGATTCTTCAGTATTTAGATTTTCAGTACTATCAGAACTTGGCTTATCAGAACTTGACGAATCAGAACTTGAAGAGCCAGATGCATGTTCGAATGTTTCTTGAGATGTGGTAGGATTTTGAGTATGCTTCCCCTGCATAGGAGCATCTTCATTTAACGTAGTCACCACAGTTTCAATAACATCAGAGTTTAATCCATCAGAGTTTACAGTATCAGGACTTAGACTGTCAGGATTTTCAGTATCAGAATATGAGTCTTCATTTTCAAATCTCAGCTGATCATGGTCAACGAAATCTTTAAGACCAGTGATCTTCTTGTCATCAAAAGAGACATTGATAGATTCCATGACCACTTTTGTTCTCAAATTATAGACTCTGAAGGCTTTTGTGGAAAGTGGATATCCAACAAAGATTCCTTCATCAGCTTTTAGATCAAACTTTGATAGCTGTTCAGGATGAGTCTTGAGAACAAAACACTTGCATTCAAATACATGAAAATATTTCAGATTTGGCTTCTTTTTCTTCACCATCTCATATGGTGTTTTTCCATGCTTGTTAATAAGTGTTGCATTTTGAGTAAAACAAGCAGTCTGCACAACTTCAGCCCAGAAATAGGTTGGAAGCTTTGCTTCTTCAAGCATTGTACGTGCAGCTTCAACGAGAGTTCTATTCTTCCTTTCAACAACTCCATTTTGCTGTGGAGTTCCAGGAGCAGAAAATTCCTGCTTTATTCCATGGCTTTTGTAGAACTCTTCCATTATCAAATTCTTGAACTCAGTGCCATTATCACTCCTTAAAATTTTCACAGAATCTTTGACCATTTTATCCAGCTGTTTGACATGATCAATCAAGATAGATGTAGTTTCACTTTTTGTGTGCAAGAAATACACCCATGTGTATCTGGTGAACTCATCCACTATGACCAACGCATACTTCTTCTTTGCAATAGACATGACATTTACTGGACCAAATAGATCAACATGTATAAGATGATAAGGCTCAAGAATTGATGATTCAGTCTTGCTCTTGAATGAAGATTTTCTTTGTTTGGCTTTCTGACATGAATCACAAAGACCATCAGGAGCAAATACTGTGTTTGGCAATCCTCTCACAAGATCTTTCTTGACAAGTTCATTTATATTGTTGAAATTTAAATGAGAGAGTTTCTTATGCCAATTCCAGCTTTCTTCAATTGATGCTCTACTTAACAGACAGATTGCAGAGCCATCAGTACTTGTTGAAAGCTTAGCTTCATAAATGTTACCACGTCTGTATCCTTTCAGAACAACTTTGCCTTTAGATTTACTCACAACTTCACAGTGTTCTTCAAAGAAATCAACATGATAACCTCTGTCACAGATTTGACTTATACTCAGTAGGTTGTGTTTAAGTCCTGAGATCAGAGCTACTCCATTAATGATGACATTCCCAAGATTGATATTGCCATATCCCAATGTTTTTCCAATGTTGCCATCTCCATAAGAAATACTTGGGCCAGCTTTCTCCACAAAGTCTGATTGCAGGGCCTTATTTCCAGTCATATGTCCTGAACATCCACTGTCCAGAACTAGAATATTTTTCCTGTTGCCCTGCAATCACAAAGACCACTAATTATTAGTTTTAAGGACCCAGACTTGCTTGGATCCTTTGGCCTTATTAAGTTTGTTAACATTTGCAGCGGATTTAGCATCAGAGTTTATGTTAACATTTTTATTATAAGAATTTACATTATCAGACTTTGAATCAGAATTTACACTAGAAGGAACAATGGAAACTTTCTTCAAAGAAGGTTTTATTTGATAATAATCATAGTACAAACTATGATATTCCTTACAAGTATAAATGGAATGCCATAAACTACCACAATGAAAACAAGGATTTTGTGGTTTGTATCTAACTGACTGACTCTTAACTCCTGATTTTGAAGGTAAGGAGTTAATATTCTTATTTTTCCTGCAAAAAGAAGCCAGATGATTAGAACTTCCATAGTTATGACATGTTTTCCTAGGAGCATCAGGAACAGGTTTATAATCATTGCTTTTATTCACACCTTCCTTTCCATTCCTATTTTTCCTAGGTGATTTTACCTTGTTTGCATTTTTGACATCTTTCAGCTTATGCTTAAGCTGCTTCTTTGTCATTAAGCCTATGTTTACTTCAGCTGTCTTTTCCTGTTTTAGTTTGTCAGAAGTTAATTCCTCTTTAACTTCTGATTTCTCATTATCAGACTTTACAGTTACAAACTTAACAGGTTTTAACTTTGGCTTTTGCTTAACAACAGGCTTAATTTCTTCAGTTCCTTTGTCATTCTTATTCTCTCCATAACCTAAGCCATCTTTCCAATTTTCACTACTTAGCAAATTTTGAGTTGTTCTGCCAGAGTTAGTCCAAATCCTGATTATCTCTCTTTCCTTTTCTAACTCAGTTTTTAGAGATTCATTCATTTTTAGCACTTCATCCCTAACATAAAAAGCATCATCTCTATCCTTCTGAGTTTGATGGAATATAACTAACTCTTTTTCTAAGAAATCATTTCTTTTCTTAAAAGCAAGATTTTCAGAAGTTAATCTTTCACATGTTAAGGTTTGATCTCTATAACTAACAAACATGGTTTTAAGATATCTTCTCAACTCATTAATATCATCAGTATGAAAAGCATAAGTAGTCTGAGGTACCTTTGTTTCAGCAGCTTCAGAACTGCTCTCAGCACTTTCTTTATCAGCATTTGCCATCAATGCATAGTTCTCCTCACTTTCAGAGTCTGAAGTGTCTGTCCAACTTTTCTGCTTTGTGACAAGAGCCTTGCCTCTGTCACCCTTTACCTTCTTGCAGTCAGGAGATATGTGGCCTTTCTCACCACAGTTATAGCATTTAACATTGGTGTAATCTCCTCTTTCAGACTTTCCTCCTCTGCCTTCAGATCTTCTGAAATTCTTCTTATCAGAATTATGCTTTTTCTCAAAAACTTCTTTCCCTTCCTGAACTTCCTGTATGCAATCTTGGTGATTCCTTTCACCATAAGAGCACATAGCTTCATCATCTCCTCATCAGCATCGGTCTCAGGCAAGCTTTCAGAATCTGAGTCATCATCACTCTCAGAACTTGATGACTCAGTATCAGACTTTATGAAAAGAGCTTTACCCTTGTCTTTCTTTGAGGAAGCTGCCTTGGGGAATTCTTCTTCAGCCTTAAGAGCGACTGTCCTTGAATTTCCTCCTTTCCTCTTGCTTCTTTGTTCCATCTCCAGCTCATGAGTCTTGAGCATTCCATAGATTTCGTCAAGAGTTGTTTCATCAAGATTGTAGTTGTCTCTTATTGTCGTTGCCTTCAAATCCCAGCATTCAGGAAGAGCTAACAGGAACTTAAGGTTTGAATCTTCAAGATCATACTCTTTATCAACCAATGACAAATCATTCAAAAGTTTGACAAATCTATCATATAAATCATTCAATGACTCATTAGTCTTTGAGTCAAAGTGTTCATACTCTTGAGTGAGTATTGTCTTCCTGTTCTTCTTAATTGTGTCAGTTCCCTGACACCTTGTTTCCAGAGCATCCCATATCTCCTTAGCAATCTTGCAGTTGATTACCCTGTTTGACATTACATTATCAATGGCACTATGCAGTAAGTGTCGTACCTTAGCATCCTTAGCAATTGATGCTATGTCTTCAGCAGTATAATTACTCTTCTCCTTTGGTACGGTCATTGCTGCTTTACCTGCAACTGCAACAGTGAGTTTGGTTGGTTTGTGAGGACCTTCCTTGATTCTATCCAGGTATTCTGGATCTGTTGCTTCCAGGAACATGGTCATCCTTACCTTCCATATGGGATATTCAGATGGTCTCAATATGGGGACTCTGATGGTCTCATACCGACTCTGAATTAGTGTCTTTGGTGGTTCCTCAGTTGTGGTAGGCTTAGTTGGAGTTTCTGTGTCCGACATGATTGTGTTTGGATCTTTAACTGTATGTAAGTTAACAGATAGGCTCTGATACCAATTGTTAGGTCACACACACACTGTAGAGGGGGTGAATACAGTGTATAGTACACTCAAATCGAACTTTAAGATCTTAAGTAACAGAAAACAAACTTTATTGAAACAATAAACTCTGTTACAGTATGGAACTGTTACCTCTCAGTGATGAACAAATATCACGAGAGCTGCTAGGGTTATATAGAATAATAACTTCGATAATGATAACACTTATAGTGTAAACCCTATGCCTGTGTTTATATACTACACAGTTACAAGATAATCGCTAATTGATATGGAATATAATTCTGCTTCCTAAAATATATCAATCAGATATCTTTTCTTCCAAGTATTCCATTCTTCACGGAATTCCTTCTTCATGCATATCTCTTCTTATGTTTATCTCGATCTTCTTTCCTTTAATCAGCTACTGTCCTTATCTGATTGTCCTTCAGCACTTAAGTTCTGATATCTATCTTCTGATGATTATCTCCTGATAATATAAGTACTGATATCCTTAAGTCCTGACTTCCAGTATAAGTACTGATCAACAGTTAAGTACTGATTTATCCTGTTCACGTAAGATCTGAAAGCTAAACATAAAACATATTAGCCATGACATTATCAAATATATCTAACACCCTGTTTGACATGACATTATTAATGGCACTATGTAGCAAGTGTTGTACCTTAGCATCCTTAACAATCGATGAGATATCTTCAGCAGTGTAATCACTCTTCTCCTTTGGTACAGACTTTGTTGGTTCACCTGCAACTAGAACAGAGAGTTTGGTTGGCTTATGTGGTCCTTCATTGATTCTGTCAAGATATTCTGGATCTGTAGCTTCCAGAAACATAGACATCCTCACCTTCCATATGGGATATTCAGATGGTTTCAGTATGGGAACTCTAATAGTCTCATATCGACTATGGATTTGAGTCTTTGGAGGTTCTTCAGTTTTGGTGGGCTTGGTTGGAGTTTGTTCTTCTTCAGACATGATTGTTTTTGGATCTTAAACTGTTTGTGTGTTAACAGATCTGCTCTGACATCACTTGTTAGGTCTCATACACACTGTTGAAGGGGGTTGAATACAGTGTTTATCACAATCAAATCGAATATAAGAACACAGAAAACAGATTTTATTTAAAACAATAAACTCTGTTACAATATGGAACTGTCATCTCTCAGTGATGAACTTATCACGAGAGCTGCTAGGGTTACAATAAATAATAAATTCGATTATGATAACACATATAGCGTAAACCCTATATCCGTGTTTATATACTACACAGTTACAAGATAAATTCTAATTGATATGGAATATAATTCTGCTTCCTAAAATATACCAACTAGTTATCTTTTCTTCCAAGTATTCTATTCTTCATAGAATTCCTTCTTCATGCATATCTCTTCTTGCGTTTGTCTTGATCTTCTTTCCTTTCAATCAGCCGCTTTCCTTATCTGAAAGTCTCCTTAAGTCCTGATATTATCTCCTGATAAATATCTCTTGATAACTTAAGTTCTGACAACTTAAGTTCTGATATCTTAAGTTCTGACTTCAGTATAAGTACTGATTTCCAGTTAAGTACTGATTTGTCCTGTTAAGTAAGATTTGAAAACTAAACACAAATCATATTAGTCATGACATTATCAAATATATCTAACACGCTATACGATGATCAATCGTATATCAAAAAAATGTGTAACCTTTTCTACTAGTAGAAGGACGACCTCTATCCCGGTTATCACCCTTGACGCATCCTGTTTTGGGTATGCACACACTTCACATGTTCCCGAGTACACATAGGGCATGTTGGGCAAATCTGATAAGTTAGCTTAATGACATATAAGCCCGCAACAGTTTATCGACGAGAGTTTGTCGACCCAACTTATAAGTTGAATTTACAATTTATAAGCTAATAAGTTGAATGTTAGTAACGACGTACTTTTTGTCAACTTATTTTTTATTTTTCATTTTAATATTTAGTTTTAAAAAATATATTATAAATGTTAATTTAACTTAAAATATAAGAATTAAGATAATTATATGTAAAAATTATTTTATTTTAGTCCATTTAAGTAAAAAGAATTCTGAATTATAAGTAAAATTATCCAAATACTTATATAACATAAGCATTCATCAACTTATCACTTATAAGTCACTTATTCAGTTTAAATGGCCATATGGAAAATCGGAATGATTAAATCCAAATTATTACTATTTCTGAATGATTTGAACGAATCAAAATTCTGAATGCTGAACGAATAAGATTGTTTGGTATATAATATTTTAATAATTTTTGAATGAAAATTTTGCAAATAAATTTTCTAAACAACAAGTTTAAAAAAATAAAAAATTTAAGAATATTGATATTATTGAATGTTGGATGTAGAGAAAATATGTATTATCAATACAAATAATATATATCAAGATGTTAGATGATACATTAAATTTTGATAAATGATGACTCTTAAAATCACAATTTTTTAATATATTATTTTGAAATCAAAAAGAATTATTTATTCATCAAAATTATTATCATAATATTTATTTAATTTTAGTGCACTATGTTACATGAATGTCAAAATAATAATATAATAAAGTAGAAAAGTTGAAATAAGGGTAAAATGGAAGGTAGCAGGCTAGGTTGCTAACACATAAACCATTCCGCCACAGATTTTTACATGAATGGTTAGGTAAAATATGAATCATTCATAGGTAAAAAACTTTCAAACAAATAAACTTAATATAAGATTCGGTCAGGTGAAAGGGCATTCAGAAGAGTTCATGGGTAAACAAATGGGGCCTAAGTCATAAGTTACTTATTTTAAGATCTCCCAAACAGCACATAGTACCATCGCCTGTGATACCTTTGGTAGTCTCCCTAGCTACCATAGAACTAGAGTCTACCCCTCCTAGTCCTTTTTAAAGAATCTTATCATTTACTTGGAACTCAAACCTCATCGAAGTTCCCTAAGTGTTTTTCTTATTGATAGGCACAACTCATCTTATATATGTACTTTTGGAAATTTTTGGGCAAGTACTACAATAAATGTGAGTTGACTGTTGTCAACAGATGAGTTGACATCATCGTCAAATTATTCAAAATAAGTTGAAATAATACTTTCAGAATATTTGAAAGTACCCGGGTAATTTTCTGAAAGTCATAAATGCTTTTAAAATATGATTTATGATTTTTAAATCATATAAAACCTTTAGAGATTATTTATTAATTAAACCTTGAATAATTCTTTTCTAAACGAATATTTGAAATAATATTCATTAATTGATTTATATTTAAATTAAATCAATAAAATCCTTATTAAATATTTAATAATTACTAATAATTATTAAGTAACATTTTTTGAATGAATAATTGAAAGAATATTTATTGACTAAATAATCTTTAAGTGAATAACATTTTTTGAAATAGTTTGATAAAAATTTTGAGGTATTTAATAAATCACAAGGAACATCAAGTCCTTTGGAATAGTTGCTTTAATATTAAAATAGATAAATATATATTTCAAACATCTTCACAATAATTCCAGGTTTTTAGTAATTATACCGACCTGCTATCGGCCTAATATATAGTATACCAAGCTACTCACTAGCGTTAACAAATATAAAATCATTACTTTACTATATCGCAATCAACCATCAATCTCAAATCATAATATTTTGCAACTCATAAATTATCGCACTATGGCATCATGCATATATAAAAAAGTTATATTCTTCACAACACAACAGTATTCAAAGGTAGGGTTCGGAACCTTGCCTAGAGTCTAAGATACATTCTCCGACTTCTACTCATTTCAGGTTTTCTAATCAACAAGTATCATATACTTAATCAGTATTCCTAATCCCATCAACGACTTATTTTCTTATTATTTATAAGACTTTACAATTTTTCGTTATTCGTCCGACTCAAAATAACTATCAACCCTTGGTCGTAATGGATGGTCAAAGTGTTGTCCTAAAGTTGACTTTCCCGAAAGTTACTCTTACGCGACTCGCACTCTAACATTTTTAATAAATCAAAAATTTAATATTTAAATATAAAACCACCTCAAGGAGATTTTTGAGTATTCTTAATATTTATCATAAAAGTTTTAGTTTCAAATCATGAATTTAGATAGGTGAAAAATATTTTAAAAGTTCGGTCAACTACGGAAATTTACTATTTGCATCGCTTTCACTAAAACGTTAATTTTTTTTTAAAATCATTAACTCAATCGACACATCGTTTTCGCGTGAACGATCTAGAAAACATTTAGAACAAATGAATCAAAATTGGTTTTCTGGGCAGAAGGGTAAGTTTCCCGAAGCACCGGGTTTTAGCAGTAGGTTGCATTTGGTATTTTCACTCCACGTGACCTCGACTCCGACATTTTTATAAAATTAAAAAATCAATACCCTTAGCTAAATAATTTACAGAGGTTTCCTCATTGTATAGCTCAATTACTATCAAAATTTCATAATTGTTGAGTGTCCTTAAGTGGTCCATTTCTATTCTCAAAGTTGATAATCCGTACTAGTTTTTATCGTATAAGTCGTGTATACTAAAACAGACCTAACTTTCAAACCGTATGTCGGAATCTAGCGAATCAAGCGCCTAAACGATCCTCATGAAAAACTCTAGAACTTACATCCTATACATTCCCAACATTACAGTTTAACAATTCGGTATCTCTTCAAAAATCTATGATATTTCAAATCAATCGGTATAACGACGTAACGATTATGATCTATACATTCGCTTACACTATATCATTCTCAATTACCCATAACAAAAACATCCAAAATTGATCATTATTAATAACTCAAGAACCATTGAACTGATTCATATAATCAACTAATCATTATTTACTCATCAAAAACTCTTAAATTAACATTTAGCCACTAAATCACAACTTACACCATAGATCCATAGTTTTCTTGAAAAATTCTAACTTAAATAAATGGTGGAGAAACTTTTTACCTTTATCGAGTCCTTGTAAAGCTCTTTTTGAAGGATGAGGCCTTTTAGTAACCTTATTTATGCTTAAAGACCTTTGAATTATCAAGAAAACAACAAAATAAACTAGGAATTACTATTCATTTACTATTCATCATCATCTTCAATAATTTCTTTACATATCAAGAACTTGAAAGAATTAGATTAAAGAATTAATTTACCTTAGTTTAGTAGTAGAGAATCTTAGGAATAAATTTGGGAATTTCTCCATGGCTTGAGATTTTGATTTCTATTTCTTCATTTTTCTTGTGTTTGTCGAATGGAATATTCAAGGAGGGGGAGAGAGCTTATTGGCTTGTTCCTTGGCTTGTTGGATACACTTGGATATGTATTGATGTATGTATATTGTATAATTTAAGAGGCATCCAATTATTTAAGGCTATTCCAGGCTTGCATACCATCTTTGGCCAAGCTTTATTATGATTAAAACAAGAATCCTTGTTTTAAGGAACCACGTTCCTAACAAGGTTCTAATTTTGATCATCCAATTTGGTTTGCTTGTACTTGTTTGGTTTGCATTCTTTTGCATGGGAGTTGCATGACCTTGGTTCGTTTATTCATTTACTTACATAAATACTTAAACATTTTCTCCTATTCTTGATCAATCCTCGTAAGTGGTTCGTGGTGTAATCCTTTATTGCAAATCTTTATCTTTGGTTCTTGAACTTCGATTTTATTCGTAAGATTTTAAATTCTTGGTTGTGGTGTAATTCTCGTATCCCTTGATAGCTAGTAAATAAAGTTATTTGAAATATTGGTTTTCTTCGAGAACTAACAACTTTTACATACACTCATACGTATAGTCATAAAATCAATTCGAAAACTTAAATTAAATACTCGTATATAGTGTGGTCACAAAAGTTTTTGTAAACTATAAGACTACTATTCACGAAGGTCTTTTACCGATGTCAAAATATCGGGGTTTTACAATAATCCCTATACCTACTCCTTATCATAATAATAATAATAATAAATTTAGAAAGAGATTGACAAAAAGAAGAGAGAGAGAGAGAGAGAGAGAGAGAGAGAGAGAGAGAGGTGAGAGAGAGGGGGGGATGAATTAGAGTATCTCCAATAGACTCTCTATTCTAACTCTTAACTATATATTAGAGGAGGGAGAACAAAATTGTTACTCCAAGATACTCTTAGTGGCTCTTTATATCAGTAAGAGCCTCTTCCCTCTCCTCAAATTTAAGAGCATAGTTCAACTCTTAAATATTATAATATTATATATTCTTAACACCACTATCTTTCTCTCATCATTTACTTTTGTTCTTTTGTGAATCCAAAATATTTTTAATAATAGAAAATAGATTAATGAGTAAATTTAAAGACCATTGCTGGGACGAGTACAAATTAAATCACCAAGAGCCAATAATTAATATTATTTATAAAAAGTGAGCTAAGAGTCTGTTGGAGATGCTCTTAGTATATTATAAAAAATAACTTAAGAGTGTATTATGGCTCTTACGAATAAGGAAAAAAGAGAGACTCTTAGTGGTTTGAGGAGCCACTAAGAGTCCGTTGGAGCTGAAATTTCAACAATAATGTTTATAATTTGAGTTAAAAGCTCAAATAAAGAGCCTATTGGACTTGCTCTTACTGGTAGGAGTGAGGGTTTGGAACAAACTTAAGAGATGGAAAACATCTATTTTTTCATCTTCAAGCTATGCTTACTTACTCAATGAGCTACTTCCGTTCGACAGATAAATTTTGGTGGGATTCGTCTGAAAGAAATAAAAGAGGCAAGTGTGAAACTCTCTACAAGCCTAAAGAGAAGGGGTTTGGATTTTAGAAATTTAGATTTAATCAAACACTATTAGCTAACCAAGTTTGGAGACTTATGAGGAATCCGCATTTACTTTGTGCGAAGGTTTTAAAAGAAAGATATTATCCGAGAGGCAATATACTAGAGGCTAATATTCCAATACTTCGTTTATATGGAGAAGCCTTCTCTGGGGTAGAGAAATTATTATAAGAGGGATACGGTGTAGAATTGGTAATGGAAATTCTATGAAAATTCTTTCAAATCCATGAGTTCCCAGGCCTCTTACTTTTAAAATTTTTGAAAAGCCTGAAATTTCTGCAGACTTGTATGTTATTGACCTGAAGTTGGGTGATGGAAGTTGAGATACTATAAAATACAATTTTACAAAGGATGGTGTCAATTTAATTTTAAGTCTCCTAAGTAGTGATACAGATTTGGAAAATAAAATCATGTAGCATTTTTCCAAAAAAATGGCGAGTAGAATGTTAAAAGTGAATACAAGGTTATTTTTTATATTAGTAACAACGATGAGGCTTCCGATATGAAAAAATATGAAAATTGTTGGAAGTTTATATGGAAATTAAAGATTCTTCATAAAATAAAATTCTTTTTATTCAAACTTGCCAACTATTGGCTTCCGACTAATATCATACTATCCGATAAGGGTTTATATTGACCGAAATTACAGAATGTGTTCTAATAATGTAAAAGAAGATATTGTTCATTTCCTGTGGGGTTGTCCATAAGTAACGTCCACATGAAAATTATGTAGCTTTTGTCACAATATTAAATTTATTTAACTCTGAACATTAAAGATTTTTTAGTCAAGTTTGCTGATATATTATCTATAAATGAGTTTGAATTGTTTATTACCATTTTATGGCAGATTTGGAATGTTAGAAACAATTGGGTTCATGGAAAGGTATTACCTATGGGGTCATCATTGACTGAATGGTGTTGTTCATTTCTTAAGGAATTCAAAAAATCCTGTTATTCTCAAAATAGTCGAACAACAAAGGATGAAGAACGATGGTCTTCGTCAAATAATGGCAATGTTATGGTAGATGTTGATGCTAGCTTTTTGAATTATAATAATTTGGGTGAAATTAGTGTGGTGGCTCATGATTATGGTGGAAAGGTTCTCGAAGCATCTACTGAGTTTATGTCATTTATGCCCAGTATTTTATTGGTTGAACTCAATGCAATTAAGGAAGAGGTTATTTTGACTATTTCTAAATGCTGGAACAAGTCTTCTACATTGTTAGATAGCAAAAATGCAATAGATGCTTTATACAACTTTCCGAAATTTTGTAGTGACTTAGACCCACTTCTGTCAAACATTACTAACCTTCTTCCTAGTGTTGGTTTTGAGGGATTTATATTTAAGCCTAGAAATACTAATGGTGTTGCACATAGTTTATCCAATTGTGTTTTCCAAGCCAAAGTAAGTGCTTTATAAGGTGGGGTTCCTCCCTTGGTTGCCAGTCATGCGTTAGAATTATATTGGTCTACCTCTTTATAATGAATATTTTTTTTTGATGTTTATTTTCTTTTATAAAAAAATATAAGAAACCTCTCGAAATTAAAATAGTTTTTCACGGATAATCGTAAAATATGGATTGATCACAAATTGTATTTACATGAATCACATATTCATGGATTGGCTGTGAATTTGATATATACAATCGCAAAAATCCAATTATAACAATATATATCCATATACATACATATATATATATATATATATATATATATAGAAAATTGTATATAAGATTAACTTCATTTATTATATGAGGTTAAACGATAACGTATCATGTTTTAAAAGTAACCTAAAATAACATACGTAACTTGCACCGAAAAACCTGCCATCAAAATTCTAAAAGTTTTGATTATAATCTTAATCTTAAGGTTACAATATAATCATCGTCATTGATTCATACTCATTAAAGAGATAAATCTACTTCTCGTTCTCCTTCATCTGTGGTTGTTATATGTACATATGGAAACTAGTGGCATGCAGGTATGTAACCCAAAACGATTAATTCCACAACTTGGATACACTCATGTGTGCCTAACTTGTAACACTAGTGTATATAGTTATTTATAGATGCATACATATTATTTGATGAAAGTTAGTTTTTATATGTAATTACGTTAGTGGGTATGTAAAACACATATCTATGATTGTTCACTGACTCATGAGATCATTTTTATATCAATGATTGCTCTCTAATCCATTGTAAACTTAATTATTTTAGAGACTAAACGACAGTGCTGGTGAAGAAGTGTTAGGGATTCAAGCAATAAAACGCAACGAAAAACAAAAAAAAAAAATTAATCCCTGCCGCAGGATCTATGTATAATGACTGGATAATTATGGAGAATAGATGTTTACCTTAATAAATCTTTCCTTCTGATTATAATGGAAGTTCTGATCTTGATGAACCACAGCAGTCCTCCTCTAAAAGATCTGCTTTCCAAGATATCCACACGAACGTCCGATCAACCAACGATCACCGGAGCTGGCACTAGCCGATTGGTTGTCTCTTCCTCTCTCTCTTTCTCTCTAGCCTCTCTAAGATGTAGAGCTTCTAGGGTTTTTCTCAAAAATGTAATGTGACAAGTAATCCTAAAAATATACATCTTAATGTATATATAGGGGAGAGAGGATAAAGGCCTAACCCTAAACCTAATGGACTTCTAAAAATGACCCATTCTAATTTTGGGTTTATATTATTATTAAATTCGAATTCTATATATTCAATTAATCAAGTCTCACTTAATGAATTTAATAATTCAATTCGAATTAATAAAAATAAAATATTTAAATTCATAATTTAAATAACACTATGTTTTAAACATTCTTTATGTATGACCCTTTAGGTTATTATTATGTTGGCAATAATTTTATTTTCTAATAATAAAATTATAAATAATGAGTGGCATCTAGTAATATATCATTGCTCCCCAAGTAATAATAATAATTGGTGATTCAATTAAACTTTTTGTGAATAATGTATAATATAATATAATCCCTTTAACCTTATATTATAGATCAAACTCGAGGCATGCATTGTGTCATCCTCTGTTAACGTTTAATCCTTCTTTTCTTGATATTAAATAAATCAGTATTTGAGCACGGCCATGCATTTTATAATCTTACTCAATCAAGAGGCCAATATTATCACTCCTTTAATATAGGAGGGCTAAATTCCATCTAAATCATTCATATTTCTCAATAATATACCTAATGTCTACTTTTACTATTACTCGGTCAAGGATAAATTTCAATAGTATCCAAGCATATTAATTCTCGTATAGAAATATAACGATTTCAGGTCTAAGGACCAATACATCATTATCACTGTGAGATTAACTTATGACACTTTAAACATGTAGTATCTCACAACGGGTCAATCCGGCACCATGTATCTAATACATGTGCCTCTGTTTTGACTTTAGTATCACCATACCTATGATCAATGAGATGTGATCATCAGTCAACAAATATACTAGTCTCAATGTAGTTATTATCGTCCCTTAACAATAATACTTGACTAGGGACCTTTAGGAATATCAATACTATTCTCATAATCTCATTTCTAAGTCACGTACTTTGAGATATATATTTACATAACATATTCCAAGGACATTTATTAATCTAATATTTTATCGCAGAAAATAAAGATATCATAAATTACTAAAGAATAATCCATAAAATCATAATTAATAATCCAAATGTCTCATAACATAAACATAATAGTGTTGTCTCTAGGGCGTACACACTAACAAAAAGATCTTTGTAGTGATTATTTTAATGACAAATTTGATACAACAAGAATATTATGTATCCCTGTAGAAGGTATGCAATTTCAAACTCACGAGGAGGCATAAAACTGTTACAATAATTTTTCTTTAGCGCAAGGATTTGGAATTTGCCGATGTTCAACATACAAGTCTCGAAAAAGTAATGTCATTTTTAGGAGAATATTTGTATATAACAGAGAGGGTTTCAAGCAAAAATCAGATAATGGCAATGAGAAATATGTAAAACTACGTCGAGAAAGTAGACGTGGTTGCAAAGCTTCCATGAAAATTGTGTTAAGTAAATGTGGGTTATGGGAAATCAAGAAATTTAATAACAGCCATTCTCACGATCTAATCAAAAGTCTGAGCAAGAAACAAAAATTATGTTCGCATAATAAGTCTCATAAAGAAGCGAGTTGTATGAAATTGATTGACACATTTCGTGGTTGTGGTGTTGGACCAACTAAGATATCATGAATTATCAATAGTGCAAGTGGTAGTGCTACGAATCTGGTAACACCTCAACAATGTTCAAACTATTTGAGAATTCAAGGACGGAACAACATTGGTAAAGAGTGTATGATTGTAATTCAAAAAAATTTGGAAAGAAAAGCAAGAGATTCATATTTTACTATGCCATACAACTTGATGATACAGGAAGTTGTAGGAGCATGTTCTGGTGTGATGCTAGAGCAAGAAAAGCTTATATGATATTTTCTAGATGTGATAGTGTTTGATCTCACCTATAAAATAAATAATTTTTCAATGCCTTTTGCACCTTTTACAGGTATCAATCACCACCAAAAGTCCATTTTGTTTGGCTGTGCACTACTTTTAGATGAAGATGATGAAACAGTTTTTGGTTATTCGAATAATGGCAAAAATGTATGTGGAATATTTCTCCAAATGCAATTAATATTTCCCAAGATCCTGCAATTTATAATGCTATTTCTATTATTTTTTCACATGCACATCATCGATACTATAAGTGGCATCTTGGCCTTCATGAATGGGAACACTTCTGTTCACTGTAATGCGCACACCCGACATTTATCAAAGATTATAATAAATGGGCTAAGAAATCTAGAACTATTATAGAATTCGATAAAATTTGGATCATATTACATGATAAATATAAGCCGAATTACGAAGAGCCTTTGGATGAGTCTCATATGAATATGGTGAAATCTTGAAAATGGATTGAGAAGATGTATGAAGAAAGACCTTATTGGGTAAAAGCATATCCAAAGGATATAGTTTTTGTAGTTGATAATAAAATAGTGATTACACCATTGTCCTTCAGTTACAAGTATAGTTTAAGTTTCTTTTGTACTGTTCTATATGTTTGTTTTAGTAAAATATGTGATCCTCCATTGTAGGCATGAAGTCTTCTCAAAGAAGTAAAAATATTAACTCATTTTTTGATGGGTATATCAATAAAAAAACTACTTCGTCTGAATTTATTAAACAATATGAGAAAGAAAATACAAGTCGTCCTGGCACTGAAGAGAAAGAGGATTTGGTATATCAACAAAGACAACATCGAACTTCACAAATATGCACAGTTTAAAGGCTGACGCAGGACGTGTCTATTGTAGAAACATATTTAAAATATTCCAAGATAAGTTTAAGCAAATTATCCACTTCCATCATAGTAAGAATGTGACCAAAGGAGGTGAGTGTTAGGGCGAAAACACGCACCAGTATTCACGCAAGTATACGTGTTCGCAAGTAGTATAAGATATAAATCAGATTCATTCCCATAGAGACTGGTTTAGGTTAAGTTTAATTTATGCACCTATGCAACAATGTATGGTTATCGCTCAATGCTAAGACAACTAACAAATTGGGTTTTTATTAAACTAAGAGATTATACTATATAACATTAACTAAGAGAATTGAGGTTGAATTACTATATACGACAAATATGGGATTCTAACTTCATTAAATACTTCATTCAATAGCCTTATTGTTCTTAACCTTAACATGTAATGGTGATGACACTAATCAGATAACACGAAACTAGTAAACGCCAACTTTCGTTGCACGAGAACCATTCTACCAGACATCCACAAAAGAGATAGAAGCTGAATAGACACCAATTATATTGAGACTCTATATGTCTATAGAATTTGACAACATAACGGTTTAAGCACAAGTTATCTATCTTGATTACATAGGGCAAGTAAGATGGTTAAAATTACCTACGAATCATGCATAACAGATACATGAACCTATGCTAGCATGGCAAGTTCTAAACCTCTATATTCACTGTCGCTTCAATAGAGATTAACACGCTATCTTATATGTTAGCTATACACATAAGACGAATAAACACAACCAATACTAGGATATCATACAATCACCACACACCAAGATATCAAAACAATTAACTATTGAAATCCAAAAGTAAATCCGCTAGAATTCCATGACAACGATTAGTTCATAATCGAACTCATAGTCACCATGGGTTCCAATGAAAGCATGGTATAAAACAAGGTCTTAATAAACTGAATAATAATTAATGTATGAATAAACGAGATCTAGGTTCAACAAGAACGAAAACGAGCATCAAAAGTTACAACTAATGCAAAGAATCATAAGTTGAAAACAAGATCTTCTTTTTCGGAGTTGTTTTGTGCTTCTAGGTCTTCTCCTTGGTATCCCAATCTTCCCTGATGATAAAAACCCTTTTTTAAGTATATATAAGCCCATATTGGACCTGGGCCCTTAAAATCGTCAAATTCCACTCAAAAAAGGTTTTTTCAGCGAAATCAGCCGCACACCAGCAGGCGGGCGCCTGCAGCCTTTCTGGAAAAATTATGATGAATATTATTTTGCCCATAACTTGAGTTCTATTCGTCAGAATTAGGCGATTCAACTGTCCACGCGAAGCTAACGAGATTCTATACAACTTGACAATGGCCTAGGCTTCCAATTCTGATCATTTTTTATCATATTTCCTTTAAAAGCTCATTTCTTCATTTAACTGATACCTAAAATGCAATAACACAAAAACACATCAAAATACCAACAACTTTAGTCCAAAACACCAATTTAATGTAACACCCCCAAATCCGGGGTCGGGGATCCGGGTTGTCACGAGTTCCATTTCCCTTAGTAACACCCAACCTTAATAATTAATCAACTACTCTGTACTGTGACCCCACAATAAACACACACACCACACGTTATAGTCTCAGAGATGAACATCCAAAAATAATCACAAGTCATTTTATTCCACAATTATATGTAAATACACCTTAAAAGGTTTTCTGGATAATTTACATTTCTTTGCCATTATTACAATTCATAATATACATAGGTCTGGTACATTATTAGTTGAAAACTTAGCCTATTGGTAATTTCTACCTCAGCTACAGCGGCCTCAACGCTTCCAGAAAGCTGCGGAACGTTTCCTATCCGCTTGCGAATTGGGAGCTTGGTTCTGTTCATCTTATCTATCCGATGTTGTGTGATGAAAGAAGAAAGCAAGGGTGAGCAGCAAGCCCACCAAAATAATATTTATAATGATTAACAATATATGAGCCTACTCATAATACTCATGAAAGTCTTGGTCAAAAGAAATGAACCAAGTTTGATATCTTAATGCGATGAAGTCACAAAATATTCAGTATATATACATATATACTTTTCAAAATATTGGAAGTCCTCTTCCATGCATAATATACACAAAGTCCCAGTGTATAACTGTATAAAAAAATATCGTTGCAAGGTGATCTCATATATCTAACCTTGTCTCAACGCTTTTCTGAAAATCTTTGTCATTCATAAGACAATTATTAATTAGATATAAGTTTAAAAGATGAAGTTACCAAATACTTCACTACACTTATATCATTCCCAAATACTACTTGAACTACCACCGTTCAAGTTATAATCAGTTTCAAAAGTTCATCACATAGATGAGACTATAAGACAAGATTTGAATAAATTCAACCTTTAAAATATTATTAAAGGAAATGAAGTTATGACATACTTCATTAAGTTCTGATATATATATATATATATATATATATCCACATATACATCTTCCTTTATACATTTCCTGAAAACCTCTGTCATGTAAAGTATGAACAGAGTTTGAAACATCCAATAAATTTTGGGAAATGAAAAGAATTTTGGCATAAACCAGATATCTTGCTGATCAGGCAAAGATACCCATAAGTAACCTTTTCTACTAGTAGATGGACGAATTCCCCACTGGTCATCACCCTGGTCGTAATAGGACCTTATGCTGGACTGCCACTCAGCCACTTATGCATTTGATGGACTCCCACTGAGCCACTTACACTATCATGGACGCCCACTGAGCCCATGTTGCTTATGCCGACTCAATAGATGGACTTACTTCCCGAACGTTGGGTAAGTAATCAATTCATTTACCAAAACTACAACCTTGTTGCGAATATAAAATACACCACAGAGCCGGATCCCTCAGGTTTTGAGCGAGTATTTAAATCCCCTTAAAAAGGAAGATCTTAAATATAAAAAAATGAGTTTTGGGATCCGCTCTAACTTTTAAAAATCATTTTGAAGACTCGAAAACATTTTTAAGAATGTTTGGAGTAATGCTGATTTATAAAATAAATCAGTCCCAATATGAAAGAAATATCTGAATATTATTATTTAAATAATATTCCCATGAAGAATAATTGAGGTAGAAGTTGGAAAACTTATACTCGAATGAATAGCAAATAATCAAAGATATACTTATACGAAAGTAATATCTTTATTTGAATAATCAAAAATAAGTTTGATTATCGACACCTTATTCTTTATTACAATAAAGAATATTATTAAGTAATAAGCGGAGTCATAATACCTCGAATGAATACTATAAATAATATTCATAAAATAAAGGAGTCATACATCCTCAAATGAATATCCAAGTAATATTCAATAATAATATGAACTGAGTCATAAGCCCTCGAATAATATTCGAAATAATATTCAATAATAATATAAAGAGTCATAAGTCCTCGAATTAATATTCAAATAATATTCAATAAATAAAATAAAGAAGTCATAAGCCCTCGAATGAATATTCATAATAATATTCATTTAATAAAATAAAGAAGTCATAAGCCCTCGAATGAATATTCGAATAAATATTCAATTAAGTAAAATAAAGGTATCGAATAAACCTTATTCGATCAATAGTTTTAAAACAATATCCATATATATATATATATATAAATATATATATATATAATATACTCGGGAACATCGACTCCCGGTTTAGAAATATGTTCACCTTTTATCCCCTATACTAAGGGTATACGCAAATTACCGCTATTCTCTAGCATAGGTATTATCAACTGAATCAACAGATATATATGGAAAGAATACGAAACAGGCATGCATATATATATACCATAGCAGCATGCTTCAATATATTGCAACATTTGCTAATTAACCAACATGCATCTATCGTAAGATAATGCAAATACATATATACATCACAACAACAGTTATAACTGGTAGAAAACTTGCCTGAGCGACTGGGGGTTACGAATGGCTCGGGACGAGTCTGGTAACCTATAAACAACAAGTAAGTTGGAATTAAACCAAAGTCACTTGTAAATCTATACTTTAACTAACTTAGACTCTAACGCTTGTTTTGCGCTTACTGATTTTCTTAAGTCACTCGAGTACCCTCGGCTCCACCATTTTTAATAAATTAACCATTACGAGTTTTAAGGCGATTCCTTCGCGAGTGTCTTACCAACTGCCTAACACACTTACCATAAATGTTTCTTACACCAATTAGTCATTTAAGATCCTTAACCAAGGTTTCAAAGTAAGGCGAGGGGAAAAGTTTCGTTCGCGAAACGCCGTTACTTGAAACGGTCGTTTCTCCTAAACCGTGCATCGGAATCGAACGAACTACATATCAAAACGAAGCTCGTAACATGAGCTATCTAAACAGGGCAATGGTCATAATCTAGCAGGGGCTATCTAATGTTATGCACAAAAACAGTCTAAAGAAAATCGGACATTACGACGACTATGTTTACGCGATTTCCCAATTTTAAACCATTCAAAACCAACCCAATTCAACCTCAAATCCAACATACAACCAACATCCATCCTTATCACATCATAACAACCCAACCAATTCAATTTTAACATTCACACTTATGCCTAAGCTTGAATTTAACTATACTACATTCTTTTAACCAAAACAACAAGATTTACCAATCCGATTCAATACCATTTCAATCCCAAATTCTAACTCACAAACATCAAGCTACAATATCACCCTACTAATCAAAATCATCTTATAATACATAGGAATCTAGGGTTTGGAGATGATATACCTTCCTTGAAGAGTGGAGAATCAAGAGAATGGCTTGGAATCACCCTTAAAGTCCTTATCTAAGCTTAATCTAAACAAAACTTCAAGAACACAAATTTTATTTCTTGAAAAACACTATTCACCATCTTCTTCCATGATTTATAGAAAAAGATTGGCTTGGAATTAGAAGCTTAAACTTATAGGAAGTATGTAACTATCCATGGGGAAGCTTAGATAATTACCTTGCTAAATAGTAAGTGGTGGAGCTTGGATCTTCAATTTCTAAGAAAAGAAGCCGAGAGCATGAAGAAGAAGAGAGATTTTTGTGTTTTGCCTTGTTTTGCTTTTGGTGGGTTGATTTTTGTTGTTTGCTTTAGTAAATTACCTAGTTGCCCTTGATTTTGTGTGGTTAAAAAGTCACCACATCTCATTCCTTCCCATGTCATGCTTGTGTCATCCTCATGATGTCATCCTCCCCTCCTTGTCCTCTTCTCATTGGTTGGGTGACATCATCCTCTCTAATCCCTTTGATTAACTTCCTAATTGTTTGCCTAATGACCGCTGATCTGTTATAGGGTTCGCTTAACTTTCGTTTTCGTTTATCGTTTGAGAGATCATACCCGGGATCTTATTACTTAGGTTCCCTTAACCTTTCTCAATACATTATATTCCTTTTTATGATCCTCTATTATAATCCTTTAATTTAAATCCTTTTATCCTGTTACCTTATACTCAATCCTTTCCGTATCTATTGGATTTCCGGAAAAAAATCAAGGTGTTCAGATTTGGATTCTGACGATCTTTACATACACTTATATCCCATATAAAGTACTAATAAAATCTCAGAATATCCATATCAGAACCCCTACCTAGTGTGGCATGAAAAGTTTTCTCATTCAGCAAAAACACTATTCATAAGGGTTTCAAAATTTCCCAAAAATTGGGGTTATTACAGTCTCCCCTCCTTAAAAGGATTCCGTCCCGGAATCAAATTAAAAATAAATAGGGATACTCTCTTAGCATTGCACTTTCTAACTCTCGAGTAAATTTTCCCACATTGTGGTCCTACCACCAAACTCTTACTAGTTTGATAACCCTTCTCCTAAGCACTCGTTCCTTCTTAATCTACACCCTTCCTGGTTGCTCCATATAGGTTACGTCTGGTTGTATGTCTATGCGCTCATATGCCCCTATTTGTCTGGCATCCGAATTACACTTCCTTAACATTGGTACGTGGAACACGTTATGAACTTGCTACAGGTTCGGGGGTAGGGCTAGCTCATATGCTAACTTCCCAAACGTCTTTATATATCCAAGGGTCCAACAAATTGTAGACTTAGCTTTCCTTTCTTTCCGAACCTCATCAATCCTTTCCAAGGGAATACCTATAACAACACTAGGTCCCCTACTTCCTATTCTTTGTCCTTTCGTGTCAATTCAACATACTTCTTATGTCCATCTTGGGCTACTACATGCCGTCCTCTGATTAGATCTATTATATCCTTGGTCCTTTGGACTACTGCGGGTCCAAGCATCTTGCGCTCTACAACTTCATTCTAACATAAGGGAGATCGACATTGTCTTCCCTCAAGGATCTCATAAGGCGATACCTCAATACTGACATATGATCTATTATCGTAAGATAACTTAATCCGCGTTAAGTGATCATTCCAAATTCTTTCAAGTCTATTACACAGACTCTCATCATAGCTTCTAATTATTATAGCTTTTGCTTCTCAATACCCATTCTTTTCCAGTTCGTAATTGCTATCACCTTCCGTTCCTAATATTATACTGGTTATACTTTTGCTCGTTAGCGTTCTATAACCTTTTAATAACCACGTCAACCTTAGTATCACGAATGTGTTTCCATTCCGAATACCACCAAAACTTTATTACTCCTTTTTCAGCTGTTTCTATTTTTGAAAGCTTAATCCTTCATATAGAAGTAAAGGAATTTGTTGAGAGATCACTATGATCATGAACACTTGTTATATCGCATAGTTAGTACAGAAGGTGGCCAGCCTTTAGTACTTGACAAGCAATTAAACAATAGATGGTATCCTACTAGGCTTCTATCACACAGATAGATAGTCATTCGGCAATACCTCCCCTTTCTGGAAGGGTTGTTCTTCTCAGCTTACATGAAATGAAAAGAAGAGAAAAGAACGAATTGAAGAGAATTGTATATATGAAAAAAATATACTGCCATAAAATATCTGGCTTGGAACCTTCCTCTGAACTATAGAGGTTTGTCATAGGAGAACAAATCATATACGTATTTATATTAACATCAAGTATTATAGCATCGTATTTCACATGCCTAAATATTTGCTATTCCGTCCATCATTCTATGGACCCATGCTTTTCCTCGAGCTTATACACAATTACCTTTGAAACTCCCTCGACATCGAAAATCGAATCTGGGATCTCATTCTATATATCACCGTTACTAGGATTCTATGCTCGCACCGCAACCTTCCTCATATAGTAATACGACTCTCTATTGCTAAGAAGGAGTAAATATTCAATAGGTAGATACTCTACTTACTTAGTCTATCAATAATAACTTATACACTACCATGACCCGATTAGTGGTACTCAATCTCAACATCCATTCCAATACAACTCTCACGGTTGTAAACAGCTCATTACTCGCAGAATCATTGCTGCATTACTATGGTCCATCACTGACCTACTGTAGTCATTCATTTTCCATGAAGACTTAATAGCTAACCATACGGAGTCCATACATCTCGTATCTAATTCTTCTAAGGAGGTAACATAATCACCATTCATGATTCATGAAGAACACTCCTGATCCTGACATACATACATGACATGAAGCAGATAAAATTGCAGAAGAGTTTCAATCAAGGCAACGATAGCAGGTTAATACCATTCTTAATCATATGCCTTCAATAGAAGACTTAACTCAAAGGTTCGTTTAGTCCTTTTTGAAATATGGTCCTGGATTATTCTCAAGATAGGATCTTCTGAGATAGATAGCCCGCTCATGGCGATTACACGAATTAAACCTTTACCAACTACTATTACGGTTGGGTATTGCACAATCATCAGAAGGAATGTCAATCTTCCAAACCATAATACAACCTTCACAGCTTTAACCATCATCACTGTATTCCTCTCGCACGAACGCCTATAATTATCCTCTTACATTTAAAGCGTCGGCCACCTCTTTGGCCTTTCCTGATAGTAAAATTTCCTTACAGTCAATTTCATTTTAACCACTTTCACTAATTTTCTACCCTATTTCCGATCACTGCTCGAGTGAAGATGTTTTCCTTAAAATCAGATGAGTAAATTTTTTTTTTTTTACCATTTTTCCATAAGTTATTGCCTCAGTCTTTAGAGGCTAATCACTATCAAGACTGATTCTCAATCATACTTAGAACATCTTTTATCCTGGGCCCTAATTGCCCTGAATAATTTCGACCTTTACTGGTTCGATTCATACTTTCTCGTGGTTCAACACGTGCCCCACTTGGCATCATTATAATTACGTCATATTTCCTTTATCCACATTTCTATTCTTGAGAATTTTGAATATTACCTTTTTCCTTATAAAACCTCTAAGGTTATCCTTCAATCGTTCCTCCTGTATTCCCTAGATACAGGGCATATCACAATACCATTTACTAATACTAGAACCATTGTCTATATACTTCTGAAAAATTTCTCCACTGAATCTTAAAGGTTGTTATTACCTTAATCATTTCCAATCATACTGTCAAAACTCATACTGTCCCTATTAAGGGTGACATGCCAACCTTTATGTAGTCCCCTAGGATTCATTTAAAGTTACCAATGTTCTATCCTTAATTCCACCTTTAAAAGGTACCTGCCTTCTTCCATGGATAAATCAAGTCATATATCCCTGATAAGGGTGTCTTATTCAATCATTCCCACCTCGATAGTCTATACCTAACTTCATAATAGCATCCTTATTCAAATTGAGGTCAATCCATATGGCCTCCAAAAGATAACAATGGTCATCCGCTTTTCTTTCCTGATCTGGTAATGATAACATGGATGTTCTGGAAGATATTGGTCATGTTCAGTGTGAACTTCTTCTTAATAATTCCTTATTTACTTTTGTTGTTTATCTCAACAGTCACCTCAATGTTGGGATATCTCTCATACCTGGCGTCTCCCTTTCTGAGTATCGAGCCACCGGTCTTACATTTCATATTATTGAAGGTCACTTCCTTCATCCAATTTTCCTACTTTCTTACTTTCTTGTCTCTTTAGTCTATCCGCGTCTTATTGTTTATCCTTCGAACTATCTAAAGGTTTCCTTGAATCCTCCCAACTTAAAGGGGATAAAATGTACATAACTCGTATGCCTTCAACCATCAACTTTAACTCATGGTGAATCACCCTCATACCAATGATTACATACTTTCCTATTTCTATTGCTACGAGTCTTTAGGGTTTCCTCATACCCGACTCCCTTATTGTAACACCCCCAGATCCGGGGTCGGGGATCCGGGTCGTCACGAGTTCCATTTCCCTTAATAACACCCAATCTTAATAATTACTCAACTACTTTGTACTGTGACCCCACTATAAACACACACACCACACGTTATAGTCTCAGAGATAAACATCCAAAAATAACCACAAGTCATTTTATTCCACAATTATCTGCCAATACACCTTAAAAGGTTTTTCTGAATAAATTTACATTTCTTTGCCATTATTACAATTCATAAATATAAATAAATCTGGTCCATCAAAAGTTGAAAGCCTAGCCTATTGGTAGTTCCTAACTCAGCTACGGCGACATCAATGCTTCTAGAAATCTGCGGAACGTCTCCTAATCGCTTGCGAATCGGGAGTTTGGTTCTGTTCATCTTTTCTATCTGTTGTTGTGTGATGAAAGAAGAAAGCAAGGGTGAGCAGCAAGCCCACCAAAATAATATGTATAATGATTTACAATATGCGAGCCTTCTCATAGTACTCATGAAAGTCTTGGTCAAAAGAAATGAACCAAGTTTGATATCTTAATGCGATGAAGTCGCAAAATATTTAGTATATATACATATATACTTTTCAAAATATTGGAAGTCCTCTTCCATGCATAATATACACAAAGTCCCAGTGTATAACTGTATAAAAAAATATCGTTGCAAGGTGATCTCATATATCTAACCTTGTCTCAACGTTTTTCTGAAAATCTTTGTCATTCATAAGATAATTATTAATTAGATATAAGTTTAAAAGATGAGGTTACCAAATACCCCAATATACTTATATCTTTCTCAATACTACTTGAACTACCACCGTTCAAGTTATAGTCAGTTTCAAAAGTTCATCACATAGATGAGACTACAAGACAAGATTTGAATAGATTCAATCTTTGAAATATTATTGAATGAAATAAAGTTACGAGATACTTTATTTAGTCCCGATATATATATATCCACATATATATATCTCTTAAACATTTGCTGGAACCTCTGTTATGTAAAGTATGAACAGAGTTTGAAACATCCAATGAATTTTGGAAAGGAAAAGAATTTTGGCATAAACTAGATATCTTGCTGATCAGGCAAAGATACCCATTAGTAACCTTTTCTACTAGTAGATGGACGAATTCCCCACTGGTCATCACCCTGGCCGCATTAGGACCTATGCTGGACTGCCACTCAGCCACTTATGCATTTGATGGACTCCCACTGAGCCACTTACACTATCATGGACGCCCACTGAGCCCATGTTGCTTATGCCGACTCAATAGATGGACTTACTTCCCGAACGTTGGGTAAGTAATCAATTCATTTACCAAAACTGCAACCTTGTTGCGAATATAAAATACACCACAGAGCCGGATCCCTCAGGTTTTAAGCGAGTATTTAAATCCCCTTAAAAAGGAAGATCTTAAATATAAAAATGAGTTTTGGGATCCGCTCTAACTTTTAAAAATCATTTTGAAGACTCGAAAACACTTTATAGAGTGTTTGGAGTAAAGCTGATTTAATGAAGTAAATCAGTCCCCAGAATATTTAGAAAATGACTGAATATTATTATTTAAATAATATTCCCATAAAGAATAATCTTTATAAAAATAATTGAAGTAGAAGTATTAAAATTTATACTTGAAACGAGTATTAAATAACCAAAGATATACTTATATGAAAGTATTATCTTCATTTGAATAATCGAAAATAAGTTTGATTATCGAAACATTATTCTTTAATAAAATACAGAATATATCTCAGCAAATAATCGGAGTCATAGATACTCAAATGAATATTCAAATAATATTCATTAAATAATATAAACTGAGTCATAAACCCTCGAATGAATATTTAAATATTATTCAATAAATAATATAAATGGAGTCATAAGCCCTCGAATGAATATTCGAATATTATTCAATTAAGTAAAATAAAGGTATCGAATAAACCTTATTCGATCCATAGTTTTAAAAACTATATCCATATATACAAAATCTACTCGGGATCCTCGACTCCCGGTTTTAGAAAATATTTTCACCTTTGGGTCCCTATACTAAGGGTATATGCAAGTTACCGCTATCCTCTAGCATAGGTATTAACAACTGAACCAACAGACATATATGGCAAGAATACGAAACAGGCATGCATATATATACCATATCAGCATGCTTCAATATATCGCAACATTTGCTAATATAAACATGCATCTATCACAAGATAATGCATATACATATATTCATCACAACAACAGTATAACGGATAGAATACTTGCCTGAGCGACTGGGGGTTACGAATGGCTCGGGACGAGTCTGGTAACCTATAAACAACAAGTAAGTTGGAATTAAACCAAAGTCACTTGTACATCTATACTCTAACCAACTCAGACTCTAACGCTCGTTTTGTGCTTACTGATTCTCTTAAGTCACTCGAGTACCCTCGGCTCCACTATTTTTAATAATTTAACCTTTACGAGTTTTAAAGCGATTCCTTCGCGAGTGTCTTACCAACTGCCTAACACACTTACCATAAATGTTTCATACATTAATTAACCCTTTTTGGTCTTTAACCTATGTTTCAAAGTAAGGCGAGGGAAAAAGTTTCGTTCGCGAAATGCCGTTACTTGAAACGGTCGTTTCTCCTAAACCGTGCATCGGAATCGAACGAACTACATATCAAAACGAAGCTCGTAACATGAGCTATCTAAACATGGCAGTGGTCATAATCTAGCAGGGGGTTCTCGGGTCCTAATGCTATGCACAAAAACAGTCCAAAGAAAATCGGACGTTACGACGGCTATGTTTACGCGATTTCCCAATTTTAACCATTCAAAACCAACCACAAACCAACCTCAAATCCAACATACAACCAACATCCATCCTCATCACATCATAACAACCCCAACCAATTCAATTTAATCATCATACTTATGCCTAAACTTAACTTTAATCATACTTAAGTTCTTTTAATCAAAACCACAACATTTACCATTCCATTTCACTACCATTCCAAATCCCAAACTCTAAATCACAACAACAAGCTACAATATCATCCTACTAATAAAAATCATCTTATAATATATAGGAATCTAGGGTTTGGAGATGGTATACCTTCCTTGAAGTGGTGGGATGAGCTAGGAAGCCTTAAGAAGCTTTGAGAAGTCTTAGGAAAGCTTGGATCTTCAAGAAAAACAAGAAAACTTCAAGTTAAAAAAACTTGAAAACACTATTCATAGTCTTCTTCTTTGATTAAATGAAGAAGATTGAGAAGGAATTGATGGCTTAAACTCATGGTATAGCCCTAACTAAGCATGAAGATGATTAGGGAATTTACTCACCAATTTAGGAAGCTTGGATCTTGAATTTTTGAAAATTCTTGCCTAATGAATAGTAAAAAGCCGAGAGCTTCAAGAATAAAGCCTTGGTTGCTTTTTGATTTTTGATGAAAATGATTTTTGCTTGGCTTGGTTGCTTGGTTTTTGTGCTTCCTTTAGTCAATTACCTTCTTGCCCTTGAATTTGTGTGGTTATAAAACCACCACACCTCCTTCCTTCCCATGTCATGCTTATGTCATCCTCATGATGTCATCCTCCCTTCCTTGTCCTCTTTCTATTGGTTAGATGACATCATTCCCACTAATCCCTTTGATTAACTTCCTAATCGTTTGCCTAATGACTGCTGATCTGTTATACGGTTCGCTTAACTTTCGTTCTCGTTTATCGTTTGAAGGATAATACCCGGGATCTCATTACTTAGGTTCCTTTAACCTTTCTCAATACATTATATTCCTTTTTTTATGATCCTCTATTATAATCCTTTAATTTAAATCCTTTTTATCCTGTTACCTTATACTCAATTCTCTCCGTATCTTGTGGATTTCCGGGAAAAACCAAAGTGTTCGGAATTGGATTCTGACGATCTTTACATACATTTATATACTTCATAGAGTACTAATAATATCCCAGAATATCCATAACAGAACCCCTACATAGCGTGGCATGAAAAGTTTTCTCGTTCAGCAAAAACACTATTCATAAGGGTTTCAAAATTTCTCAAAAATTGGGGTTATTACAGTCTCCCCTCCTTAAAAGGATTCCGTCCCGGAATCAGATAGAAACAAATGGGGATACTTTCTTAGCATTACACTTTCTAACTCTCGAGTCAATTTTCCCACATTGTGGTTCTACCACCAAACTCTGCCTAGTTTGATAATCCTTCTCCTAAGCACTTGTTCCTTTTCACTCTATAACCCTTCCTGGTTGCTCCATATAGGTTACGTCGGGTTGCATATCTATGCGCTCATATGCCTCAATTTATCTGGCATCTGAATTACACTCCCTTAACATTGATACGTGAAACACGTTACGACCTGCTACATGTTCGGGGTTAGGGCTAGCTCATAAGCTAACTTCCCAAACGTCTTAATATATCCAAGGGTCCAACAAATTGTAGACTTAGCTTTCCTTTCTTTCCGAACCTCATCAATCCTTTCCAAGGGATACCTATAACATTACTAGGTCCCCTATTTCATACTCTTTATCCTTTCGTGTCAAATCAACATACTTATCATGTCCATCTTGGGCTACTACCAGCCGTCCTCTGATTAGATCTATCATATCCTTGGTCCTTTGGACTACTGCGGGTCCGAGCATCTTGCGCTCTACAACTTCATCCTAACATAAGGGAGATCGACATTGTCTTCCCTCAAGGATCTCATAAGGCGACATCTCGATAATGACATATGATCTATTGTCGTAAGATAACTCAATCCGAATTAAGTGATCATTCCAAATTTTTTCAAGTCTATTGCACAAACTCTCGTTATTGCTTTTAGCATTAGAGCTTCTGCTTCTCAATACCCATTCTTTTCCAGTTCGTAATCGCTACTACCTTCCGTTCCTAATATTATACTAGTTATACTTTTGCTCGTTAGCGTTCTATAACCTTTTAATAACCACGTCAACCTTAGTATCACGAATGTGTTCCCATTCCGCATACTACCACCACTTTATTACTCCTTTTTCAGTTGTTTCTATTTTCCAAAATTTGATCAATCATATAGAAGTAAAGGAATTTGTTGAGAGATCACTATGATCATGAACACTTGTTATATCGCATAGTTAGTACAGAAGGTGGCCAGCCTTTAGTACTTGACAAGCAATTAAACAATAGCTGGTATCCTACTCGGCTTCTATCACACAGATAGATAGTCATTCGGCAATACCTCCCCTTCTGGAAGGGTTGTTCTTCTCAGCTTACATGAAATGAAAAGAAGAGAAAAGAATGAATTGAAGAGAATTGTATATTCATAAAAAAATTTTATTGCCATAAAATATCTGGCTTGGAATCTACCTCTGAACTATAGAGGTTTGTCATAGAAGAACAAAACATATATGTATTTATATCAACATCAAGTATTATAGCATCGCATTTCACGTGCCTAAATATTTTCGCTATCCCGTCCATCATTCTATGGACCCACACTCTTCCTTGAGCTTATACATAATCACCTTTGAAACTCCCTCGACATCGAAAATCGAATCTGGGATCTCATTCTATACATCATCGTTACTAGAATTCTATGCTTGCACCGCAACCTTCCTCGTATAATAATACGACTCTCTATTGATAAGAAAGAATAATTATTCACTAGGTAGATACTCTACTTAATTAGTCTATCAATGATAACTTATACACTACCACGACCCGATTAGTGGTACTCAATCTCAACACCCATTCCAATACAACTCTCACGGTTGTAATCAGCTCATTACTCACAGAATCATTGCTGCCTTACTATGGTCCACCACTGACCTACTGTAGTCATTCATTTTCCATGAAGTCTTAATAGCTAACCATACGGAGTCTATCCATGTCGTATCAAATCATTCTAAGGAGGTAACATAATCACCACTCCTGATTCATGAAGAACACTCCTGATCCTGACATACATACATGACATGAAGCAAATAAAAGTGCAGAAGAGTTTCAATCGAAGCAACGATAGCAGGTTAATACCATTCTTAATCATACGCCCTAAATAGAAGAATTAACTCAAGGGTTCATCTAGTCCTTTTTGAAACATGGTTCTGGCTTATCTCAAGATAGGACCTTATAAGATAGATAGCCCGTTCATGGCGATTACACGAATTAAACCTTTACCAACTACTATTACGGTTGGGTATTGCACAGTCATCAGGAGGAATGTCAATCTTCCAAACCATAATATAACCTTCACAGTTTTAACCATCATCACTGTATTCTTTTGGCACAAGCGCCTATAATTATTCTCTTACCTTTAAAGTGTCGGCCACCTCTTTAGCCTTTCCTGATAGTAAAATTTCCTTACAATCAATGTCATTTTAACCACCTCCAAATATATTTTCTACCTTATTTCAATCACAGCTTATGTGAAGATGTTTTCCTTAAAATCTGATGAGTAAAAAAAAAATCACCATTTTTCCATAAGTTATTGCCTCAGTCTTTAGAGGTTAATCACTGTCATGACTGGCGCTCAATCATAATTAGAACATCTTTTATCTTAAGTCCTAATTGCCCTGAACAATTTCGACCATTACTGGTTCGATCCATACTTTCTCGTGGTTTAGCACGTGCCTCACTTGGCAACATTATAATTACGTCATATTTCCTTTATCAACATTTCTATTCTTGAGAATTTTGAATATTACCTTTTTCCTTGTAAAACCTCTAAGGTTATCCTTCAATCATTCCTCCTGTATTCCCTAGATACAGGGCATATCACAATACCATTTACTAATACTAGAACCATTGTCTATATTCTTCTGAAAAATTTCTCCACTGATTCTTAAAGGTTGTTGTTACCTTAACCCTTTCCCAATCATACTGTCAAACCTCATACTGTCCCTATTAAGGGTGACATGCCAACCTTTATGCAGTCCCCTAGGATTCGTTTTAAGTTACCGATGTTCTATCCTTAATTCCACCTTTAAAAAGGTACAAGCATCCTTCCATGGATAAATAAAGTCATATATCCCTGATAAGGGTATCTTATTCAATCATTTCCACCTCGATAGTCTATACCGAATTTCACAATAGCATCCTTATTCAAGTTAAGGTCAATCCACATGGCCTCCAAAAGATAAAAATGGTTATCCGCTTTTCTTTCCTGATTTGGTAATGATCACATGGATGATCTGGAAGATATTGGTCGTGTTCAACGTGAACTTCTTCTTAATAAATCCTTATTTACTTTTGTTGTTTATCTCAACAGTCATCTCAATGTTGGGATATCTTTCATACCTGGCGTCCCCCTTCTTGGGTATCAAGCCACCGGTCTTACACTTCACATTCTTGAAGGTCACTTCCTTCATCCAATTTTCTTAATTTCTTACTTTCTTGTCTCCTCAGTCTATCCGCGTCTCATTATTTATCCTTCGAACTATCTCAAGGTTTCTTCGAATCCTCCCAACTTACAGGGGATAATATATATGTATCTCTTATGCCCTCAACCATCAATTTTAACTCATGGTGAATCACCCTCATCCTGACGATTACTTACTTTTCTATTTCTATTACTACGAGTCTTTAGGGTTTCCTCATACCCAACTTCCTTATCATTATTTCATGAACTAACCCAACATAAGCATTGATTTCAAACATCCCGTCATTCTGGATTCGTGTCCTCAGAACGAATCTTGACAACTTTTACATCTTAGATTCATAATTCATCATACTCGTCTGCCTTTGTTCTGGCTCTAAAGCTTTTACACTATCTCCTTATCTTGCTCGACTTTTGCTTTCTTAGTCTAAATATTTCTTCCTACTCCCCATAATTGGAGTCATCTTTTAATTTAAAATCTTCATTTTCCACTTTATTATATTCCGGGTTCTTTATATCTTAATTGCAACCTCCCTGATTATCACGTTCCAGGTTTGCCCTTAATCTTTTTCCTTGTGGGGGCATATTACTTGGAAAATTTTGAGAATCTCCGGATATTTGTCTTACTTACTTTGCTTAAGTCTTCCCCTTCGTTTAGTCCTTGCACGATTGCAAATCATGAATTCTTAAGTTCGATAAACTTCATGACACTCTCTTAAGTGTTAATAGAGCAATTAACAATGTGATTTATCACAAACAAACTGACCTGAACTGAAATTAACGAATATATACATAACCATTTGTTCGAGGGTACAACAACTGAACATATTACAGAGGGTTACATCATTTGAACTTATCGCTCCTATCCCAAAAGTACTACCGTAGATAGTCATCTCATCATTAAAACTAATCATTCATAACTTAGGCTAATCCTCCAAAAGCGGTGCTACATGAAACCCTTATTTGATTGCTCTGGCTCTACACACTACCATGGATTAAGAGATGCGAGCACGCACGACATCCCTAACCTGCTCCATCACAGAGGTGATGAGGTCTAAGATAGTCGCAAGTAGAGCCGGATCAACCTGACCCTCAAGATGGCCTCTAGCTGTAACACGGGTGGTAGCCTCAATCCTTTCCATGCTATACGCTAATCCTGCCGGAAGTATCCCGCCCTCAATCCTTGGTGCAGTAAGTCGATCCAACAGATCACTCCTAACATTACGGGCCTCAGACAGGCCACCCAAAGTCATATAATAATTGGTGATAAGAGAAGCCTGAGTGGTAGCATCTAGCAGTCCATATGGTGCAGGTGGTGCAGACCCAGGAGATCCAAATGGATAACCAAGCACGATATCAGGTGATAATGGTTCAGGGGATAAAGGTGGCATTTCCTCAGTATGTGTTGGGCTCTGTACAGGGGATGGGACAGGAATTGGTGGAACCTCATGGATGTCTACAGGAGCCTCTGGAAGAGGGTCTGATACTGGTATAATTGGGGTCGTGGAAGGCCCCACTCCTTCTGCCCTCATTAACCTTTGTGCCCTTGGTAACTCTTCATCCTCTAGTGCCACCCTCGCGGCCATTCTTGCTCTGGTAGTCGCCCTGACTACGGTCATCAGTTCCTTAGCGGTCCTCTCTTCATTCTCATCAGGATCCTCCATGAGATCCTCCTCAGCCACAATCCTTTCCGGAATAACATCCTCAACCGCAACATTCTCTATCTGAACCTCATCCGGTCCCTCATTAGGGTACTCCATCGGATTCACAATTTGATCTCCAACTTGTAATAAAACATCCTCATGTTGATGCTCCTGAACCTCAAGGTTCGGTGCTCCGCTGCCCTATACGAGAACGAACTACGTTACTATCACGATACTTATAAGGGTTCCCGTAAGGGTTTTATCTGTCAGTGCTATGTTAGGTAGCCCGACTATGAACTTGGCAAGAGTCCTTATTATCTTAGTGAACTTATTATCTTAACGTCCCATCATCTCTGAGGTTTATAACGCTTAGCTCTGATACCATTTCTGTAACACCCCCAGATCCGGGGTCGGGGATCCGGGTCGTCACGAGTTCCATTTCCCTTAATAACACCCAATCTTAATAATTACTCAACTACTTTGTACTGTGACCCCACTATAAACACACACACCACACGTTATAGTCTCAGAGATAAACATCCAAAAATAACCACAAGTCATTTTATTCCACAATTATCTGCCAATACACCTTAAAAGGTTTTTCTGAATAAATTTACATTTCTTTGCCATTATTACGATTCATAAATATAAATAAATCTGGTCCATCAAAAGTTGAAAGCCTAGCCTATTGGTAGTTCCTACCTCAGCTACGGCGGCATCAATGCTTCTAGAAATCTGCGGAACGTCTCCTAATCGCTTGCGAATCGGGAGTTTGGTTCTGTTCATCTTTTCTATCTGTTGTTGTCTGATGAAAGAAGAAAGCAAGGGTGAGCAGCAAGCCCACCAAAATAATATGTATAATGATTTACAATATGCGAGCCTTCTCATAGTACTCATGAAAGTCTTGGTCAAAAGAAATGAACCAAGTTTGATATCTTAATGCGATGAAGTCGCAAAATATTCAGTATATATACATATATACTTTTCAAAATATTGGAAGTCCTCTTCCATGCATAATATACACAAAGTCCCAGTGTATAACTGTATAAAAAATATCGTTGCAAGGTGATCTCATATATCTAACCTTGTCTCAACGTTTTTCTGAAAATCTTTGTCATTCATAAGACAATTATTAATTAGATATAAGTTTAAAAGATGAGGTTACCAAATACCCCAATATACTTATATCTTTCCCAATACTACTTGAACTACCACCATTCAAGTTATAGTCAGTTTCAAAAGTTCATCACATAGATGAGACTACAAGACAAGATTTGAATAGATTCAATCTTTGAAATATTATTGAATGAAATAAAGTTACGAGATACTTTATTTAGTCCCAATATATATATATCCACATATATATATCTCTTAAACATTTGCTGGAACCTCTGTTATGTAAAGTATGAACAGAGTTTGAAACATCCAATGAATTTTGGAAAGGAAAAGAATTTTGGCATAAACCAGATATCTTGCTGATCAGGCAAAGATACCCATTAGTAACCTTTTCTACTAGTAGATGGACGAATTCCCCACTGGTCATCACCCTGGCCGCATTAGGACCTATGCTGGACTGCCACTCAGCCACTTATGCATTTGATGGACTCCCACTGAGCCACTTACACTATCATGGACGCCCACTGAGCCCATGTTGCTTATGCCGACTCAATAGATGGACTTACTTCCCGAACGTTGGGTAAGTAATCAATTCATTTACCAAAACTCCAACCTTGTTGCGAATATAAAATACACCACAGAGCCGGATCCCTCAGGTTTTAAGCGAGTATTTAAATCCCCTTAAAAAGGAAGATCTTAAATATAAAAATGAGTTTTGGGATCTGCTCTAACTTTTAAAAATCATTTTGAAGACTCGAAAACACTTTATAGAGTGTTTGAAGTAAAGCTGATTTAATGAAGTAAATCAGTCCCCAGAATATTTAGAAAATGACTGAATATTATTATTTAAATAATATTCCCATAAAGAATAATCTTTATAAAAATAATTGAAGTAGAAGTATTAAAATTTATACTTGAAACGAGTATTAAATAACCAAAGATATACTTATATGAAAGTATTATCTTCATTTGAATAATCGAAAATAAGTTTGATTATCGAAACATTATTCTTTAATAAAATACAGAATATATCTCAGCAAATAATCGGAGTCATAGATCCTCAAATGAATATTCAAATAATATTCATTAAATAATATAAACTGAGTCATAAGCCCTCGAATGAATATTCAAATATTATTCAATAAATAATATAAATGGAGTCATAAGCCCTCGAATGAATATTCGAATATTATTCAATTAAGTAAAATAAAGGTATCGAATAAACCTTATTCGATCCATAGTTTTAAAAACTATATCCATATATACAAAATCTACTCGGGATCCTCGACTCCCGGTTTTAGAAAATATTTTCACCTTTGGGTCCCTATACTAAGGGTATATGCAAGTTACCGCTATCCTCTAGCATAGGTATTAACAACTGAACCAACAGACATATATGGCAAGAATACGAAACAGGCATGCATATATATACCATATCAGCATGCTTCAATATATCGCAACATTTGCTAATATAAACATGCATCTATCACAAGATAATGCATATACATATATTCATCACAACAACAGTATAACGGATAGAATACTTGCCTGAGCGACTGGGGGTTACGAATGGCTCGGGACGAGTCTGGTAACCTATAAACAACAAGTAAGTTGGAATTAAACCAAAGTCACTTGTACATCTATACTCTAACCAACTCAGACTCTAACGCTCGTTTTGTGCTTACTGATTCTTTTAAGTCACTCGAGTACCCTCGGCTCCACCATTTTTAATAATTTAACCTTTACGAGTTTTAAAGCGATTCCTTCGCGAGTGTCTTACCAACTGCCTAACACACTTACCATAAATGTTTCATACATTAATTAACCCTTTTTGGTCTTTAACCTATGTTTCAAAGTAAGGCGAGGGAAAAAGTTTCATTCGCGAAACGCCGTTACTTGAAACGGTCGTTTCTCCTAAACCGTGCATCGGAATCGAACGAACTACATATCAAAACGAAGCTCGTAACATGAGCTATCTAAACATGGCAGTGGTCATAATCTAGCAGGGGGTTCTCGGGTCCTAATGCTATGCACAAAAACAGTCCAAAGAAAATCGGACGTTACGACGGCTATGTTTACGCGATTTACCAATTTTAACCATTCAAAACCAACCACAAACCAACCTCAAATCCAACATACAACCAACATCCATCCTCATCACATCATAACAACCCCAACCAATTCAATTTAATCATCATAATTATGCCTAAACTTAACTTTAATCATACTTAAGTTCTTTTAATCAAAACCACAACATTTACCATTCCATTTCACTACCATTCCAAATCCCAAACTCTAAATCACAACAACAAGCTACAATATCATCCTACTAATAAAAATCATCTTATAATATATAGGAATCTAGGGTTTGGAGATGGTATACCTTCCTTGAAGTGGTGGGATGAGCTAGGAAGCCTTAAGAAGCTTTGAGAAGTCTTAGGAAAGCTTGGATCTTCAAGAAAAACAAGAAAACTTCAAGTTAAAAAAACTTGAAAACACTATTCATAGTCTTCTTCTTTGATTAAATGAAGAAGATTGAGAAGGAATTGATGGCTTAAACTCATGGTATAGCCCTAACTAAGCATGAAGATGATTAGGGAATTTACTCACCAATTTAGGAAGCTTGGATCTTGAATTTTTGAAAATTCTTGCCTAATGAATAGTAAAAAGCCGAGAGCTTTAAGAACAAAGCCTTGGTTGCTTTTTGATTTTTGATGAAAATGATTTTTGCTTGGCTTGGTTGCTTGGTTTTTGTGCTTGCTTTAATCAATTACCTTCTTGCCCTTGAATTTGTGTGGTTACAAAGCCACCACACCTCCTTCCTTCCCATGTCATGCTTATGTCATCCTCATGATGTCATCCTCCCTTCCTTGTCCTCTTTCTATTGGTTGGATGACATCATTCCCACTAATCCCTTTGATTAACTTCCTAATCGTTTGCCTAATGACCGCTGATCTGTTATACGGTTCGCTTAACTTTCGTTCTCGTTTATCGTTTGAAGGATCATACCCGGGATCTCATTACTTAGGTTCCTTTAACCTTTCTCAATACATTATATTCCTTTTTTTATGATCCTCTATTATAATCCTTTAATTTAAATCCTTTTTATCCTGTTACCTTATACTCAATTCTCTCCGTATCTTGTGGATTTCCGGGAAAAACCAAAGTGTTCGGAATTGGATTCTGACGATCTTTACATACACTTATATACTTCATAGAGTACTAACAATATCCCAGAATATCCATAACAGAACCCCTACATAGCGTGGCATGAAAAGTTTTCTCATTCAGCAAAAACACTATTCATAAGGGTTTTAAAATTTCTCAAAAATTGGGGTTATTACACTTATCATACCTCAAACTCTATTGCCTTTATATTCCTTTCCACTTCAGTTTCTTTTTATTTTCCTTTCTCTTATCATTATTTCATGAACTAACACAACATAAGTATTGATTCCAAACATCCCGTCATTCTGGATTCGTGTCCTCAGAACGAATCTTGATAACTTTTACAACTTAGATTCATAATTCATCATACTCATCCACTTTTGTTCTAGCTCCAAAGCTTTTACACTATCTCCTTATCTTTGGGAATTACTTTCCCGAAAACAATTGACTGAACTTAAATCAGTTTATTATAACCTCTGGCTCCGTGCCTTTCTTGGTCTTCACCAGCGAGTGGTCTCTCTCTTAGGAGGGTAAGTGACAAAAACAGTCTTTGGTGATTCGTCAATCATTTAGAATCTCCAATGATTCATATATTTCCTTTAGCCAGGCTCTTGCCTCGACTGGGTCAACCTGTTCCTTGGAACTCTGAGAGCTTAGCGACCTAAAGGTCATGAAAGAATTTCCTACCGCATTGTTTCCTCAAGTTGGTGGTTGGGGATAATAGTCTAAGTTTTTTTTTTTTTTTTTTAAACAGGTCCATGAATTTCCGTATAAGAGTACCGTTTCGGGTCTCCTTATCTCGCTCGACTTTTGTTTTCTTAGTCTAAATATTTCTTCCTACTCCCCATAATTGGGGTCATCTTACATAATTTAAATCCTCATTTTCACTTCATCATTTTATGGGTTCCTTCTATCTTGATGGCGACCTCCCTGACTATCACGTTCAGGGTTTGCTCTAACTCTTATTCCTCAAACTAGCTTTCATCTAAGATCTCATCTTTAAGCTCTTAAACATTTGGAACCCAAATTCTGTAGGAATACCTCATTATTCCCTTATCATCTTTCTCGGTATTAATCTCATATCTATTTGTTGGCTCTGCCTTCATTCATCACTTTTTCTGGCACAATATGTTCTTTTCCGATAATTCGGTCTGTATTGCAATCTCAAACAGCTTTTCGGTACCGGCTCCGGTTACCTTCACTACTATTTCCATTTTCTCAAAATCTCTTATAAACTCTCCAAAAGACATTATCATCTTGAGTATCTCCTTTTTACTAAGGGCATCAGCCACCATATTGGCTTTCCCCAAATGATAAAGAATCTCCCAATCATAATTCTTGATTAGCTCTAACCGCCTCCTCTGGCGTATGTTGAGCTCTTTCTACGCTAAAATGCACTAGAGCACTTATGGCTTGTGTAAATCTCGCACTTCTCTCAATACAAGTAGTGTGTAACACCCCCAGATCCGGGGTCGGGGATCCGGGTCGTTACGAGTTCCATTTCCCTTAATAATACCCAATCTTAATAATTACTCAACTACTCTGTACTGTGACCCCACAATAAACACACACACCACACGTTATAGTCTCAGAGATGAACATCCAAAAATAACCACAAGTCATTTTATTCCACAATTATCTGCCAATACACCTTAAAAGGTTTTCTGAATAAATTTACATTTCTTTGCCATTATTACAATTCATAAATATAAATAAATCTGGTACATCAAAAGTTGAAAGCCTAGCCTATTGGTAGTTCCTACATCAGCTACGGCGGCATCAATGCTTCTAGAAAACTGCGGAATGTCTCCTAATCGCTTGCGAATCGGGAGCTTGGTTCTGTTCATCTTTTCCATCTGTTGTTGTGTGATGAAAGAAGAAAGCAAGGGTGAGCAGCAAGCCCACCAAAATAATATGTATAATGATTAATAGTATATGAGCCTTCTCATAGTACTCATGAAAGTCTTGGTCAAAAGAAATGAACCAAGTTTGATATCTTAATGCGATGAAGTCGCAAAATATTCAGTATATATATATATATACTTTTCAAAATATTAGAAGTCCTCTTCCATGCATAATATACACAAAGTCCCAGTGTATAACTGTATAAAAAAATATCGTTGCAAGGTGATCTCATATATCTAACCTTGTCTCAACGTTTTTCTGAAAATCTTTGTCATTCATAAGACAATTATTAATTAGATATAAGTTTAAAAGATGAGGTTACCAAATACCCCAATATACTTATATCTTTCCCAATACCACTTGAACTACCACCGTTCAAGTTACAATCAGTTTCAAAAGTTCATCACATAGATGAGACTACAAGACAAGATTTGAATAGATTCAATCTTTGAAATATTATTGAATGAAATAAAGTTACGAGATACTTTATTTAGTCCCGATATATATATATCCACATATATATATCTCTTAAACATTTGCTGGAACCTCTGTTATGTAAAGTATGAACAGAGTTTGAAACATCCAATGAATTTTGGAAAGGAAAAGAATTTTGGCATAAACCAGATATCTTGCTGATCAGGCAAAGATACCAATAAGTAACCTTTTCTACTGTAGATGGATGAATTCCTCACCAGTCATCACCCTGGCCGCATTAGGACCTCGCGCTAGACCGTTACCCGGCCCATCACGCGTTGATGGACTGCCACCCAGCCACTTACACTTTCATAGACCGTACCCCGGCCTGTCGCTTATGCCGACTCAATTAGATGGGCTTACTTCCCGAACATTGGGCAAGTAATCAATTCATTTACCAAAACTGCAACCTCGTTGCGAATATAAAACACATCACAGAGCCGGATTCCCCAGGTTTTGAGCGAGTATTTAAATCCCCTTAAAAAGGAAGATCTTAAATATAAAAATGAGTTTTGGGATCCGCTCTAACTTTTAAAAATCATTTTGAAGACTCGAAAACACTTTAAAGAGTGTTTGGAGTAAAGCTGATTTAATGAAGTAAATCAGTCCCCATATATTAGAAAATATCTGAATATTATTACTTAAATAATATTCCCATAAAGAATAATCTTTATAAAAATAATTGAAGTAGAAGTATTAAAACTTATACTTGAAACGAGTATTAAATAACCAAAGATATACTTATATGAAAGTACTATCTTTATTTGAATAATCGAAAATAAGTTTGATTATTTACACCTTATTCTTTAATAAAATAAAGAACAAATCTCAGCAAATAATCGGAGTCATAGATCCTCAAATGAATATTCAAAAATATTCATTAAATAATATAAACCGAGTCATAAGCCCTCGAATGAATATTCAAATATTATTCAAATAATAAAATAAAAGGAGTCATAAGTCCTCGAATGAATATTCGAAATAATATTCAATAATAAAATAAAGGAGTCATAAGTCCTCAGATGAATATTCGAAATAATATTCAATTATAAAATAAAGTTAAAGTTATCGAATAAACCTTATTCGATTAATAGTTTTGAAAACTATAACCATATATATATAAAAATATATATATTATACTCGGGAACATCGACTCCCGGTTTAGAAATATGTTCACCTTTTATCCCCTATACTAAGGGTATACGCAACTACTTGCTTATTTCTAGCATAGGTATTATGCAACTATAAGCATTGAAATCAACAGATAGATAACCAGATTACGAAACAGACATGCATATATACCATATTAGCATGCTCCAATATATCGCAAAATTTGCTAATAACAATCATGCAATATCACAAGATAATGCATATACATATATTTACATCACAGCAACAGTATAACGGGTAGAAAACTTGCCTGAGCGACTGGGGGTTACGAATGGCTCGGGACGAGTCTGGTAACCTATAAGCAACAAGTAAGTTGGAATTAAACCAAAGTCACTTGTAAATCTATACCCTAACCAACTCAGACTCTGACGCTCGTTTTGCGCTCACTGATTCGCTTAAGTCACTCGGGTACCCTCGGCTCCACCATTTTTAATAATTTAACCTTTACGAGTTTTAAGGCGATTCCTTCGCGAGTGTCTTACCAACTGCCTAACACACTTACCATAAATGTTTCATGCATTAATTAACCCTTTTTGGTCTTTAACCTATGTTTCAAAGTAAGGCGAGGGGAAAAGTTTCGTTCGCGAAACGCCGTTACTTGAAACGGTCGTTTCTCCTAAACCGTGCATCGGAATCGAACGAACTACATATCAAAACGAAGCTCGTAACATGAGCTATCTAACCACGGCAGTGGTCATAATCTAGCAGGGGGTTCTCGGGTCCTAATGTTATGCACAAAAACAGTCCAAAGAAAATCGGACGTTACGACGGCTATGTTTACGCGATTACCAATGTTTAAACTACTCCAATTAACCACCAACCAACTCATAACCATCAATACAACAAAACTTCACCTAAATCATACCACATCAGTCCATAATCTCCAAGGTTTTCAACTCAAACAACCACAATCAAGACCTATGAACTATAATCAAGCTTCAATTACCAAAAACACTTCCAAATCAAACCAAACTACTAATAATCACAATCCATGCTTCTCATTTCACAACACCAACCATTAAACTTACTAACAAATAAAGTAAAGGCTAGGGTTTGAAGTTTATACCTTCCTTGGGAGGTGTTAAGTTGCTAGGAAGCCTTAGGGAGCCTCCTACAAGCTTGATCTTTCCAAAGAAATCAAGAACACAAAGTTAGGCTTTGAAGTTTCTAAAAGTCCGATTTAAAGAACTGTAAAAATGAGGGTCTTACCATGATTATTTGGACGAGACTTGTGAACAAGAGTTGTAGGCCATCTCAATACCTTTCCAATGAGCTATAGAACACAATATTTGAGTGAGAAATGAAGGAGATACAGCAGTTTTAGTGTTCTGGTTCTGTTTTGGCCGAGAGCATGAAGAACAATGCCTTGGTTTCTTTTTGATTTTGATGAAAAATGATTTGCTTGGCTTGGTTGGTTTGATTTTTATGTTTGTTTTAGTAAATTACCTAGTTGCCCTTGATTTTGTGTGGTTAAAAAGCCACCACATCTCCTTCCTTCCCATGTCATGCTTGTGTCATCCTCATGATGTCATCCTCCCCTCCTTGTCCTCTTTCTATTGGTTGGATGACATCATCCCCACTAATCCCCTTGATTAACTTCCTAATCGTTTGCCTAATGACCGCTGATCTGTTATACGGTTCGCTTAACTTTCGTTTTCGTTTATCGTTTGAGGGATCATACCCGGGATCTTATTACTTAGGTTCCCTTAACCTTTCTCAATATATTATATTCCTTTTATGATCCTCTCCTATAATCCTTTAATTTAAATCCTTTTTATCCTGTTACCTTTTTCTCAAATCTTTCCGTATCTAGTGTATTTCCGGGAAAAATCAAAGTGTTCGGATTTGGATTCTGACGATCTTTACATACACTTATATCCCATATAAAGTACTAATAAAATCTCAGAATATCCATATCAGAACCCCTACATAGTGTGGCATGAAAAGTTTTCTCATTCAGCAAAAACACTATTCATAAGGGTTCCCAAAAATTTCCCAAAAATTGGGGTTATTACAGTCTCCCCTCCTTAAAAGGATTCCGTCCCGGAATCAGATAGAAAGTGAATAGGGATACTCTCTTAGCATTGCACTTTCTAACTCCCGAGTAAATTTTCCCATATTGTGGTTCTACCATCAAACTCTTACTAGTTTGATAACCCTTCTCCTAAGCACTCGTTCCTTTTTACTCTATACCCTTCCTGGTTGCTCCATATAGGTTACGTCTGGTTGCATGTCTATGCGCTCATATGCCCCTATTTGTCTGGCATCCGAATTACACTTCCTTAACATTGATACGTGGAACACGTTATGAACTTGCTACAGGTTCGGGGGTAGGGCTAGCTCATATGCTAACTTCCCAAACGTCTTAATATATCCAAGGGTCCAACAAATTGTAGACTTAGCTTTCCTTTCTTTCCGAACCTCATCAATCCTTTTCAAGGGTTTCCAAGGGGATACCTATAACATTACTAGGCCCCCTATTTCATACTCTTTGTCCTTTTTTGAGTCAAATCAGCATACCTCTTATGTCCATCTTGGGTTACTACCAGCCGTCCTCTGATTAGATCTATTATATCCCTGGTCCTTTGGACTACTGCGGGTCCGAGCATCTTGCGCTCTACAACTTCATCCTAACATAAGGGAGATCGACATTATCTTCCCTCAAGGATCTCATAAGGTGACACCTCGATAATGACATATGATCTATTGTCGTGATATAACTAAATCCGCGTTAAGTGATCATTCCAAATTCTTTCAAGTCTATTGCACAGACTCTCATTATAGCGTTTAGCATTAGAGCTTTTACTTCTCAATACCCATTCTTTTCTAGTTCGTAATCGCTACAACCTTCCGTTCCTAATATTATACTAGTTATACTTTTGCTCGTTAGCGTTCTATAACCTTTTAATAATCACGTCAACCTTAGTATCACGAATGTGTTCCCATTCCGCATACTACCACCACTTTATTACTCCTTTTTCAGCTGCTTCTATCTTTGGAAGCTTGATCAATCATATAGAAGTAAAGGAATTTGTTGAGAGATCACTATGATCATGAACACTTGTTATATTGCATAGTTAGTACAGAAGGTGGCCAGCCTTTAGTACTTGACAAGCAATTAAACAATAGATGGTATCCTACTAGGCTTCTATCACACAGATAGATAGTCATTCGGCAATACCTCCCCTTCTGGAAGGGTTGTTCTTCTCAGATTACATGAAATGAAAAGAAGAGAAAAGAACGAACTGAAGAGAATTGTATATATAAAAAAAATATATATACTGCCATAAAATATCTGGCTTGGAACTTACCTCTGAACTATAGAGGTTTGTCATAGGAGAACAAAACATAAACGTATTTATATCAGCATCAAGTATTATAGCATCGTATTTCCCATGCCTAAATATTTTCGCCATTTCGTCCATCATTCTATGGACCCATGCTCTTCCTCGAGCTTATACATAATCACCTTTGAAACTCCTTCGACATCGAAAATCGAATCTGGGACCTCCTTCTATATATCACCGTTACTCGGATTCAATGCTTGCACTGCAACCTTCCTCGTATAGTAATACGACTCTCTATTGATAAGAAAGAATAATTATTCACCAGGTAGATACTCTACTTAATTAGTCTATCAATGATAACTTATCCACTACCACGACCCGATTAGTGGTACTCAATCTCAACACCCATTCCAATACAACTCTCACGGTTGTAATCAGCTCACTACTCGCAGAATCATTGCTGCCTTACTATGGTCCACCACTGACCCACTGTCATCATTCACTTTCCATGAAATCTTAATAGCTAACCATATGGAGTCCATACATGTCGTATCAAATCCTTCTAAGGAGGTAACATAATCACCATTTCTGATTCATGAAGAACACTCCTGATCCTGACATACATACATGACATGAAGCAGATAAAAGTGCAGAAGAGTTTCAATCAAAGCAACGATAGCAGGTTAATACCATTCTTAATCATATGCCTTAAATAGAAGACTTAACTCAAAGGTTCGTCTAGTCCTTTTTGAAACATGGTCCTGGCTTATCTCAAGATAGGACCTTCTAAGATAGATAGCCCGTTCATGGCGATTACACGAATTAAACCTTTACCAACTACTATTACGGTTGGGTATTGCACAGTCATCAGAAGGAATGTCAATCTTCCAAACCATAATTCAACCTTCACATTTTTAATCATCATCACTGTATTCTTTTGGCACACGCGCCTATAATTATCCTCTTACCTTTAAAGTGTCGGCCACCTCTTTGGCCTTTCCTGATAGTAAAATTTCCTTACAGTCAATGTCATTTTAACCACCTCCAAATAAATTTTCTACCTTATTTTCGATCACTGCTTGAGTGAAGATGTTTTCCTTAAAATTAGATGGGAAAAAGAAAAAAAAAATATCACCATTTTTCCATAAGTTATTGCCTCAGTCTTTAGAGGCTAATCACTATCAAGACTGACTCTCAATCATACTTAGAACATTTTTTTTATCTTAAGTCCTAATTGCCCTGAACAATTTCGACCATTACTGGTTCGATCCATACTTTCTCGTGGTTTAACACGTGCCCCACTTGGCATCATTATAATTACGTCATATTTCCTTTATCCACATTTCTATTCTTGAGAATTTTGAATATTACCTTTTTCCTTATAAAACCTCTAAGGTTATCCTTCAATCGTTCCTCCTGTATTCCCTAGATACAGGGCATATCACAATACCATTTACTAATAGTAGAACCATTGTCTATATACTTCTGCAAAATTTCTCCACTGATTCTTAAAGGTTGTTGTTACCTTAACCCTTTCCCAATCATACTGTCAAAACTCATACTGTCCCTATTAAGGGTGACATGCCAACCTTTATGCAGTCCCCTAGGATTCATTTTAAGTTACCAATGTTCTATCCTTAATTCCACCTTTAAAAGGTACCTGCATCCTTCCACGAATAAATCAAGTCATACTTCCTTGATAGATTATCATATTCATCATTCCCACCTCGATAGTCTATACCTAACTTCATAATAGCATCCTTATTCAAATTGAGGTCAATCCATATGGCCTCCAAAAGATAACAATGGTCATCCACTTTTCTTTCTTGATTTGGTAATGATAACATGGATGTTCTGGAAGATATTGGTCATGTTCAACGTGAACTTCTTCTTAATAATTCCTTATTTACTTTTGTTGTTTATCTCAACAGTCATCTCAATGTTGGGATATCTTTCATATCTGGCGTCTCCCTTTCTGGGTATCATGCCACCGGTCTTACACTTTACCTTCTTGAAGGTCACTTCCTTCACCCAATTTTCTTAATTTCTTACTTTCTTGTCTCCTCAGTCTATCCGCGTCTCATTATTTATCCTTCGAATTATCTCAAGGTTTCCTCGAATCTTCCCAACTTACAGGGGATAAAATATATGTATCTCTTATACCCTCAACCATCAATTTTAACTTATGGTGAATCACCCTCATCCTGACGAATGCATACTTTTCTATTTCTATTGCTACGAGTCGTTAGGGTTTCCTCATACCCAACTCCCTTATCATACCTCAAACTCTATTGCCGTTATATTCCTTTCCACTTCAATTTCTTTTTATTTTCCTTTCTCTTATCATTATTTCATGAACCAACACAACATAAGCATTGATTTCAAACATCCCGTCATTCTGGATTCGTGTCCTCAGAACGAATCTTGATAACTTTTACAACTTAGATTCATAATTTATCATACTCGTCTGCCTTTGTTCTGGCTCTAAAGCTTTTACACTATCTCCTTATCTTTGGGAATTACTTTCCCGAAAACAATTGACTGAACTTAAATCAGTTTATTATAATCTCTTGCTCCGTGCCTTCCTTGGCCTTTTACCGGCGGGTGGTCTCTCTCTTAGGAGGGTAAGTGATAAAAACAGTCTTTTGTGATTCGTCAATCATTTAGAATCTCAAATGATTCCTATATTTCCTTTAGCCAGGCTCTTGCCTCGACCGGGTCAGCTTGTTCCTTGGAACTCTGAGAGCTTAGCGATTTAAAGGTCCTGAAAGAATTTCTTACCGCACTGTCTCCTCAGGGTGGTGGTTGGGGATAATAGTCTAAGTTCTTTTTAGACAGGTCCATGAATTACCGTATAGGAGTACCGTCTCGGGTCTCCTTTCCTTACTCGACTTTCTGTTTCCTTAGTATGAAATGTTTCATCCTACTCCCCATAATTGGGGTCATCTTTTAATTTAAAATCCTCATTTTCCACTCCATTATGTCATGGGTTCCTTCTATCTTGATGGCGACCTCCCTGACTATCCCGTTCAGGGTTTGCTCTAAATCTTATTCCTCAAACTATGGCTCTCATCTAAGTTCTCATCCTTACGCTCTTGAACTTTTGGAACCCAAATTCTATAGGAATACCTCATTATTCCCTTATCATCTTTCTCGATATTAATCTTTTATCTAATTGTTGGCTCCCTGCCTTTATTCATAACTTTTTCTGGCACAATATGATCTTTTCCAATAATTCGGGCTGTATTGCAATCTCAAACAGCTTTTCGGTACCGGCTCCGGTTACCTTCACTTCTATTTCCATTTTCTCAAAATCTCTTATAAACTCTCCAAAAGACATTATCATCTTGAGTCTCTCCTTTTTACTAAGGGCATCAGCCACCATATTGGCTTTCCCCGAATGATAAAGAATCTCCCAATCATTATTCTTGATTAGCTCTAACTGCCTCCTCTGGCATATGTTGAGCTCTTTCTACGTGAAAATGTACTAGAGCACTTATGGCTTAGGTAATTCTTGCACTTCTCCCCATACAAGTAGTGCCTCCAATCCTTAGGGTAAAACTATTGCCACGAGCCTAAGCTCATGAGCGGGGATATCGAATTTCATATTACCTTAATTGTCTTGACATGTACGCGATTACCTTACCGTGCTGCATAAGCACGCACCCTAAGCCCTTGTGCGAAGCGTCACTATACTTCACAAAATCTCTTTTTCCATCCGGCAACGCCAGCATAAGGGCCATCACCAACCTCTGCTTCAGTTTTTGAAAGCTGTTCTCGCATTTCTCTGTCCATTCGAACTTCTCAGTCTTACGAGTAAGCCACGTTAAAGGGGCTACTATCTTTACAGCTTGAACGAACCTCCGGTAGTGACCGGCCAATCCTACCTCTGGTAGTCGACCAAACCATGGTCATCAATTCATCAGTGGTCCTTTATCCAATCCTGTCAGGATCCTGCATGGGATCCTCCTCAACAACTATCCCTTCTAGGACAACATCCTCAACCGCTAAATCCTCAATATCAACATCATCCGGTCCTGCATTAGGACACTCTATCAGATCCACAATCCGATCTCCAATTAGTAATAAAATATCATCGCGATGTTGCTCCTCAACCTCAGGGTTTGAAGTCCCGCTACCATATACGATAACGAACTACGCTCCTATCACGATATTTATAAGGGTTCCCATAAGGGTTTTAACTGTCAGTACTACGTTAGGTAGCCCGACTATGAACTTGGCAAGAGTTCTTATTATCTTAGTGAACTTATTATCTTAACGTCCCATCATCTCTGAGGTTTATAACGCTTAGCTCTGATACCATTTCTGTAACACCCCCAGATCCGGGGTCGGGGATCCGGGTCGTTACGAGTTCCATTTCCCTTAATAATACCCAATCTTAATAATTACTCAACTACTCTGTACTGTGACCCCACAATAAACACACACACCACACGTTATAGTCTCAGAGATGAACATCCAAAAATAACCACAAGTCATTTTATTCCACAATTATCTGCCAATACACCTTAAAAGGTTTTCTGAATAAATTTACATTTCTTTGCCATTATTACAATTCATAAATATAAATAAATCTGGTACATCAAAAGTTGAAAGCCTAGCCTATTGGTAGTTCCTACCTCAGCTACGGCGGCATCAATGCTTCTAGAAAACTGCGGAATGTCTCCTAATCGCTTGCGAATCGGGAGCTTGGTTCTGTTCATCTTTTCTATCTGTTGTTGTGTGATGAAAGAAGAAAGCAAGGGTGAGCAGCAAGCCCACCAAAATAATATGTATAATGATTAATAGTATATGAGCCTTCTCATAGTACTCATGAAAGTCTTGGTCAAAAGAAATGAACCAAGTTTGATATCTTAATGCGATGAAGTCGCAAAATATTCAGTATATATATATATATATACTTTTCAAAATATTAGAAGTCCTCTTCCATGCATAATATACACAAAGTCCCAGTGTATAACTGTATAAAAAAATATCGTTGCAAGGTGATCTCATATATCTAACCTTGTCTCAACGTTTTTCTGAAAATCTTTGTCATTCATAAGACAATTATTAATTAGATATAAGTTTAAAAGATGAGGTTACCAAATACCCCAATATACTTATATCTTTCCCAATACCACTTGAACTACCACCGTTCAAGTTACAATCAGTTTCAAAAGTTCATCACATAGATGAGACTACAAGACAAGATTTGAATAGATTCAATCTTTGAAATATTATTGAATGAAATAAAGTTACGAGATACTTTATTTAGTCCCGATATATATATCCACATATATATATATCTCTTAAACATTTCCTGGAACCTCTGTTATGTAAAGTATGAACAGAGTTTGAAACATCCAATGAATTTTGGAAAGGAAAAGAATTTTGGCATAAACCAGATATCTTGCTGATCAGGCAAAGATACCAATAAGTAACCTTTTCTACTGTAGATGGATGAATTCCTCACCGGTCATCACCCTGGCCGCATTAGGACCTCGCGCTAGACCGTTACCCGGCCCCTCACGCGTTGATGGACTGCCACCCAGCCACTTACACTTTCATAGACCGTACCCCGGCCTGTCGCTTATGCCGACTCAATTAGATGGGCTTACTTCCCGAACATTGGGCAAGTAATCAATTCATTTACCAAAACTGCAACCTCGTTGCGAATATAAAACACATCACAGAGCCGGATTCCCCAGGTTTTGAGCGAGTATTTAAATCCCCTTAAAAAGGAAGATCTTAAATATAAAAATGAGTTTTGGGATCCGCTCTAACTTTTAAAAATCATTTTGAAGACTCGAAAACACTTTAAAGAGTGTTTGGAGTAAAGCTGATTTAATGAAGTAAATCAGTCCCCATATATTAGAAAATATCTGAATATTATTATTTAAATAATATTCCCATAAAGAATAATCTTTATAAAAATAATTGAAGTAGAAGTATTAAAACTTATACTTGAAACGAGTATTAAATAACCAAAGATATACTTATATGAAAGTACTATCTTTATTTGAATAATCGAAAATAAGTTTGATTATTTACACCTTATTCTTTAATAAAATAAAGAACAAATCTCAGCAAATAATCGGAGTCATAGATCCTCAAATGAATATTCAAAAATATTCATTAAATAATATAAACCGAGTCATAAGCCCTCGAATGAATATTCAAATATTATTCAAATAATAAAATAAAAGGAGTCATAAGTCCTCGAATGAATATTCGAAATAATATTCAATAATAAAATAAAGGAGTCATAAGTCCTCAGATGAATATTCGAAATAATATTCAATTATAAAATAAAGTTAAAGTTATCGAATAAACCTTATTCGATTAATAGTTTTGAAAACTATAACCATATATATATAAAAATATATATATTATACTCGGGAACATCGACTCCCGGTTTAGAAATATGTTCACCTTTTATCCCCTATACTAAGGGTATACGCAACTACTTGCTTATTTCTAGCATAGGTATTATGCAACTATAAGCATTGAAATCAACAGATAGATAACCAGATTACGAAACAGACATGCATATATACCATATTAGCATGCTCCAATATATCGCAAAATTTGCTAATAACAATCATGCAATATCACAAGATAATGCATATACATATATTTACATCACAGCAACAGTATAACGGGTAGAAAACTTGCCTGAGCGACTGGGGGTTACGAATGGCTCGGGACGAGTCTGGTAACCTATAAGCAACAAGTAAGTTGGAATTAAACCAAAGTCACTTGTAAATCTATACCCTAACCAACTCAGACTCTGACGCTCGTTTTGCGCTCACTGATTCGCTTAAGTCACTCGGGTACCCTCGGCTCCACCATTTTTAATAATTTAACCTTTACGAGTTTTAAGGCGATTCCTTCGCGAGTGTCTTACCAACTGCCTAACACACTTACCATAAATGTTTCATGCATTAATTAACCCTTTTTGGTCTTTAACCTATGTTTCAAAGTAAGGCGAGGGGAAAAGTTTTGTTCGCGAAACGCCGTTACTTGAAACGGTCGTTTCTCCTAAACCGTGCATCGGAATCGAACGAACTACATATCAAAACGAAGCTCGTAACATGAGCTATCTAAACATGGCAGTGGTCATAATCTAGCAGGGGGTTCTCGGGTCCTAATGTTATGCACAAAAACAGTCCAAAGAAAATCGGACGTTACGACGGCTATGTTTACGCGATTACCAATGTTTAAACTACTCCAATTAACCACCAACCAACTCATAACCATCAATACAACAAAAATTCACCTAAATCATACCACATCAGTCCATAATCTCCAAGGTTTTCAACTCAAACAACCACAATCAAGACCTATGAACTATAATCAAGCTTCAATTACCAAAAACACTTCCAAATCAAACCAAACTACTAATAATCACAATCCATGCTTCTCATTTCACAACACCAACCATTAAACTTACTAACAAATAAAGTAAAGGCTAGGGTTTGAAGTTTATACCTTCCTTGGGAGGTGTTAAGTTGCTAGGAAGCCTTAGGGAGCCTCCTACAAGCTTGATCTTTCCAAAGAAATCAAGAACACAAAGTTAGGCTTTGAAGTTTCTAAAAGTCCGATTTAAAGAACTGTAAAAATGAGGGTCTTACCATGATTATTTGGACGAGACTTGTGAACAAGAGTTGTAGGCCATCTCAATACCTTTCCAATGAGCTATAGAACACAATATTTGAGTGAGAAATGAAGGAGATACAACAGTTTTAGTGTTCTGGTTCTGTTTTGGCCGAGAGCATGAAGAACAATGCCTTGGTTTCTTTTTGATTTTGATGAAAAATGATTTGCTTGGCTTGGTTGGTTTGATTTTTATGTTTGTTTTAGTAAATTACCTAGTTGCCCTTGATTTTGTGTGGTTAAAAAGCCACCACATCTCCTTCCTTCCCATGTCATGCTTGTGTCATCCTCATGATGTCATCCTCCCCTCCTTGTCCTCTTTCTATTGGTTGGATGACATCATCCCCACTAATCCCCTTGATTAACTTCCTAATCGTTTGCCTAATGACCGCTGATCTGTTATACGGTTCGCTTAACTTTCGTTTTCGTTTATCGTTTGAGGGATCATACCCGGGATCTTATTACTTAGGTTCCCTTAACCTTTCTCAATATATTATATTCCTTTTATGATCCTCTCCTATAATCCTTTAATTTAAATCCTTTTTATCCTGTTACCTTTTTCTCAAATCTTTCCGTATCTAGTGTATTTCCGGGAAAAATCAAAGTGTTCGGATTTGGATTCTGACGATCTTTACATACACTTATATCCCATATAAAGTACTAATAAAATCTCAGAATATCCATATCAGAACCCCTACATAGTGTGGCATGAAAAGTTTTCTCATTCAGCAAAAACACTATTCATAAGGGTTTCAAAAATTTCCCAAAAATTGGGGTTATTACATAGTGCCTCCAATCTTTAGGGCAAAACTATTGCCACGAGCCTAAGCTCATGGATTGGGACATCGAATTTTATATTCCCTTAATTGTCTTGACGCGTACGCGATTACCTTGCTGTGCTGTATATGAAGCAACCTAATTCCTTATGCGAAGCGTCACTACATTTCACAAAATCTCATTTTCCATCCGGCAACGCCAACATAGGGAACGTCACCAACCTTTGCTTCGGTTCTTAAAAGTTGTTCTCGCATTTCTCTGTCCATTCGAACTTCTCAGTCTTACGAGTAAGCCGTGTTAAAGGGGGCTACTATCTTTACAAACTTGAACGAACCTCCGGTAGTGACCAACGAATCCTACCTCTGGTAGTTTCCCTAACCATGGTCATCAATTCCTGAGTGGTCCTTTATTCATTCTTGTCAGGATCTTCCTTGGGATCCTCCTCAACAACTATCCCTTCTAGGACAACCTCCTCAACCGCTACATCCTCAATATCAACATCATCCGCTCCTGCGTTAGGACGCTCTATCGGATCCATAATCTGATCTCCAATGAGTAATAAAACATCATCGTGTTGTTGCTCCTCAACCTCAGGGTTCGGAGTCCCGCTACTGTATACGATAACGAACTACGCTTCTATCGCTACATTTATAAGGGTTCCCATAAGGGTTTTAACTGTCAGTACTACATTAGGTAGTCCGACTATGAACTTGGCAAGAGTTCTTATTTATCTTAGTGAACTTATTATCTTAACGTCACTTCATCTCTGAGGTTTATAACGCTTAGCTCTTATACCATTTCTGTAACACCCCCAAATCCGGGGTCGGGGATCCGGGTTGTCACGAGTTCCATTTCCCTTAGTAACACCCAACCTTAATAATTAATCAACTACTCTGTACTGTGACCCCACAATAAACACACACACCACACGTTATAGTCTCAGAGATGAACATCCAAAAATAATCACAAGTCATTTTATTCCACAATTATATGTCAATACACCTTAAAAGGTTTTCTGGATAATTTACATTTCTTTGCCATTATTACAATTCATAATATACATAAGTCTGGTATATTATTAGTTGAAAACTTAGCCTATTGGTAATTTCTACCTCAGCTACAGCGGCCTCAACGCTTCCAGAAAGCTGCGGAACGTTTCCTATCCGCTTGCGAATTGGGAGCTTGGTCCTGTTCATCTTATCTATCTGATGTTGTGTGATGAAAGAAGAAAGCAAGGGTGAGCAGCAAGCCCACCAAAATAATATGTATAATGATTAACAATATATGAGCCTACTCATAATACTCATGAAAGTCTTGGTCAAAAGAAATGAATCAAGTTTGATATCTTAATGCGATGAAGTCGCAAAATATTCAGTATATATACATATATACTTTTCAAAATATTGGAAGTCCTCTTCCATGCATAATATACACAAAGTCCCAGTGTATAACTGTATAAAAAAATATCGTTGCAAGGTGATCTCATATATCTAACCTTGTCTCAACGTTTTTCTGAAAATCTTTGTCATTCATAAGACAATTATTAATTAGATATAAGTTTAAAAGATGAAGTTACCAAATACTTCACTACACTTATATCATTCCCAAATACTACTTGAACTACCACCGTTCAAGTTATAATCAGTTTCAAAAGTTCATCACATAGATGAGACTATAAGACAAGATTTGAATAGATTCAACCTTTAAAATATTATTAAAGGAAATGAAGTTATGACATACTTCATTAAGTTCTGATATATATATATATATATCCACATATACATCTTCCTTTATACATTTCCTGAAAACCTCTGTCATGTAAAGTATGAACAAAGTTTGAAACATCCAATAAATTTTGGGAAAGGAAAAGAATTTTGGCATAAACCAGATATCTTGCTGATCAGGCAAAGATACCCATAAGTAACCTTTTTACTAGTAGATGGACGAATTCCCCACTGGTCATCACCCTGGTCGTAATAGGACCTTATGCTGGACTGCCACTCAGCCACTTATGCATTTGATGGACTCCCACTGAGCCACTTACACTATCATGGACGCCCACTGAGCCCATGTTGCTTATGCCGACTCAATAGATGGACTTACTTCCCGAACGTTGGGTAAGTAATCAATTCATTTACCAAAACTGCAACCTTGTTGCAAATATAAAATACACCACAGAGCCGGATCCCTCAGGTTTTGAGCGAGTATTTAAATCCCCTTAAAAAGGAAGATCTTAAATATAAAAAAATGAGTTTTGGGATCCGCTCTAACTTTTAAAAATCATTTTGAAGACTCGAAAACATTTTTAAGAATGTTTGGAGTAATGCTGATTTATAAAATAAATCAGTCCCAATATGAAAGAAATATCTGAATATTATTATTTAAATAATATTCACATTAAGAATAATTGAGGTAGAAGTTGGAAAACTTATACTCGAATGAATAGCAAATAATCAAAGATATACTTATACGAAAGTAATATCTTTATTTGAATAATAAAAAATAAGTTTGATTATCGACACCTTATTCTTTATTACAATAAAGAATATTATTAAGTAATAAGCAGAGTCATAATACCTCGAATGAATACTATAAATAATATTCATAAAATAAAGGAGTCATACATCCTCAAATGAATATCCAAGTAATATTCAATAATAATATGAACTGAGTCATAAGCCCTCGAATAATATTCGAAATAATATTCAATAATAATATAAAGAGTCATAAGCCCTCGAATGAATATTCAAATAATATTCAATAAATAAAATAAAGAAGTCATAAGCCCTCGAATGAATATTCATAATAATATTCATTTAATAAAATAAAGAAGTCATAAGCCCTCGAATGAATATTCGAATAAATATTCAATTAAGTAAAATAAAGGTATCGAATAAACCTTATTCGATCAATAGTTTTAAAACTATATCCATATATATATATAAATATATATATATATAATATACTCGGGAACATCGACTCCCGGTTTAGAAATATATTCACCTTTTATCCCCTATACTAAGGGTATACGCAAATTACCGCTATTCTCTAGCATAGGTATTATCAACTGAATCAATAGATATATATGGAAAGAATACGAAATAGGCATGCATATATATATACCATAGCAGCATGCTTCAATATATTGCAACATTTGCTAATTAACCAACATGCATCTATCGCAAGATAATGTAAATACATATATACATCACAACAACAGTTATAACTGGTAGAAAACTTGCCTGAGCGACTGGGGGTTACGAATGGCTCGGGACGAGTCTGGTAACCTATAAACAACAAGTAAGTTGGAATTAAACCAAAGTCACTTGTAAATCTATACTTTAACTAACTTAGTCTCTAACGCTTGTTTTGCGCTTACTGATTTTCTTAAGTCACTCGAGTACCCTCAGCTCCACCATTTTTAATAAATTAACCATTACGAGTTTTAAGGCGATTCCTTCGCGAGTGTCTTACCAACTGCCTAACACACTTACCATAAATGTTTCTTACCCCAATTAGTCATTTAAGGTCCTTAACCAAGGTTTCAAATTAAGGCGAGGGGAAAAGTTTCGTTCGCGAAATGCCGTTACTTGAAACGGTCGTTTCTCCTAAACCGTGCATCGGAATCGAACGAACTACATATCAAAATGAAGCTCGTAACATGAGCTATCTAAACATGGCAATGGTCATAATCTAGCAGGGGGTTCTCGGGTCCTAATGTTATGCACAAAAACAGTATAAAGAAAATCGGACATTACGACGGCTATGTTTACGCGATTTCCCAATTTTAAACCATTCAAAACCAACCCAATTCAACCTCAAATCCAACATACAACCAACATCCATCCTTATCACATCATAACAACCCCAACCAATTCAATTTTAACATTCACACTTATGCCTAAGCTTGAATTTAACTATACTACATTCTTTTAACCAAAATAACAAGATTTACCAATCCGATTCAATACCATTTCAATCCCATACTCTAACTCACAAACATCAAGCTACAATATCACCCTACTAATCAAAATCATCTTATAATACATAGGAATCTAGGGTTTGGAGATGATATACCTTCCTTGAAGAGTGGAGAATCAAGAGAATGGCTTGGAATCACCCTTAAAGTCCTTATCCAAGCTTAATCTAAACAAAACTTCAAGAACACAAATTTTATTTCTTGAAAAACACTATTCACCATCTTCTTCCATGATTTATAGAAAAATATTGGCTTGGAATTAGAAGCTTAAACTTATAGGAAGTATGTAACTATCCATGGGGAAGCTTAGATAATTACCTTGCTAAATAGTAAGTGGTGGAGCTTGGATCTTCAATTTCTAAGAAAAGAAGCCGAGAGCATGAAGAAGAAGAAGAGAGATTTTTGTGTTTTTCCTTGTTTTGATTTTGGTGGGTTGATTTTTGTTGTTTGTTTTAGTAAATTACCTAGTTGCCCTTGATTTTGTGTGGTTAAAAAGTCACCACATCTCCTTCCTTCCCATGTCATGCTTGTGTCATCCTCATGATGTCATCCTCCCCTCCTTGTCCTCTTCTCATTGGTTGGGTGACATCATCCTCTCTAATCCCTTTGATTAACTTCCTAATTGTTTGCCTAATGACCGCTGATCTGTTATACGGTTCGCTTAACTTTCGTTTTCGTTTATCGTTTGAGGGATCATACCCGGGATCTTATTACTTAGGTTCCCTTAACCTTTCTCAATACATTATATTCTTTTTTATGATCCTCTATTATAATCCTTTAATTTAAATCCTTTTATCCTGTTACCTTATACTCAATCCTTTCCGTATCTATTGGATTTCCGGAAAAAAATCAAGGTGTTCGGATTTGGATTCTGACGATCTTTACATACACTTATATCCCATATAAAGTACTAATAAAATCTCAGAATATCCATATCAGAACCCCTACCTAGTGTGGCATGAAAAGTTTTCTCATTCAGCAAAAACACTATTCATAAGGGTTTCAAAATTTCCCAAAAATTGGGGTTATTACATTTAAGCTTGTAATGAAGCGTTCCAAGTGGATATAAAATTCACTTATCACACCCCAAAACTTGAATCGATGCTTGTCCTCAAGTATAAATAGACTCAAAACTACAAAACAAACCTAATGCATGAATGCAACTACGTGAATGCAACTAAATGATAATGTAATTGATCCCCTCAGAATAACCATAACCAAATGAATAAGCCAATGCCTCTAAGAATGCAATGACTTAAAACAGAGTTTGAATAAATCCCACAAACCAACTCACAAACCAGAAACGTGCATGTGTGGAATGCTTAACAGATATCTCTCGATACTAGATCAATAATCATAACTTATCTATCATGAAAACAATCACAAGTTTATAAAAAAAATAGACGTTAAACACATAATGACTCATAACACCTCCTTCCTACTAAAGTTATACAAGGATTCATGCTATTATTGAACACATAACAAAGATGCTTATTTGACCGTGCAATGAATGAGGTCCCAAAAGACTTATACAATAATACCCATGTAGCGAGCGTTAGGTTAGCGGATCCCAGACTATAAAAGCCTTAGGTTACTAGGCACAAAGTCCCCTAGAACTTAATAACTCGAATATTAAAGAGCTCACTCTTGATCAATTATGCATAAACACATACTTTTTTTCCTTTTTTTTTCTTTTTTTCTTTTTTTTCTTTAATTTCTAAATGAGTGTGTTTCGCCCCATCTCATTCAACCCTAGATTATTCATAAAAATATGAGCCGGCTACTAGACATTTGACGCCTACCCTTACAAAAACTAGCAATGAAATCCAAGTTTTTCTCCAAATAAAAAAAATCAGTATTTTTACGTCATTACGAGAATATCATAAATTCTAAATATAACCAAGTGATTAAATCTCAACAACAAACAAGTATGATCATGATCTAGATCAAAAGCAACCCTATAAGACTTTGTGAAAATATTTGTTTCTGGCATGCAAATCAATTCATTAGGACTTAAACATCCCTCTATTCGTCATCACCACACTCAAATCAACATCAACTTATCAAATATCATAGTTCATCTTAAGGGATAATGCTAAATATGCATGCAAATACAACTATATGAAATCACATAAAAACAAACAAATATGTCCTAAATGAACAATCATGCAAAAATATGAATGAACTACAACTAAACATGTAATATGAATTTATATGAATATATATGGACACACACACTACTAATCCTTACATCATCACCCCCAAACTTAAAATTTTCAATGTCCTCATTGAAGGTAATAATAAGGATTTCAGGCATACCTAAATAGCGGGAGAGTCACCCTCATCGGGTGGAGGATCAGGTGGCCAATCAACCTCGCCACTAGTTGATAGGGATAAATAAGTCCTGATTTTATAATTAATGGGCTGCTAGGCCCAATAATAATAAGATGTATAATATTCAGACCAGAAAGGTTAAGTCTGACGGACCAGATTAGGCCTGGTGGAATAAAAAAGGCCCAAAAAGCCCTGATCATTAATTAATTTCGTAATTAATTAATAAGGGAGAAATCAGATGTTGAAAAGAGTCCCGATAAGGATATAAATCCTTAGAGATTAGCCTCAAGGGGACCTGAAAGGATAAGGAATCAGCTTCCTACTTCCTAGGACTCCTAAATCTATCCTAATTCAGAGGTTTATCCACCAAGCCTCCTATACCAAGTCCAATTCAAGGACTCCCACATCTATATAAGGGGTCTCACCCCCACCAATCAGAACTACGTTTTTTGACTTGATCCTTGGTAATCAGCAAGGTACGTAGGCATCTTGTTAAGGCAGATTGAGTCACGAAACACAAGAGCAGTCAAACCGAGCCTCGAAGCTCACGTTCCTTAGTATTAAATACAGCAATTATATATAGTAGTTTTAATCCATAACATTTGGCGCCGTCTGTGGGAACTACGCAACAACAACCATGGCGAGAACACGGAGAACAACCAGCACTCTGGAGGAGGGAACACCATCAGGGACAAACCAGGCGATTTCATCAACCGTGGAGGTTCCTCCCCATTCAACTTATGCATCTACTCAGGGGGAAGCCCAGACAGGGGCAACTCATCCTCAGCCACAAGGGACAACTCCCCCGACTGTTCAAGGTACGAATCCTCAAGTTCAACAAATACATATACCTGTGAATTCTCGACCCGTCGGGTATGAATACTCAACTATTGTTACTACTAACCCCCCTTATGGGATGCCCCTTCACCCTGAGGTTGGAGGAAGTGGATATGCTGGGCGAAGCGAAGCACGAGGGCGGTCGCCCCCCTATATACGAGGTTTGGATCCTATCCCTGAGGATCGGGAATTTTCTGGTCCATACACTGAGAGAGACTCCGAATCTTCGGATGATGAAGTGGCCCCGAGAAGGAGGCGTCCTGGGAAAGAGCCAATGGCCGATGGAAGGCAACGCCCCCAAAGCACCCCAGGGGCGAATCCCCAAGAAGTGCAGGAAAAGATCAGGGCTCATGAGGCTGAAATCCAAAGGCTGAGGCGTGATTTGGAGGCTCACCAAGCCACCAGACCCCACATACCTCCTAGGGGGAGAAATCCTCCTCCTATCATAGACCTGGATGGTCCGGTAAGAAGAAGGGCTGCTGTCCCAAGAACTGATCCAAGCAATCTCCTTCCCCTTGGAGATCCTGATGATCCAACTCCACCCTTCACAGAAGAGATAATGAATGCCCATATCTCAAGAAAATTTAAGATGCCCACTATCAAAGCCTATGATGGCACGGGAGACCCCGCTAATCATGTTAGGACATTCTCTAATGCACTGCTGCTGTAACCCGTGAATGATGCTATAAAATGTCGGGCCTTCCCTCAAACCCTGTCGGGTATGGCTCAAAGATGGTACAGTCGCCTACCCCCAAATTCTATTGGATCATTCAGAGAATTAAGTCAGGCTTTTATTAAGCAATTCATCAGTGGAAGAGTCCATGAGAAAAGTTCAGCATCTCTTATGAGTCTTGTGCAGGGAGCTAAAGAATCCTTAAGAGATTACCTAAATCGTTTTACAAAGGAGGCTTTAAAAGTCCCAGACCTTGATGATAAGGTAGCCATGATAGCACTGCAACAAGGAACTAGGGATGAGTTTTTCAAGATGTCTTTGGCCAAACGACCCCCTGAGAGCATGTTGCAGCTCCAAGAGAGGGCAGGGAAGTATATCAAGGTTGAAGAGAGTATGAGGAAGACCGTAGTAAGTAATGAGCCCACTGGAGGCAAGAAACGAAAAACTGATTTGGAGTATATCGCTAAGGATAAGTATCCTAGAACTGAACAAAACCCTGATTCAACCCCCAAGAAGGGAGGACCTGGGCAAAAGTTCACTGAATACGCTAAGCTGAATGCCCCCAGAAGTCAGATTTTGATGGAGATTGAGAAAGACAGAGATATTCGCTGGCCTAAGCCCTTGAAGGCTGATCCCGCCAAGCTAGATAAGGGCAAGTATTGCAGGTTTCACAAAGATGTTGGCCATGACACCGATGAGTGTAGGCAGTTGAAAGATGAAATTGAGTTTTTGATTCGAAAAGGAAGGCTGAACAAGTATACTGGAGATGGAGGAGACAGAAACAATAATGGAAGGAAGAACTTTGAAGATCGTAGGAGGGACCAAGATGATCAGGGGCGGAATCCCCAACCTAGAGGACCAGTTATAAACACCATTTATGGAGGGCCGAGACCTCGAGGGCCTGTGATAAACACGATCTTTGGAGGTCCAACTGCTGCTGGATTGTCCAAAAATTCCAGAAAGGCATATACTAGAGAGGTTATGCATATTGTTGGAGAAGCCCCGAAGAGGGCCAGGACAGAAGTAACATTGGCTTTTGATGATTCCGACCTAGAGGGTGTGAAGTTTCCCCATGACGACCCGCTGGTCATAACGCCGATAATAGGAAATAGCCCGGTTAAGAGGGTCCTTGTGGATAATGGTGCTTCTGTGGATATCTTGCTCCACGACACCTTTCTAAGGATGGGGTATAACGACTCCCAGTTGACACCAACCGACATGCCGATATACGGATTTGCTGGAGTAGAATGTCCTGTGGAAGGGATAATTAAATTACCAACCACCATAGGTACGGAGCCTAGGCAAGCAACGCAGATGCTGGATTTTGTGGTGGTAAAGGCTAGTTCAACTTATAATGCTATCATGGGGAGAACAGGGATACATGCCTTCAAGGCAGTCCCCTCCTCCTACCATTCAGTCATGAAGTTCCCCACCCGAAACGGGATTGGAGAAGAGAGGGGAGATCAAAAGATGGCTAGAAGCTGTTATGTGGCCTCTTTGAGGGCAGATGGAGTCGGGGGGCAGGTTCTTCCTATTGAAGATATGGATGTTCGAGAAAATGATGAAAATAGAGGAAGGCCAGCAGAAGAATTGGTTTCGGTTCCTTTAGATCCCAAGAATCCTGAGAGGATGACTTTCATTGGAGCTACATTAGAGGAGCCCCTTAGAGGGAAGTTAGTGAAATTTTTGCAAGAAAATAGTGATGTGTTTGCATGGTCAGCAGCTGATATGCCAGGCATAGACCCGGGGTTAATTACCCACAAGTTAAACGTGGATCCAAGCCGGAAGACAGTGAAACAAAAGAAAAGAAATTTTGCCCCGGAAAGACAAGAGGCTATAAAGCAGGAAGTGGAAAAGCTCTTAGAGGCTGGTTTCGTTGAGGAAATTCAATTTCCGGAGTGGTTAGCAAACCCTGTAATGGTGAAGAAGGCTAATGGAAAGTGGAGGATGTGTATAGACTTCACCGATCTGAATGATGCATGCCCCAAAGACTGTTTTCCGCTGCCTAGAATTGATACTTTGATTGATGCCACCGCTGGACATGAGATGCTGAGTTTCATGGATGGGTTTAGCGGATACAACCAGATCAAAATGCATAAGGATGACATTCCAAAGGTATCATTTATCACTGACTTTGGTGTTTATTATTATCTTGTTATGGCGTTTGGTCTCAAGAATGCAGGAGCCACCTATCAAAGGTTGGTGAATAAAATCTTTAAGGATCTTATTGGGAAGACTATGGAAGTCTATGTTGATGACATGCTAGTCAAGAGTCTAGTAAAGACTGATCATATAACCCATTTGAGGGAAGCTTTTGAGGTCCTGAGGTACCACAAGATGATGTTGAATCCCACGAAGTGTGCTTTCGGAGTAGGATCTGGAAAATTCTTGGGGTTGATGGTCTCAAAGAGGGGAATTGAGGCTAACCTCGATAAAATAAAGGCAATCCTGGACATGGAACCCCCAAAAACTGTCAAGGATGTTCAGAAACTCACAGGAAGGGTTGCTGCGCTAGGACGATTCATCTCCAAGTCAGGAGACAAGTGCTTGTCATTCTTCAAGTCATTAAAGAACATTAAAGACTTTGTATGGAGTGAGGAAAATCAGAAGGCATTTGAAGAGTTAAAGAAGTATATGGGCCAGGCCCCGTTGTTGGCCAAGCCAGTTCTGGGTGAAGTTTTATTCTTGTACTTGGCTGTTTCAGAAAGCGCCTTGAGCGCGGTGTTGGTTAAGGAGGAACTGAAAGTCCAGAAACCCGTATACTATGTCAGCAAAATTTTGCATGGTGCTGAGTTGAATTATTCAGCCATTGAGAAATTCGCTTTAGCCTTAGTGATGGCTTCAAGAAAGCTACGTCCTTATTTTCAAGCTCACCAAATTGAAGTGCTAACAAATCAGCCACTGAGAAATATCATTCACAGTCCCAAGACAAGTGGGAGACTAATTAAGTGGGCAATAGAGTTGGGAGAGTTCGATCTCAAGTATAAGCCACGTATGGCCATAAAAGCCCAGGCACTAGCTGACTTCGTGGTGGAATGTACCATACCCAACCAAGAAGTCGGGGGGCAGGAAGATACCACACCTCAAGACAAGGGAGTCGACAATGGGGACAAGGAGAAAGAATATTGGGTTCTCTATTTTGATGGAGCATCAAAAACAAATTCCAGTGGAGCAGGGTTGGTTTTGCAAAGCCCTGATGGATTCTTAATTGAGTATGCCATGAAGCTAGACTTCCCAACCACAAACAATGAGGCAGAGTATGAAGCCCTGATTGCTGGCCTTGGTCTAGCTGGGACACTTAGAGTCAAAAACTTAAAGGTCCGTGGAGACTCGAAGTTGATCATATCCCAGGTAAAGGGAGAATTTGAAGCAAGGGATGATACGATGGCAAAGTATGTTCGCCTAGTAAGGGCTGTGATGACCCAATTTAATGAATGCCATGTTGAACACATTCCAAGGGAAGAAAATGCTAAAGCAGATGCGCTATCAAAGTTTGCTTCATCTGAGATTGAAGAAAGTTCAGGAAGTGTGTACTTCCGTGTTTTGAAGACACGAAGCATAGATGTTAAGCTTGTGGCTCCCGTAGGCTTGGGGACGTCATGGATTGATCCCATCAAGGCTCACATTCAGACCGGTTGGTTGCCAAGCGATACAATTGAGGCACGGAAGTTAACTGTTCGAGCACTAAGGTACTCTTTGATAGATGGGATTCTATATAAAAGATCTTTCGTGGTTCCTTACTTGAGGTGTCTCAGGCCCGATGAGGCACGCTTGGCTCTTGAGGAAGTGCATGAAGGCATTTGTGGTCAACACTTGGGGGGCAGGGCCTTGGCTCATAAGATAACTCGTTTAGGCTTCTATTGGCCAGAAATGATGGCTGATGCCAAAGAATATGTAAAGAAGTGTGATCGTTGTCAGAAGCATGCACCAGTCGCCAGACAACCCCCCGAGATGCTGACCTCCATCAACTCACCTATTCCCTTTGCTATGTGGGGGATGGATATTCTAGGGCCTTTTCCTATGGCCACAGCACAAAGGAAGTTTCTGATTGTAGCCATTGATTATTTCACCAAGTGGATCGAAGCCAAACCTTTGGCCAAAATCACAACTAAGCAGGTTGCACAATTCCTGTGGGAAAACATTATGTGCCGATATGGAATTCCCCGTATCCTCGTCACTGACAATGGAACGCAATTCAACAATGAGGAATTCAAGAAGTATTGTGAAGAAAATGAAATTGAGTTACGATTCACCTCTGTGGCTCACCCGCAAGCCAATGGGCAAGCAGAAGTAGCAAATCGGATAATCCTGGATGGACTAAAGAAGAGGATCGAAAAGTCGAGAAATAATTGGGTAGATGAGATACTTCCCATATTATGGGCTTATAGGACTACCTGTAGAGTCACGACAGATGCAACTCCTTTCATGTTGGCATATGGGGCGGAAGCAGTAGTTCCCGTGGAGATATCACATTCTTCTCCAAGGATTCAGGCTTTTGATGAAAAAGAAAATGAGGAAGGGCAGAAGTTAGCCCTGGATTTAATCGATGAAGTACGAGATAAAGCACACGCAAAGATAGTAGAATATCAGAAAAAGGCTTCGTTCTACTACAACCTAAGGGTTAAAGAGAGGTTTTTCAAACAAGGTGACCTAGTCTTGAGAAAAATAGAGGCTTCTGGTGTCGGACAGAAAGGAAAGCTTGCCCCAAACTGGGAAGGGCCGTATAGAGTCAAGAGCGTTCAGGGTAGAGGAACCTACAAGCTGGAGACTATGGATGGTTTTGAAGTCCCGAGAACCTGGCACGCACAAAACCTGAAGGTTTACTACGTGTAAGATGGTCGAAGCACGATTCTCACTCGTCAGGATGGCGAGTAGGTTAAAAAGCACCTTGAAGCTTTGCTTGCTTAGGATTTATATGTTTTAGTTTTATTACGAAATTTATTAAGACTTGTGTAAGGGACGAATCCCAGACAATTTTATGAAATTCATAAGTTCTTCAAAGTATGTTTGTGGCCTAACAAATAAAAATCAAATGCATGGATGCAAAGCATAAAAGGTGATAAATGAGATAGATCTGATAGATGTTACAAAAGTTTGATAAATAAAGTCTCGAAAATAAAAAAAGCCACGCAGGGCTGAAAAAGCTCTAAGGAGCTGAGGTGCCCTCGGCGTCCATATCATCGTCTTCTCCGCTCTCGCTAGATGTCTCCGTCGTTTCGGAGGAGGAAGAGCTGTCATCCTCAGCGGGTCTGGAAGAGGACTCGGGAGGAGGAAGAAGTGGATCCTGAGGAACATGATCCGAGACGACTACTCGGGTACGAAACCTCTGTAGCAAAGCCTCATCGTCAGGACAGATGTAGTCCGCCGGGTTAATATCAGGACAAGCCTCGTTCACGGTCCCAAGGGCCGTGTCCCAACCAGTCCTAAAAAACTCGGGAAAGACTGAATCATCCCTAATCCTCATGGATTGGGCAAACTCCTCCGAGTCCAGATAATTGTCTATAGCTTTATCCTTCTCCGCCCGAAGTACCACCAGCTCGGCGTTAGACTCTCCGAGTTCTTCCTCCTTGCGCTTGAGCTTCTTCTCCAGGGTAGCATACTTCTTCTGCTGCCTCCTGAGGGCGTTATCGGCCTTATCAGAAGCCCGCTTCCATGATTCGGCTTGCCTCACAGCGCCTTGAAAGTAGGCGTTAGACTGAAACAAAACAATTAACTAAGTGTAAGGCAAGAAAGTGCTACAAGAACGAGAAATAAGTTTAAAAAAAGAGAAGGCATACCGAAGCCAGAGATTGGGCTCCCATGAGCTTAATCCTCTCAAGGTCAGGAGTGGCCACTACATCAGTAAAGTCCTTTGGAGTCACGCTATGGTAGGACCAATCCCAAGCATGCTTCGTGGAACCAACCACGGTATCCCCTCGGCGGAATCCCCAGAGAGGCTGAAAGGCGCCTGTAGCAGCAGCAGCAGGGGCAGCAGCAGTGATAGGAGCATTATGGCCCTCGGCTCCTTCAGTTGAGGCCTCCCCCATAGGCTCCTTGTGCTTTCTCAAGAAGATAGGCTCTGTCGCCTTTCCTCGGGTGTCTAGGCCTGCTAACCGAGCTTTCTTCATCCTAGCTGTTTCCTCGACCAAGGGGACATTGTCCTCGTTAATCTCCTTAGCAGCTGAAACAAAGCAAAAGACAAAATAAGTGATGTTAATAATGCGTGAAAGAAAGAAAAATTGAGAAGGGAAGAGAAATACCCTGTTGAGAAACAGAGGATAGTCCCACATGAATCAGGGAAAACTCTTCTAAAAGAGTCCAGCTGGTGGTGGTGCCATCATCCTGAGTGAGCCCATTATAAATGATAGTTTCTTCAGGAGTTAAGTGAATGGATTTGAGGCTACCATCACTGACCTTCCCGAAGGAAGATCGAAAGAGCGTGCCCCAATCGCCATTCTCCCAACGTAACCCGACGAAACTATTCCTCCAATTTGGATTATTATCCGGAATAGAGGCGCTGTTAAAGATATGTTTGCTTTTGGGCCTTTGTTTGACATAAACCCAGCCACAAATATTGGAAGAACTATTGTAACATTGAAAGACTTTCCTAAAAACGGCTACAGAAAGAGGAAAGCCCTCCCTAAGACAACAAACCATAAAACATAGAATATTCCTCCAGGCGTTTGGAGGAAGCTGACACGGGTTAATTTGTAAGTCAGCCAAAAGATGAGGGATAAAAGGATGGAAAGGGAACCTAAGCCCAGCATTAAGGGCGTCGGTGTAGATGAAGAGAGTATCAGGCCTCCAGTGGCAAGTACGGTCACCACCAGAGACTGGAACTAGTCTAAAGGGAGGAGGGACGTTATAACGAGCATTTAGTTTATTGAAATCTATGTTATGCCAAGTATTACAGTGATTAAAGGAGTCGAGGTGTGCAGTGGAAGGATATTCATCCCCCCTAGTGTTAATCATATCGATCAAAGACATATACGAAGAACGAATATCGATATCCTTACCTCGTTTTGAAGCCGAGGCTATCTTTGCCGCCCTCTCGGAATTCTTGTCAGCCATTAGAAAGCTAGAAAAAGCCTGAAGGAGAGGTTGGAAAACTAAAGGAGGGATTTGAGAGAGGAAAGGCTAGAAAGTTGGAGGAAGGATGAGAAGAAATTTGTTGGAAGATTGAAGAAATGAAATGAGAGGTGTGAGGAATCACACTCTCATCCCACCTCTTTATAGCCAAGAAGAAGGGGATTTGGGCCTCAAAAAAGCCCATATGGGCCCAAAAATGGAAGGATCTGGAATGTTCCAGAATATTTTAGAAAGTCTTAGAAAAGTATGGAAAAATCTGGAATAATATGGAAGATTCCAGAATATTCTGGAAGACAGGCTTAAGAGTTCAAGCCCAACCCAAGTTTGAACGGGCTTTGGAATTAAAGCATGATAGAGGCCCAGTCCAAGAAAGCCCAGAAAGAGGGCCCGATTAGTTGACAAATAAGGCCCAGATTTAAGAAATAAGCCCGTGAGCTAAAAGCCCTGTTAAAAAACAATGGGCCCAAAGGATAGCCCCATAAAATCCAGGCCCAAATCAAGGGCCCAATAGAGTCCAGCCCAGACGTATGACCCTAAGAAAATATATACATTAACATGTTCTTGACCCAATTCGATCAAGGCACAAACTGTATTTTTCCTTGAATGAGTTATGGTCGAAAGGGCATCGACCAGGGCTGAGAGAAAGATTAATTCGGTCAAAATATTATTTCCTGACCGAAAGGGTCAGGATTCTGATCGAGAAAGCCATGCCTGAAACCTTGTCGACTAGAAACCAAAGGAACAAAATTTCTGGTCGAAAAATTTCTGGTCGAAAATTTTCTGGTCGAAAATTGTAAAAAAAAAAAAAAAAAAAAAAAAAAAAAAAAAAAGAGGAAGGGGTGAAAATCCTGGCCGAAATTCGACCAGGATTCCTGATCGAATGAGCCCTGCCCGAATTTGCATCGACCTGGGCAACAAATGAAGGTTAATTCGGTCAAAAAACAGGACTCCTGACCGAAAGGAACAAAATTTCTGGTCGAAAATTTTCTGGTCGAAAATTTAAAAAAAAAAAAAAAAAAAAAAAAGGTTAAGAGAAAAATCCTGGCCGAAATTCGACCAGGATTCCTGATCGAAAGCATCCTGCCCGAAAAGCTGTCGACCAGGGCAATATGGGGGTTAATTCGACCAGGATCCTGGTCGAATGGATTCCTGGTCGAAAACTATATTAAAAAAAAAAAAAAATATAATAAGGAAAATTCCTTAAATAATTTCTGAAAAATATTAATATTTTCAGAAATAAGGAATAAATCCAGAAAAATTAGGATAAATCCCAGAAATTAAGGGAAAATCCAGAAAAAATAAGAAAAATTCCTTAAATAATTTCTGAAAAATATTAATATTTTCAGAAATAAGGAATAAATCCAGAAAAATTAGGATAAATCCCAGAAATTAAGGGAAAATCCAGAAAAAATAAGAAAAATTCCTTAAATAATTTCTGAAAAATATTAATATTTTCAGAAATAAGGAATAAATCCAGAAAATTAGGATAAATCCCAGAAATTAAGGGAAAATCCAGAAAAAATAGGGAAAAATTCCTTAAATAATTTCTGAAAAATATTAATATTTTCAGAAATAAGGAATAAATCCAGAAAATTAGGATAAATCCCAGAAATTAAGGGAAAATCCAGAAAAAATAAGGAAATTCCTTAAATAATTTCTGAAAAATATTAATATTTTCAGAAATAAGGAATAAATCCAGAAAATTAGGATAAATCCCAGAAATTAAGGGAAAAATCCAGAAAAATTAGGAAAAATCCCAGAAAATTAGGGAAAATTCCAGAAAATTAGGGAAAAATTCCTGGAAATTAAGATAATTTCTGAATAAAAGGAAGATTCGTTGTAAATGTGTAGGTCGCTCCACACTTTACGCAAAAACGAAACCCTGTAAGGGAACGAATAGATTTAACTTCTGCGAAACCTAATCAATGTTTCCCAAAAGTTGGGGGGCAAATGATAGGGATAAATAAGTCCTGATTTTATAATTAATGGGCTGCTAGGCCCAATAATAATAAGATGTATAATATTCAGACCAGAAAGGTTAAGTCTGACGGACCAGATTAGGCCTGGTGGAATAAAAAAGGCCCAAAAAGCCCTGATCATTAATTAATTTCGTAATTAATTAATAAGGGAGAAATCAGATGTTGAAAAGAGTCCCGATAAGGATATAAATCCTTAGAGATTAGCCTCAAGGGGACCTGAAAGGATAAGGAATCAGCTTCCTACTTCCTAGGACTCCTAAATCTATCCTAATTCAGAGGCTTATCCACCAAGCCTCCTATACCAAGTCCAATTCAAGGACTCCCACATCTATATAAGGGGTCTCACCCCCACCAATCAGAACTACGTTTTTTGACTTGATCCTTGGTAATCAGCAAGGTACGTAGGCATCTTGTTAAGGCAGATTGAGTCACGAAACACAAGAGCAGTCAAACCGAGCCTCGAAGCTCACGTTCCTTAGTATTAAATACAGCAATTATATATAGTAGTTTTAATCCATAACACTAGTGTCTCGAACAACAGTACCGAAAGCGTGTGTCAAATCTTCAGCAAAATATTGGTGGATGACATGCATGGCCTCCATACGCCTAGTCAATCTTCTATATTGGGCATCACCAACACCAGTCCTATCAACTACCTGTTGCACATGAGCAGAACCCTATATAGGCACGGGAATATCCGTCCAACCACTCTCTTCATCATCAAAAATATATCCAAACCCCTTATCATGGGGTGCACCTAAGAATGAATAATTCAAGTGATTTGGTATTCGGTTGAGCTCAAGAATGGGAGCTTTTTGAATAAATGGTTCAAAACGCTCCTGAGAAATTTTCAGCTCTGCTAACCCAAGAGAATCGAATGGAAAATCCAACTTCCTCATCCACGGAGGTGCATTCAAAACCTGTAATTGCTCTACTTTAAAGCACTCCTCTTTAGCTTTGGGTAACTTTATTTCCTTGAACACATTAAAAGTGACCTTTTGATCGTGAACCTTCATCAAAAGCTCTCCTCTTTGCACATTGATCATAGTTCGTCTAGTAGCCAAGAATGGTCTCCCCAAGATGATAGGAATCTTCTTATCTTCCTCAAAATCAAGAATTACAAAGTCAGCATGGAAGAAGAGTTTATCCACCTTGACCAAGACATCCTCCACTATACCTCATGGATAAGCGATGGAACGGTCAGCTAGTTACAATGCCATATATGTTAGTTTCGGATCAGGCAGACCAAGCTTCTTGAAGATAGATAAGGGCATCAGATTGATGTTAGCTCCTAAATCACATAAACATTTGTCGAATGACAAATTTCCGATGGTGCAAGGAATAGTGAAGCTTCCAGGATCTTTAAGCTTCGGAGACAACTTTTGTTGCAGCACAGCACTGCATTCCTCCGTTAGAGCAATGGTCTCTAAGTCATCGAGCTTCACTTTCCGAGAAAGAATACCTTTCACAAACCTCGCATAGCTAGGCATCTGTTCAAGAGCTTCAGCGAAAGGTATGTTGATATGAAGTTTCTTGAACCCCTCCAAAAACTTCTCAAACTGCTTATCCAACTTTTTCTTCTTCAGCCTCTTAGGAAAATGAGGTGGAGGATAGATCTGTTTGTCCCCTGTATTACCCTCAAGAGGAGTGTGTTCCACAGTAGTCTTCCTTGGTTCCACCTCTGCTTCCTTCTGCACTTCTTCTTCAGCCACAACTGCATTTTCCAAAACTTGAGATTTTTCAGGCTCTTCGTCTTGCTGAATTTGGGGGCTTGCGCCCTTTCCAAACCTCAAGGTGATGGCGTTCACCTGTTCTTCAACTTCCCTCTTTCCTGGATTGGCTTCTGTAGAACTAGGAAGCGTTCCTGGTGGTCGATTCAATAAGGCGTTAGCAATTTGCCCTATTTGGTTCTCCAGATTCTGGATGGAAACAGCCTGGCTTTGGCATATAAGAGCCTAGTTTTTGCACATAAGCCGCAACTCCTCCAATTTAGATTTTTCATTCAAAGATAGACATGCATCAAGAGTTCGTTGTTTTGGTGTAATTTGTTGCTGAAAACCAGGAGGGTTGAATAGCTTATTTCCAAACTGCTGGAACGGCTGTTGTATCACATTTTGATTGTTGCTCCAGCTGAAGTTAGGATGATTCCAGTTGTCAGGATGATAAGTGTCTGGAACTGGTTGCTGCGATCTCTGAAAGTTGCTCACAAACTGAGCTGATTCACTAGATATAGCGCATTGCTCCGTCGCATGTGAACCTGCACATAGCTCACAAACACTGGTTATCTGATTAACACCCAAGTTAGCCAGAGAATCGATCTTCATAGACAACTCCTTTAGTTGAGCAGTGATAGCAATAGCTGTATCCACCTCAGGAACTCTTGCTACCTTGCTATGTGGCAATATCTGGGCTGGATACTGATATCCATTAGCAGCCATCAATTCAATTAGATCATAAGCTTCCTCATAGCTCTTTGCCCATAATGCTCCTCCTGATGTTGCATTGAGCATGGGTCTGGTCTGTGCTCCCAAACCGTTATAGAAGCAATCGATGATCATTCAATCAGGCATTCCATGATAAGGACACTTCCTAAGCATCTCCTTGTAGCGCTCCCAAGCTTCACACAAAGATTCTCCCGTTTGCTGCGCAAATTGAGTAAGAGCATTCCTCATTGCAGTTGTCTTTGCCATAGGAAAGAATTTAGTAAGAAATTTATGAGCAAGATCCTCCCAAGTAGTAATTGAACCAGCTGGTCGAGAGTGTAACCAGCTCTTAGCCTTGTCCCTCAGAGAGAATGGAAATAGTATCAGCTTCACAGCATCTTCAGAAACACCGTTGAACTTGAAGGTGCCGCGGATCTCAATGAAATCCCTAATGTGCATATTGGGATCTTCCGTTAAAGAACCCCCAAACTGGATTGAATTCTGCACCCATTGAATTATGCCAAGCTTGATCGCAAAGGTATTAGCTGTGATAGCTGGCCTGACAATGCTAGAATGAATGTCATTGATCTTGGGTTGAGAAAAATCCATCAAGGCTTTCGTTCGTGTTGCTGGATCTCCCATTTTAATGAGTACCTGAAACACAAACAAATAAACCGTTAGAGTAAAAGAGTCCGAGTCAGTGAACTTTAATGACCACTGATGACAAGCACATAAACTAAAAATTAACATCGAGTCCCCGGCAGTGACGCCAAAAACTTGTTAGGGCGAAAACACGCGCTAATATTCACGCAAGTATACGCGTTCGCAAGTAGTATAAGATATAAATCAGATTCGTTCCCATAGAGACTGGTTTAGGTTAAGTTTAATTTATGCACCTATGCAACAATGTATGGTTATCGCTCAATGCTAAGACAAATAACAAATTGGGTTTTTATTAAACTAAGAGATTATACTATATAACATTAACTAAGAGAATTGATGTTGAATTACTATATATGACAAACATGGAATTTTAACTTCATTAAATACTTCATTCAATAGCCTTATTATTCTTAACCTTAGCATGTAATGGTGATGACACTAATCAAATAACACGAAACTAGTAAACGCCAACTTTCGTTGCACGAGTACCATTCTACCAGACATCCACAAAAGAGATAGAAGCTGAATAGGCACCAATTATATTGAGACCCTATATGTCTATAGAATTTGATAACATAACGGTTTAAGCACAAGTTATCTATATTGATTACATAGGGCAAGTAAGATGGTTAAAATTACCTACGAATCATGCATAACAAATACATGAACCTATGCTAGCATGACAAGTTCTAAACCTCTATATTCACTATCGCTTCAATAGAGATTAACACGCTATCTTATATGTTAGCTATGCACATAAGACGAATAAGCACAACCAATACTAGGATATCATACAATCATCACACACCAAGATATCAAAACAATTAACTATTGAAATCTATAAGTAAATCCGCTAGAATCCCATAACAACGATTAGTTCATAATCGAACTCATCGTCACCATGGATTCCAATGAAAGCATGGTATAAAACAAGGTCTTAATAACTGAATAATAATTAAAGTATGAATAAATGAGATCTAGGTTCAACGAGAACGAAAACGAGCATCCAAAGTTACAACTAATTCAAAGAATCACAAGTTGAAAACAATATCTTCTTTTTCAGAGTTGTTTTGTGCTTCTAGGTCTTCTTCTTGGTATCCTAATCTTCCCAGATGATGAAAACCCTTTTTTTAAGTATATATAAGCCCATATTGGATCCGGACCCTTAAAATCGTCAAATTCCACTCAAAAAAGGCTTTTTCAGCGAAATTAGCGAAATCAGCCGCGCATCAGCAAGCGGGCGCCTGCAGCCTTTCTGGAAAAATTCTGATGAATCTTATTTTGCCCATAACTTGAGTTCTACTCATCAGAATTAGAAGATTCAACTGTCCACGTAAAGCTAACGAGATTTTATACAACTTGACAATAGCCTAGGCTTCCAATTCTGATCACTTTTTATCATATTTCCTTTAAAACTCCTTTCTTCATTTAACTGATATCTGAAATGCAATAATAAAAAATACATCAAAATACCAATAACTTGAGTCCAAAATACCAATTTAAGCTTGTAATGAAGCGTTTCAAGTGGATATAAAATTCACTTATCAGCGAGGAAGCAACATATGCAGAGGATTTCAAGGAGCAGGGTAAATCTCATATGGTTAAGGTGAATAGTTCCACAAATTTCTTTAAGTGTTCGTGTGCCAAATTTGAGACGTGGGGTAGTCTTTGCAAGCATGTATTGTATATCATGAAGCAGGAGTTGAAGTTGAAAACAATACCTGATGAATATGTATTAAAAAGATGGACATTAACAGTAAGGTATACAACTACTTCTAGTGTTTTCAGTGATAAAGATATTGTGGATAGATCAAATGAAGCTTGCAATGAAGATGTAACACCGCTTGAAGCTTGAATACTGAGAGGCGATCTTAACAGGCTTTATGAAAAAGTAATTAGTCAGAGAGACTTTTATGAAGCTACTGGGAATGAAATAAAGAAATGGTGGAAACGAATAGATAAAAATGAAAATGCAACATCGCCATCATTTTTTCCTAAAAATGTTTTCTAGTTCAGTGAAACAAATATGGCCGGTGAGAGCTCTCAAGCACATATGTTAAATTTTACTGTTCGTGATTCCACAAAATGCAAGACTAAAGTCAGGCCACGTAATGCGTCACGAATTTCAACTGGACTAGCGCAAGCTCAAGATGAAAAACAAAGAACATGCAGTTTGTGCGGTAAAAAAGGGCACTATGAAAGTACGTGTAAAAGTAATACTCAGTAATTCTATAAACAAATGCTAGTATTGATTATTCAACCGAATAATGATCTTGTGTCCTTGGAATGATGTTCTTCTGTTAATATATTTCCATGTTTTTCTTAGTTATGTTGTACATAGAAAGCTATTTTTCAGTATTTGTTAAAGATGTTATTGAATAGTCTTAATTCTTTTAGTGGGAGCTCTACATTTATTCACTCTAATAAATTTAATTCTAGGCCACATTGACCAATTTTAAACTAATTCATTGTAAATTGATTCTATTGTAAATAAAGAGCAAGCCGGAGGATTTAAACAATTAATTTGTAAATAAAGAGCAAGTTGGAGGATTTAAATAATATTGTATCATTGATTCTATAAAATCACAAAATAAAACTTTACATAATACAAATATCTTCAAACCATACAAATAACTAAAAAACTAGTTTGTGAGACTACACACGAGCTCGTTTCTGACACCCCAAGCTTTCATTGTCCTTCTCAATAATATAACTAAATTGCTCTTGTTGTATAAGCTACACCTCCAAGGCGCTAATCTACAATTTTTATACAAAATATATTCCTACAAACTAGTTTGCAGGGAGTTTGCATTCCGTCATGACCTTCTCTCAGGATCTAGGGCTTTTGTCTTCAATGTCTATTTTGTACAGCGCGTGTGTGAAGAATTATTAGGATAGTTAGAAATAACATGATAACTTGATAACTTAAAAATGAAAATAAAAATAGAATACCGATAGACACAAAATTATTATTTTCTAAGTACCACTTGCTGCTTTCCCCCCAAGTACTTAGACATAACAAAATATATGTCATTTTCCTACCCACGAATGACCCTTGAATTACCATTTAATTTTACAATGTTTAAGATAATCATATGCAATTGTAACAAAATAATAGTTATTTACTATCAAGTCTGAACCTGTAAAGGACTGCAAGTCTTAATTATAGTATGGTATTGTGATCTTGTGGAAATGTATATATTACAAAATAAAGGTGTTGCAGTGTTGGTTAAAATTTATATACCAAGCTAATATGTGTTAACAAGTTTAATACAAATGCAAGTTAAAATGCTTCACCTTCAAGAATACATATTTTAATAATTTAAGGTCGCCACTTATAATAGATAAATTGGTTATAAAAAACATTATATTAAACATATACGGGCCATTCATTAACAATCTGTGTTAAAGAGGAAACAAAAGTAAGTATAATTAATCCATTTCCCCGTAACATCATATCATTTATTCAAAGATCAACTAACCTATGAACAATCAATCGTAAAATAATTTATTTTAAATAAAAATTCAAAAATAAATCAGGTTGCTCACCAAACTTTCTTGAATTTATTGATGTACATAACTTTGTGAGGATACACGAGATAACATATACATGAGATGAAGACGAGCGATAAGAAGATATATGTGTGTTTTTAAAGTATATAGTTATATACCATGACCCATTTTTTAAATATCATAGATTTTTAGGTTTATAGATGAGGTATATATTGAATGAAATGTGGGGCGGGTTATCGTTTAACCTCATATAACAAATAAGGCTAATCTCATATAATATTCTCTCTCTCTCTCTCTCTCTCTCTCTATATATATATATATATATATATATATATATATAAGTTCTATGGAGTCCACTATTTTACTGGAGTTCTTGGAGTCCAAATATGTTCTGCAAGTAAAATATAGCATAAAATATTGCAAAAAATATTTTTTTTGAATGATATTCTACAAACATCACTATTTTATTAAAAATCTTACAGATTGCATATATTTTACAAGTAGAACATTGTAAAATATATTATTCTACAAAACATGTTTAGTTTACAGAACATAAATATTCATGTTGCAAAACATACATGTTTAGTTGCAGAACATATATATTGTACTTGTAAATGTATGAGATTTGCATGATTTTATTGAAGTAATGATTTTTGTGAAACATGTTTTGCAAGATAAAATATTTTTTAAGATATTTTATTTACAAAACATAAATGGACTTTGAGGACTCCAATAAAAAGATGAACTCCAAAGAACTTTACTTATATATATAACTGTTAAGATAATAAACTCTATCGGACCCAGAAATATATTTACTTTACACTGTTAAGATAATCTAAGTATGTAATGGTACCCATCTCAAACTTTACTGCATGAATATCTTAATCACATCATAAAATTTAACAACGATATAGAACATCAATTATAAATTTTGTTAAATAATTCAACTAAGACATATATGTATTGGAATCCAAAATTTTAATCAAATATATATTTTTCTTGTCTACTTTAAATTAGCAGATACTTTTCTTATCCGCTTCAAATTGGAAGTCTAGTTGTTCTCACACTTAACTTTTTGAGTCAGAAAAACTACAATATATCTTGTTCTAGACTCTAGAGGTGCTCTTCATTCCTCTCTCTGAAAATCCTAACCCTTATTTTTTTATTTCAATATTATCATCAGCCATTTGGTTAATAATAAAAGCCCCATTTCATTTTTTTATAGTTTTTATTTACTTTTTTATAGTTTCTTCATTTGAGTATAATGGTTCATTGATATGGTTCATATTGGTCCATAGTTATCATCAGTTGTTCGAATGTATTTTGACAAGCAGATTTTCAATTTCTCACAGATACAGCATATTGGTAGATAATATCTCTAAAAAGGTTGTATATTTCAGCGATGCGGGTGATGGATGTACCATAGTAAAAGATCTTATCAACGATCATAGTTTTGACAAAAAGACTTTTATTTAATTTATCTTGATACATATATGTTCAAATTTTGATTATTAATGTACGTGTCTTATGGATTTTAATTAATGAGTTAATTCATTATCAACTACACTCGGGGGGGGGGGGTTAAATAAAGGAATGAGAAATTTTAATAACAACTGGTTATATTGTAATCTTCACTCTGACGTTAAAATCTTAATTAACTTAAAATATAACTTTTTAAAAAAATTATTAAAAAATAATTTGAGAAACTAATGCTTTGTGTCGACATGTTCGCATTTCATAATGATTTGTGTCTATTTGAAATAATATACTAATATATTGAATTATTACAATTTTTGTTGTTTCGAACAAAGAATCTATATATAGCATATAATTTGTTAGAATCTTGAATCATAAGATAAGTTAATATTACAAAAGTAGAGACATCTCTTCAAGAGGTCGTTTGGTTCAGACATCAAATTTGAGTTTTTTCCATTTCAAACTCATATATTATGTTTGGTTGAAAATTTTCATTCCCATATATGGGTTTCTAATAGCCAAAGACTAGGGTTGTAAATACGTCAAAACGCTCACGAATAGTTCTATGTTGGGTTCGTAAAAATTTCTGCTCGAGTCCATTTTTTCAATTTATAAACGAGTCGAACATGAACATATTTTAAGGTTTAGTTTGTAAATAAGTTGAACTTGACGACCACGATATAGCTCGGCTCGAAAGTTCACGAACAAGTTTGTTAATATAGTTCGTGAACTGGTTCGTGAGTAATGTATGTTCCCCGTAATATAGCTTGTGATTAAGTATATCAAGTAGTTATATATGCTCGTAAACATGTTATAAACACACGCTTATAACACCTAATTTAGTGAATTATTGTGTAAATATTTATCTAAAAAAATATGTCAGATGGCAAATATATTTCTCAATTAAAATACCAATTATATGTGCTCCTAATTAATTTATTTTTTTATAAAAAATATATTTTTTTATAATTATAGGATTTTAATTACAATATATATGCTTGATTAATTTAATATTTGTTCATATATTTATGTGGGGTATATATGAATACATGAACAAATATAATTACAATATATATGCTAGATTAATTTAATATATGAATTATTTATTTATATATGCTCGTAAATAGGTATGACACATATTTTTATACCACAATATTTGCTGAATAATTGTGTATATGTTTATTTAAAAATAAATTTATCAATTTTTTTAATTTAATTAATATTTTTTATTAAATTAATAATTTTTATGTTTATAAGATTTAAATTATATTACATGCTACATGGTAAATATATAACTATTTTATTTAACCATTGTTCATGTATTCAATTAGTATATATATCACTATTTTTTATAAAAATATTGTGATTTAATTAAAATAAGTATGCTAAATACTCAAATTTATTTGTTTGGTTTGTAAAGTTTTAATTTTTTATTTAATATTTTTTTAAAAAAAATGAAATCAGTGAAACTAATACAAAAATTCGAGAACTGTGAGAACGAGTTCGAAACCTGAGTTGCTTTTTTATCAAAATTTCGTGAACAATATTTATAAGTTGTATATTAAGTTAGTTAATGAGATGTTTGTGAACTAGGTCGTGAATAACTTTTATATTAATGAGTCGATACACGAACAAAAATTTTGACTCAATAAAAGTTCGAGTTCGAGCTCGAGTTCGGGCGATAAATTTTTCTATGAGCTGAAACACGAACACTTAAGAGTTCGGCTCATTTACAGCCCACCAAGGATAGAAGTTGATATGAAACATAAGTACGAGGAATCAAATAAATTTTTTATTTTTTATGCAATTTCATAAAAATGTTTAATGAAAATTAAATTAATAACTCAAAAAAATAGAAAATATTTTGTTAGTCCCTAACAATGCAACAAGAATTATAGAAGGGGGGTTGAATGGAATTTTTGAACCTTTTTCAAAAAAAAATATAAAATGTTCTATCTTAATAATATATAAGTGTTTGATTCGCAAAGTGCGGAATAAGAAGTTAGTAAAATTAAAACACAAGTAATTAAAAACACAAGTCTTTAAAAACTTTCTGGTGGATTTGAATGTATCCACCAGAGATATATATTATATCAAGAGAACTCTGTGTAGCAAGATTAGCTCACAGCTGCTTACAAATATGAACAACTAAGTTTACAGAGAAATGCGAAGGATGCAGCTTACAATTGTTTCTCTGAGATAATGTTCTTAGTCTAGTTCTTGTTGTTCTATTTGCCACTTCTTGGTTTATATATCACCAAGATTACAAAGTAATAAGACAAGATAATAAAACAAAACCTATCAAGTCTAATACTACGCTGCTTCATTACTCTATTCCAACATCTTTGAATATCTTCATAATAGCATAGAAATGGCAATGCTTCTTTATTCTCTAAAACCCAGTTGAATAGGTTTCCACATTCCTTTTGCATACACTCGACGCATGTGATTGTGTTGTCACTTTCAACAGATGTTTGAATTGATTATCCGTCAGGTACATGATCATCTGTTGGGTTGCCTTGTTGATCATCCATCGAGTGGCATTGTTGTTTATCCGTCGGGTAGCTATCTGGCACTTGACTTCATTTCCTTTATGCAGAATTACAAGACATCATCTATGTACAATTAATCAACCTATTCTGCATATCTAATAAATTCAACATGACTTGAGTGCTACTACAGAATCTAAACAAGGTGTATGCAGAAATGTGCTACAGACTCATTATTACACAAGCTACTCACTCGATGGATAATAAATCATCATCCGTCGGGACTATATTGAGTCATCCGTCGGGACTATATTCCTTATCCGTCGAGTGCTACATTTTTCAGTAAGTAAAATCTACTAAGGTATTTTGTTAATGAAATCATCAAGTTCATAACATATCCATAACAATCTCCCCCAATTTATGTCTACTGGAATTGTAGCCATAAATTAAGAGAACCTTGATGATAACAAAACACCCTAAAAATACAACTTTAAAAGTAAGTAAATAAAACTGTAAAGTGCTTCAAATAACAAAATGCACAAAGATCAGCTCACAGTCAATTTCAAGGTGCTTCTCTAGCCTGAGCAGATTAATCTAATTCCTTGAAGATCTGGATCTCTTTCCAAGCTTTCTGTTGTTTTCTTCTATCTGATTTTGGAGCTGTCTGTGGAATTCCAGTTCATCAGATTCTGAGAGATTCAGCTTTTCTTGCATTTCCAAAGGAGTCTCATTGCTAGAGATGCTCTATTGGTCTTCTAATCTGAAAAATCTTTTAACTCCTTTGTCATCCATGAACTCCATCAGCCAGTAAGGCCTTAGATGCACTCTACTCCCTGTGTAAGGAATAGTTAGAGTATTTGGGAGTGCATATTTAGCTCCAATACTCCTCAGTTCTTCAATCTTCTTTAGAACAAGTCTTTTTGTAGTTATATTGAATCCAAAGTTCTTCTTGAATGATGAATAAACCTTTATTAGCACAGATTGGCTTTCTTGAAGGATCCTGTGAAGTGGCCATTGAATCTTCTTTCCTCCCTTGTAATTGAAAACTAACCTTTCAGGTAGATTCCTGTAGGCATCAATCCCTCTAACTTCTTCCAGTTCATCTAGATAGAGGTTTAGATCATAGAATTCCTTGATGTCACATAAGTACATGTAATCTCCCTTGTTGACTTTGGATTGAGATTTTGTTAGAGATTTGGATTTGAGAGGTGACAACTTCACTTTCTTGACTACTCTTGACTTTGTTCTCTTTGGCTTGTTAAGGATTGGCAAATTGAAATTAGGAATTGGTAGACTTTCCCAGTCTATTGGTTCATCCTTAGGCACAATAGGTTCACCATGAATGTTCCTATAAGGATCCACCACCTTAATGTCTTCAATACCACTGAGAGTTTTGATGCTTGAGTTGTAGTTGGAATGGATTCCCTGGGAAACTGATCCTCCAATTCCTTACCAACAAAGTTCAATTTCCTTTTGGTTCTTTTGGCCAATTCCTTGTATCTGTGAGATTTCTTCTGTTGTGGTTCAACTTGCTTCTTTGGATCTTGAGATTCAGTAATTTCAGATGGCTGAGCAGGAATTTGTTGTGTTGGTTTCACAGCTTGTAGCTTGGCCAAGATAGCAGCTTACTCTTCTTTTGTTTAACCTTTTTAGCATCTAGAGCAGCTTGCTTCTTTTCTTGCTTTAATCTTGCCTTTTCTTCTCTCTTTGCTTCAGCAAATTGAGGATGTCCAGCCACTATACAAATTTCTTTACCATTCCTAAAAACTTTAGCAATTCTCCTTTTCAAAGCTGAATCAGCTGGATCCTTGTAGAAGGCAATGGATCTTGACAACAGTTTCTTCTTATCAGGATTTGGTGTCTCATACACTGTATCCAAAGGGTTCTTTAGTGATGATTTTGGATAGTTCACCCTTGGCTTCAAAAGTACTTCAGCCTTTGGAGATTTGATGCAGGATGGTTGTCCTCTTTCCAGATAGTTCATGCTCATTTCATTCACAGATATTTTCCTGACTTGAGAGTGATGAATGACTGACTTTTATGGATTCTTTGCTAGCCCAAACTTCTTTTGAATATCCTCATCAATTTTCTCCCAGTTGATTGAATTCAACTGCTCCTTTTCAGCTGCTTTCATAGTAGCTGCTGCTTCCTTTATCAGATCAATACTGTCCTTAGCTGGTGGCTTTGAGATAGTAATTATAGGCACAATTAATTTGCTAACTTGAATGTTAAGCACTTTTCGCTCCCCCTCACTCCTAGAACTCTCTTTCTTCCCCTTTTTGTTATCATCAAGCTGAGTAGAGGAGGTGGTTTATGCAGCCACCAGTTTCTGAAGCAAGTCTGTTTGTTGAGCTTGGTGTAGATGAATTTCTGTAAGAGATGCTTCCATTGCTGTCATTCTTGTATGCAAGGCATCTATCTTTGTGGCAAGATCAGAATCTTTCCTGAGTTGTCTCTTAATGTCAAGCATTGTAACTTCTGGAAGTTTAGAGTCCATCTTGTCAGAAATGGCCTTTTTTATCTCATCAATATCACCTTTGATAGTGTTGACATCTTGAGCATGTTGAAAACCTTGGATTTGTTGTAGTTGCAGAGGAGCAAGATGTGCTTGAAGGAGCTTTTTGGTGATGGCATTTATGGTGGTTTGAAGAGCTGAATTTGTCTGATTTATGAGTTGAATCAAGGTTTTCTTGAAGTAGTGTTCATCACATTGCATTGAAAATGCCCAAGATGGCATGCCTGATCTTGAACTAGAGCCTACTTCTCCCCATATGTCCAATGGCTCTTCTTCACTATCTCCACCTTCACCTCCAAAGAATTCTTCTGAACCACCAGTCTCATAATCAACATCACCAGTTGTAGAAGGCAAAGCTGTGATGGCATCCTTAGCTCTTTGCATGGACTGTGTGGTGTGCACCAAGTTTAGCATCCTTTCTGCATTGTCATTGCCCTGTCCAACTAGAAGTTGGTAGGCTGGAACAGGGTGAGTAAATGTCTCCGCATCTAAGGAGGTGGAATCTATAACAGCTTGAGTTTGCTGAGATAGTCCCTCCATGTCTGCATCCTGGACATTCATTAACTCACTTACAATAACATCCACCCTTATATCTTCAGTACCTGCTTTTCTCTCATTTTCTCTCTTTTCTTGCATCAAGGTCTCACCTTGGCTCACCACCCTCACACCCTCACCTTCACCATCTAAGGTGAGACTCCTCACACTCCCTTTTGCCAATCCTGAAGAACTGGATTGCATATTTTCACTCTTTTCCTCTCCTTTTTCCTGGGAGCAACCCAGACTCTCACTCAGTTCACTCCCTTCCCTCAATCCTAGGAGTGATTGTACTACCACTAAGTCTTCTGCACTTAAGATAATTGATGAAATTTGAAGCTATGCAGAGATACCTGACAGATAAGGGATATTCATCGGGTTAGCAGTTTGACTATCCGATGGATAACTGCTATTAAGCTTATCCATCGGGATACAATCACAACTCGACGGATGAGCAGTATCCATCGAGTGAGTAGAAATGAATGTGTTTGGAGCAGAAATTATTGTGGACTCTGTACAGATTGATGGGAATTTTGGCACAAATGTCTCAACAGTTCCTGAAAGAATTGGCAAGTGAGCCAGCAAATCATCCAAAAAATGATGCTCACTTGCACTAGATTTTGGCTTCCCCAACAATGTTAAAGAAGGGGAATCAGGAATTAATGTGTTGATCATATCCACATCTAGAGAGTTTGTGGGAGAATTTGGTGTTTGAGGTGCTTCTATAACTAAAGATTTTAATTGTGACTCCACATTTATTGGAGCCACATCAAACTGACTTTGAAAAGGTGCAGTGACTGTGTCTTCAGCACCAGTTTGCACAGCGTGTGAACCCTGTGCATCCCCAAGGGTTTTTGGTTTCTTCTTTCTAGTATAGGTTTGGGGTGAGCTTGTGTCCCTTACTCTTTTGGCATGTGCTCTTGGCTGAGAGCTTTGTTCAATAGTCACATCCTTTTGGGAGGATGCAACTAGCAATGAGCTTATGTCCTTATTAAGCACTACAGTTTGTTGGGAAACTGCAGTGTGGCTAGGCTGGGAAATACTCACCTCTCCAACCTTATCCTTAGGATTTCTTTGATGTTCACCCTGTCCCTCACCTTTCTTACCCACTTTCACACTCCCCTCTTTTGGTTTGGTGGATTTTGCAACTGGCATCTTTTGAGAGATGCTAGAGGGGGCTTTCTTTGACTTGGATTAGAAATTTTTGATGGTTTGGTAGCTTGGGTAGGCAACTGTTGGGTCATTGACACAGTTGCCAGAGCTGCACTATATGGCAAAGAAATTTGTGAGGCTGGAAGAATAGGGACAACTGAACTTACCTCACTTACTTGAGATGCCTCCATAACAGGAACATAGAAGAGTGGCATCTGTTTGTGATGGTTTGCCCTGTTCAAATCTGTAATAATCCTTCTCTCTTGAACCCAACAATCTAATTTGTTGGTTGGGTTCTCAAGCACAATATCCTCAGAGAGGTGGTTAGCAATCATCATTAAAAATCTAACATAATAAACATTTTTACCCCTCTTATTTAACTCCTCTAACTTAAACCCCAACTCAATTATGATAAGATCACTAAAGTTGAAAAAATTATCAGTAACAAGCATGTAAAGCATGTTAAGTATAGAGATATTGACAGAATCAAAATTACCGATTTTACCAGAAAAGACCTTGGTAACTACATCACACGGATAACTCCATTCCTTTCTAAGACCCAACCTCCTAATTTCACTTAATTTAGAAGTAGATAGTGCATAGTTCATGGAGTTAAGCATGTTAATAATGTCAGTGTCTATGTGTGGTGAAGTTACAGTATTATCAGGAATCTTGAAACATGCTTTAACAATGTCACTATTAACACAGAATTCCTTACCTTTAATAGTGAAAGTGATAGTCTTATCAGCTGAGTTGTATGTAGCAGTTGTCCACATCTCTTCAACAACCTCAAAGTAGATGGTGGGTGATTCCAGCATGGCATAGTTAAGTTTGCAGTTCTTCACAAAATCCATCATCTTGTGGTAGTCATCAGACTGTTGAATCCCCTTGTTCACAAGAGCAGTGAAGTTGTTATTCTCATAAATAAATCTAGTTTGAGACATTATCTTGACGACAGGTGCCATTGTTAGAGAGTAAAAACTTGCAGGGAGAGAGAGTAAGTGCTTTTGAGAAAGAAAGAAATTAGAGTAGATGATTTGAGAATGATAAAAGAAAAGTAATGAAAATGAATTAAGCTTTTATACTATCTCAAAAATAACTATCAAAAATAATAAAGTAAAATAAAGTAACCAATAAGAATTGCCCAAAGTAGCCGTTTAAAAAAGACTGTAAAAATTCCATCAATTATTTATCGTGTTATGCTTACAAACTGTAAGTATACTCGATGGATAATGTTCAGAGAATCAACGGCTAAGAATAAGACAATTTGACGGATGAGGATAAATCAGTTATCCGTCGAGTCATAAAATATTCCAGAAAAGTAATTGATTTTATTAACAAATAGTATACCGACGGAAGATCAAACTCGATGGATAGTGATCATCCGTCAAGATGTAAATTTTGACTTAGCCAAAATTTCATCCATGACTGAAAAATCAATTAAATTTTTGGCTGCATTACAACTTGCAAACAATCTATAAAGATTCAAGAGTAATTTAGCATACCTAACTCACTTACAAACCTTGAAAAGGTGGATTCATCCAGTGGCTTGGCAAATATATCTGCAAGCTGCTTTTCACTTGGAACAAAATGTAGTTCCACAGTACCATTCATTAAATGTTCCCTTATGAAGTGGTACTTGATGTCTATGTGCTTTATCCTTGAATGTTGTACTGGATTTTCAGTGATGGCAATTGCACTTGTGTTATCATAGAAAATGGGAATCCTTTCAACTTGCAAACCATAGTCTAGCAATTGGTTTTTCATCCACAAAATCTGTGCACAGCAACTGCCAGCAGCAATATATTCAGCTTCAGCTGTAAAAGTAGAAACTGAATTTTGCTTTTTACTGAACCAGGACACAAGCTTGTTTCCTAGAAATTGACAGTTCCTGTTGTACTTTTTCTATCAATTCTACAACCTGCATAATCTACATCTGAATAACCAGTTAGATCAAAACCAGAATCTCTAGGGTACCAAATGTCAAGTTTTGGTGTTCCCTTGATATATCTGAAAATTCTCTTATTAGCAACTAAGTGAGATTCTCTAGGATCATCCTGAAATCTAGCACACAAACATGTAGTAAATATTATATTTGGCCTACTAGCTGTTAAGTACGGAAGCGAGCCAACCATGCCCCTATAACTTGAAATATCCATAGACTTTTCAGTATTGTTTAATTCAAGCTTAGTTGCAGTGGCCATGGGAGTTTTTGCAGATGTGCAATCCATTAGATGAAACTTCTTTAAAAGATCATAAATGTATTTAGTTTGACTAATGAATATTCCATCACTAACTTACTTAACTTGCAAACCAAGAAAGTAAGTTAGTTCTCCCATCATACTCATTTCATACTTACTTTGCATCAATTTGGCAAACTTTTTGCAAAGTTTTTCATCTGTAGAGCCAAAAATAATGTGATCTACATAAATTTGAACAAGTATACTAGAGCCATTAACATTTCTAAAGAAAAGAGTTTTGTCTACAGTACCTCTAGTGAAGTGATTCTCTAAAAGAAACTTTGATAAAGTGTCATACCAGGCTCTAGGTGCTTGCTTCAATCCATAAAGTGCTTTCAAAAGATAGTAAACATATTCTGGAAAGTTTGGATCTTCAAAACCAGGAGGTTGACTGACATAGACTTCCTCCTCCAAATCTCCATTCAGAAAGGCACTTTTGACATCCATTTGATAGACTTTGAAATTGGCATGGGCTGCATAGGCTAAGAAGATTATGATGGCTTCAAGTCTTGCAACAAGAGCAAATATTTTATCAAAATCTATTCCTTCTTGTTGACAATAGCCCTTAGCAACCAATCTAGCTTTATTCCTGACTACTATGCCATTTTCATCCATCTTATTTCTGAATACCCATTTGGTGTCTATTGGATTCTTTCCTTTAGGCTTGGGCACCAGCTTCCATACCCTATTCCTCTCAAATTGGTTTAGCTCCTCCTGCATAGCTAAAATCCAATCAGGATTCAATAAAGCTTCTTCTACCTTCTTTGGTTCTTCCTTAGAAAGAAAGCTGTTGTATAGACATTCTACTTGAGTTGCTCTCCTTGTTTGAACTCTAGAAGATACATCACCAATGATGAGCTCAAAGGCATGATCCTTTGTCCATTTCCTTTGTTGAGGTAGATTAGCTCTAGATGAAGAGGCCTCATAGTTGTCTTGATGTGTGATTGAGTTTAGATTATTAGAAACTCCCCTTGAGTTAATGGATCTTTGATTTGAGAAAGGGGAACTTTCTGTAAGTGATCTATTCTGACCTCCAGCTTCTTTTGATGACCCGACGGATGGTGAATTTTGAGTACCGACGGATGAAGCTGGTTATCTCCCGACGGATAAATCCGATTGTCTCCCGACGGATGAAGCATTATGTAACTCGACAGATGTTGAATTTTGTGCTTCATTGGTAGTGGATTTTTCTGCATTATCCTTTGATAGTGTTTCTTGATCACTTTCATCGTCACTGTCATCACTAACCATCTCCACATTGTCAAATTTGAGGCTCTCATGGTAATCTCCATATTGCAGTCCTTTAATCTTTTTATCATCAAACACAACATGTATTGATTCCACAACAATGTTGGTTCTTAGATTTTAGACTCTATATGCTTTACCAACAGCATATCCAACAAAAATTCCTCCATCTGCTTTAGCATCAAACTTCCCATTCTTATCAGTTTGATTTCTCAAAAATATAACATTTGCAGCCAAAGACATGAAGAAAATTTAGAGTTGGCTTCTTGTTCTTGAACAATTGATAGGGAGTCATGCATTTTGCTTGATTAACCAGAGAAATATTCTGAGTGTAGCATGCTCTTCAAGCATTGTCCTTACAGCTTCAATAAGTGATCTGTTCTTCCTTTCTACTACTCCATTTTGTTGTGGAGTTCTTGTTGTTGAAAACTCATGCAAAATCCCATTTTCTTCACAAAATACTCTCATGACAGAATTCTTGAACTCAGTTCCATTGTCACTCCTGATTCTTCTAACTTTGAAATCAGGATGATTATTGACTTGCCTTATGTGATTGATGATGATTTCATTAGCCTCATCTTTAGACTTTAGGAAATATGTTCAAGAGAACTTTGAGAAATCATCTACAATTATTAGGCAAAATCATTTCCTTGAGATGGACAACACATTGACTGGTCCAAACAAATCCATGTGTAGCAGTTGCAAAGGTTCTTCAATTGTGGAATCAAGCTTCTTTCTGAATGATGATTTGATCAGCTTTCCTTTTTGGCAGGCATCATACAATCCATCCTTTGAAAACTCCACTTGAGGAATACCTCTAACCAGTTCTTTCTTTACAAGTTCATTCATGGTCTTGAAGTTTAAATGGGATAGCTTCTTGTACCATAACCAACTTTCATCCTGACTTGCTTTGCTGAGAAGACAAGTAACAGATTCTGCATTTGATGAGTTTGAGTCAGCTAGGGTACACATTTCCTTTTCTCACTCTAGTGAGAACCACTTTATTGCTCCTTTTGTTTGTCACAGCACAGGCTTCAGAGTTGAAGTTACTAAATTGCCTTTATCACATAGATGGCTGATAATCAACAAATTGTGCTTGAGACCATCCACTAAGGCAACCTCCTCAATGATGATATTGTCTTTTGAAATCAAGCCATATCCCACAGTATAACCCTTTCTATCATCTCAAAAAGTAATACTTGGGACAGCTCTTTCCTTGAACTCTGTGAGCAGGGTAGAATCACCAGTCATGTGTCTTGAACAGCCACTATCCAAGTACCATAGATTCTTTCTGTATCCCTGCACACATCAAAATCAAATCAAGTTGATTTTGGTACCCAAGTTTCCTTGGGTCCTGCCTTGTTAGCTTTCTTTTTTTGTTTCTTAGGTTTGATCTCATTTGACTTGGGGATATCAAATTCATCCTTAGTCATTTGAGTTGGACCTTTGAAACCATTCATTGCAGCAGAATTATCATGCATATTTTGATTAACAGGAAATGGCATGCTACTAGTAAACATGTTATTCCAGTAAGGCATGCTAAATGACATTTGTGGCATACTAAATGCAGCATAATAAGGATTAGGTGCAAATAGCATATTAGCAAACTGTGCATTCATATTCTGTGCAGACATAGCATTCATAGGCATAGAAGGCATGGCATTTATGTTGGTAAAATGAGATGGCACAGATATGGAAGTAGGCATGGCAGTTTTGCAATTAACAGACAAATGATTTACACTACCACACTTGACACAGATTTTTGTAGGAGCATATTTATCAGGTGTGTAGTTGTTATGCTTGTTAATTCCTACTTTACCATATCTATTATTTTTCTTTTTAACCTCAATCTTTTCCAGTCTATCACTTAATTGCTTGACAGTCATATGACCAACATTAGCCTTTTTCTCCTTCTTCACTTGACTGGATTCTCCTGGAATAAAATTCTTGGAAACTGATCCATATTTCTCATTTAACTTGGCAAGTTTGGATTTACTCATAGGTTTGCTCACAATCGACGGATAAGGATTTATATCACTCGACGGATAACCCTTTTTGTTATCCGACGGATGACCCTCATCATCCGTCAAGTCTACATCTGTTAGCAATCCTTCAACCAAATTGGATTCCAGCTTCACCTTATTATTCTTCCAGGCTGCATCACAAAAGGACTCAGGGGTTTGGTTCAGAAGACGGTATGAGTTTGGAATAAGGAATCGGTTTAGGCTGGTTTGGGGTTGAGGAATCATTCCTGATATAATGTATTTGGTTCAGTGCTGGAATGAAATTTGTTTAATTTAAGTACTTTTGATTCATTGATTGAATCAAACTTTTATATATTATATATGTCAAATTTAAGTTGTTATACAACTTAAAAACAAAAAACTAAATATAAGTGATTAAAAATTTAAAATTTTTAATATTAATGTAAATTTATAATTTTTAAAAATAAATAAAATAAAATATTACTATTTTGTATTAATTAAAAATAAGCACAACTTACCTAAAATTAAACATGATAATTAAGATATATCTTTTTAAGATTGTATTTAACTTTATAAGTAATGAAATAGTGAAATTTATTTTGATATCTCATACCCCTCTCTCAAACCCACCTCCCCTCTAGGGTATCAAATTTGATTCCAGATGGGTATCAGGAATGGGTATGAGATTTTAAAAACAGTCAACCAAACACCAGGTATAGGTTTGGAATGAACGAAACCCATACCTGATACCAGAATTAGCCGAACCAAACGACCCCTCAATACCTTGAACTTTGGTGATTTGAGCATGAACATCTCTAGATGTTTTCCATGCCTTAATCACCTCCTGTTCTCGTTCAAGCTGCTTCTTCAAGATCTCTTCTTTCTTCAAGGACTCAGTTAATTCATCCCTAGAAATTTTACACTTAATTCTCAAATTTTCAAATTCAATGAACTGAGACTCTAGCACATTATTCCTCTCACTTAAAAACAAATTATTTTCTTTGATTTTAGCATTTTCTTTAGTAAGAGACTTAAGTGTAACACGCAAATGATATAATTATGTAGACATATCATTTATTGCATCATTACACTCAGCTTTAGATAAATATGCAAGGTTAGTGGTGATTACCTGATTACTTGAAGAACTTGTCTCTGTTTCATCAGACTTGGCCATTAGGGCTAGATTGACATAGCTGATATCCTCATCCTCATCCAGACCATCTGATGCCCCGTCATTTTCTTGTATAATGAAAGCCCTTTCCTTTTGTTTGAGCAACTCAAAGTATTTCTGTTTATAATCCACAGGCTCAAACTTCTTTTTGCTGGAATCTGACTTTCTACACTCACTGGCAAAGTGCCCTGCTAAGCCATATTTGAAACATTTAAATTTTGATTTATCCACCATGTTTCTATTTGGCTTAGCTGCTCCAAAGTTCTTCTTGAACTTGAGCTTGGAAAATCTTCTGGAAAAAAATGCAAGATGTTCATCAATATCCTCCATATTATCTTGGCTCAAAGAATCTTCATTTTCTGCTACCAGCCCCTTGCCCTTGTTTTCACAGACCTTTGAAGTTGATTCAACAGCTTCCATATTCATCTCCTTCTCTTTCTCTAACTCAGCAACTAGTGCAATGGATCCTCCTTTCTTCTTTCCTCTCTCCATCCTCTCATCTTGTTCTATTTCAAGCTCATAAGTTTTCAGGATGCCATACAGTCTCTCCAAAGTAAACTCCTTATAATCTTGAGAGTTTCTCAATGAGACTTTCATAGGTTTTCATTCCTTTGGAAGAGATCTAAGGAACTTAAGATTGGAGTCTTTTGTCTGATAGACCCTTCCATGCAACTTCAGAGCATTTAGTAGTTTTTGAAATCTACTAAAAATGTCAGTGAGAGACTCACTATCTTCACTATGAAAGTGCTCATATTACTGAATTAGCAGTTGCATCTTATTTTCCCTAACTTGTTCAGTGCCATCACAGATAATCTGTATTGTATCCCAAACTTCCTTGGCAATTTTGCAATTGATAATGTTGTCAAACATGTCACCATCAACTCCATTGAACAGAATATTCATGGCCTTTCTTATCCTTCCTGACTTGTTCAATATCAGGATCTGACCATTCATGCCTTGGCTTGGGAACTGATGGCTCATTTCCAGTTGCAGCTCTCATTGGTACATGAGGGTCTCTCTCTATGCAATCTACATAAGACTCATCTTGAGAAAGTAAGTGAAGATGCATTTTTACCTTCCAGTGATGGTAATTATCTTTGTCCAGAAAAGGAATCTTGACTCCTACATCCTTCTTGTTCATCTTGCTATTTGTTGTCATCTTTAAACTCTTTGTTCTTCAAGAGCTTGCTCTGATACCAATTGTTAGTCCCTAACAATGCAACAAGAATTACAGAAGGGGGGTTGAATGGAATTCTTGAACCTTTTTCAAAAAAAAATATAAAATGTTCTATCTTAATAATATATAAGTGTTTGATTCGCAAAGTGCAGAATAAGAAGTTAGTAAAATCAAAATACAAGTAATTAAAAATACAAGTCTTTAAAAACTATCCGGTGGATTTAAATGTATCCACCAGAGATATATATTATATCAAGAGAACTCTGTGTAGCAAGATTAGCTCACAGCTGCTTACAAATATGAACAACTAAGTTTACAAAGAAATGCTAAGGATGCAGCTTACGATTGTTTCTCTGAGATAATGTTCTTAGTCTGGTTCTTGTTGTTCTATTTTCTACTTCTTGGTTTATATATCACCAAGATTATAAAGTAATAAGACAAGATAATAAAACAAAACCTATCAAGTCTAATACTATGCTGCTTCATTACTCTATTCCAGCATCTTTGAATATCTTCATAATAGCATGGAAATGGGAATACTTCTTTGTTCTCTAAAACCCAGTTGAATAGGCTTCCACATTCCTTTTGCATACACTCGACGCATGTGACTGTGCTGTCACTGTGAACAGATGTTTGAATTGATTATCCGTCGGGTACATGATCATCTGTCGAGTGGCATTGTTGTTTATCCGTCGGGTAGCTATCTGGCACTTGACTTTATTTCATTTATGCAGAATTACAAGACATCATCTATGTACAGTTAATCAACCTCATCTGCATATCTAATTAAAGTCAACATGACTTGAGTGCTACTACAGAATCTAAACAAGGTGTATCCAGAAATATGCTACAGACTCATTATTACACAAGCTACTCACTCGATGGATAATAAATCATCATCCGTCGGGACTATATTGAGTCATCCGCCGGGACTATATTCCTTATCCGTCGAGTGCTACATTTTTCACTAAGTAAAATCTACTAAGGTGTTTTGTTAATGAAATCAACAAGTTCACAACATATCCACAACATATTTAATTATATTAATATTTAATTATTTGAATTAATGATTTAAATATATTTAAATTAATCATAGACATTTCAACACTTCAATCAAACATATAATATCAAGAATCATACCTCAACCCTACGAACCAAACGAATATCTTCATGTCTAAAAATTAGGGTAAAGGTTTATATGTTATTTCGACTTAGGGATCTTTCTATTTTGTATTTTTTTTTAAAATTTAAGAATTCTTAAATAAACTATAATTAAATATGTCATGAATTCCACAGGATGTTTTTTTATGACATCTATCTATCTATTTATCTATCTATCTGTTTTTTATCTATATATAATAAATACTGAATCCAAAAAATTGTTGGCTTTTTACACCTCATACCCTAAGACTTCATACTTAATTACATATAATGCCATCGAAAAAAGTTAACAACAATACTTCTGCTAACTTTTCAAAAAAACAGAACCCATATGCACTCATGTTTCCTTTATGTCACTTTCAATTGAGAAAAAGATACTGGCATTATTCAAATTTCAAACACACGTCGCATAGATTTGAATTTTGAAATCGGTTGTATGATGTTCACGTGAATATTGTACTATTGTTGTGCTGTTGTATAACTCCATCTTAGCCTTCCTCAACTCATACCTTTTCAAAGAAATATTATAAAATTTGAATGTGAGCTTTAAAATACTGATCTCTCTTTCTCTCAGTTCATTGCATTTTACTCTTCATCTCATTATGTCTGCATTTAATTATCAAAGATTTTTAAATTTTATAATGAATGATTGTATGGATATCATGTGTTTTTTGTTAGATAGATCTTTGTAGTTAATTAGTATGTTCTTTCTAATTTGTATCAATATTCATTTGATCGATCTATTTATTTTAGGTGTTCCAGGTAGATAAAAAATGGGTATTTTTATTTCGGTGATTTGTTCTTCATTGGTAAATCTACTTAGTAGAATGTGTAAGTTCTTCTTTGATATTTTATATAATTTAGTATTTCAAATTTCTGCACTCTAACTATTTGACTAAAGATCAAATACAATTTTCGATTGCTAGAGCTATAGCTCTGCATTCTAACTATTCGTGTTGTCGATAATATGATATAGTAGTTCCCTATGAACAAGAGTACTTTTAGTTTTGGGAGGAAGTTCTCTATACTTGAAGGTACACATTCTCAAGCCTGGTAGTTGTATATGAATATTTCTTATGAAGCCTTGTTGAATTGTAAATTTATAAGTTAACAACGAGTTCTATATAATGTCTTATGCAGTTTCATGTATCAGTTGTTTATACATCAGTGTCGGGTACTCTATTTAGCTTCCTTTATTTTTTCATGTATAGGTTCATATCTATCATTTACCATAAATTTTCCAATAAATTTAGTTTGTGCTAATTGATATGTAAAATTTTGATAAAGGACGCATGATGCACATCATTGAAATAATTCATTCAAATCCATTTGCATTATCAAAGATCTATGTTCTTATTACGCAGTTGATCATGTTAGAAAATGGAAAGCTTGAGGCATATTTTATATATGTTCTTGATATAATTTCCGGAAGCTAACACTTGGAGGTTGTTCCTTGGCATGGGGACTTAAACTTTCATGTTTGGATCTAAGATATTTTCTTAGTGGAATTCATGAATATATTGAGACAAAGTTGCTTGTTTGAAATGGGTTTGATATTTTAAAAGAAAGATATTGAGTTTATATAGCATCTTGTGTTAGTGTTATTTACAACTACTAGCATAAGTGAAATGCTTTTGTGGCCTAATGCTAGTGGGAACTCTTATATTTTTCTTTTCTATTACAAGTTTAATTATTTATATTGATTATTTATTTATTAATATTAAATATAATGAGTAAGGATTATTTTAATCATACTCTGAATATATTTTGTAATATTAATATTAATTAATCAGAATATAATACAAATAATAAAGAAAACCCATTTTGTTTACCTTTTTCTGTTTTGTTACTTGAGATACCACATCGAGTAAAATAGAAGAAGAGCAACTTGAGATGCCTATATATTGAGAGGTATACTTGAGATAAAAAAGTCTCAGTGCCTACCTCGCAAATATATATGAGTTGTATAGATTTTTTATGGGCAAACTGAGGTGCGAGTCGCCGTTGATCGCTGCTGGTTATGTCGCCAGATTGATCTGTTGATGTTTTATCCTGGAAGCGATATTTCTGTATCCCATAACAGAGTAAGTGGGGGGAAATAATCTCTTCAAGAACAGTCAAGTCCTCTTGAAGGGTTTGGCAACTCAGTTGTTGTGTTCTTCTTCTTATCAGAATTTGGAAAGCGAGAAAAGATAAGTTTTCTTTATTTTCTTTGTCAATTACAATCTCTGATTATAGTTTGTTAGCCTTCATGTTTTGTTTCTTCATTTAGTTATTTGCCTTGTTCTTATTATTATATATATATATATACATACATATATATATATATATAACTGCCTATTGTTGCTGTGTAGTTAGAATTTTACCCAACAATCTTGAAGAGATTATAGTTGTATATAGTTAATTAGCAGGATGGTTAACGAAACTGGTGATGTTCCTAAAACTGTTGAGACTGGTTCTGGTTCTGGTGGTACGCATCCATTGATTGGACCACATATCATTTTTCCCAGCCAATTGATTTATCGGGTATGCCTGATAAATTCAGTGGTGGAGCTTCTTTTTCTCGTTGGCAGAAATGAATGAAGCTCTGGTTAACGGTTAAGGATCTATGGTCAGTGGTACAGTATGATCATCATGTGTTGGATCAAGAGAAGGTTGAATCTGTTAAGGCTTATGCTTTATGGGCTGAGAAGGATGGGGTGGCTAGGGCAGCCATTTTGGCAGCCTTGGTGAATACCTTGTTCGATGTTTATTAATCAGATGCCTATACTGCTAAGGTCTTATGGGAATAGTTGGACCAAACCCATAATACTGATTCTCAAGGACTTGCGAAGTATTCCGTGGCTAGATTTCTTGATTTCAAGATGGTCGATGGAAAATCCATGACTGAACAGGTTCATGAGTTTGAGATGTTGGTACATGCTCTGGGTGATTCTAGTATGGTCTTTCCTGAGAAGTTTTGAGTCATGTCTGTAATTGAAAAGCTCCCTAAGTCTTGGGAAGTGTTTGCTCTCTTCCTGAAAAGACAGAAAGGAGAGATCATTTGGACTAACTTGATGTTCGACATCTCTGTCCAGGAGCAACACAAGTCCAAACAAGGACATGTGATGCCTGCTGGACATGGGAGCTCGAAGGTGAATGTAGTGACTGTGGGATAAAACCTGACAAGAAAAAGGCTAAGAATCGAAAGGCAAACAAACCATTTTGGTCTTGTGGACCGGTTGGTCATTGGAGCAAGGACTGTCCTAGTAAGAAAGCTAAGAAAGCTGGAGTGGTAGCTTAAGAAAATACTGTGCTTGGACTTGGAACCACGAGTGGGCCTGTAGCTAACATGGTCGTTGGTGAGGTTGTTGCCTCTAGAACCGATGACGGGTATGTTACTTACAACCCTGTACTACTTTTCACTTATATGTCACATATGTGGTTGATTGATACTGGAGCTAATGTGCACCTTTGTGCTGATATTAGTTTGTTTGTATCTTATCAACAGATTCATGGAGTGACAGTGACAATGGGGAATGCTAGTGCTGCACAAGTGCTTGGAAAAGGAAACGTGGACCTGAAGTTTGCTTTTGGGTGGATTCTATCTCTCACTAGAGTGCATCATGTTCCTTCCATTCGTATAAATATAATAAGTGGAAGTTGTTTATTTAAAAACAGCTTTGAACTTTCTTTGAAGTGTAGTAAAGTAGTTATTACTAATACTGGTACATTTTTTGGCAAGGGTTACTGTCTGATGTTTTATTTTTAATAAATGTTGAACCCGTTTTGGTAATTTTATTAATGATAGTGTTGAACCTTCTGTTAATTGTGTTGAATCATCTGATTTGAGGCACTTACAACTTGGTCATTTAAATTTTGGTGCTTTAAAGGATATGATAAATTTAGAGTTAATTTTAAATTATGCCATTGATAAGAAATCTAAGTGTCAAGTGTGTGTAACTGCTGAACAAACAAGGAAACCTTTTCATAATTTTTTTAGGGATTCAGACTTGTTAGATTTAGTTCACTCGGACATATGTCAATTTGGTGGTGTGTTTCTTAAGGATCACTGTAGATATTTCATTACTTTTATAGATGATCGTAGTATATATTGTTATATTTATTTGTTTAAACATAAGGATGAAGCACTAAAAATATCATTATGTATAAAAATGATGCTGAAACACATACTGGCAAAGTACTTAAACGTTTGAGGTCTGATAGAGGGGGTGAGTATACGAGTACCTTGTTTTAGACTCAGGTGGCAGAGCGAAAGAACGGAACTTTTAAAGACATGATTAAAGGTATGCTGATTAATTCTGGGTTGCCTAAGTACATGTGGGGAGAGACTCTGAATACAGAATTACATATTCTGAATAGAGTCCCTCTAAAACATATGGACAAGATACCTTATGAATTATGGAGAAAGCGTAAGATAAGTTTGAGTTATCTTCATGTGTGGGGGTACCTTGCTAAGATGCATGTCCCTGAACACAAGAAAAAGAAACTAGGTTCGAGAACTGTTGATTTTATCTTTCCGGGCTATCTTAAAACCACTACTGCTATGAGATTTTTAGTATTAAAATCTGACATAGATGGTATTGTGGTGAATACGATAGTTAAGTTTCGTGATGCAACTTTCTTTGAGGAAGTATTCCATATGAAGACTGGTATACCTTTGGGTAATTCTGAGGATGATCCCACTCACACATCAAGTTCTATTCCTAATCATGTGGATAAGATGACAAATATGGGGCGGATCCAGGTAGTAGCTCTACTCCTAATGAAGTAGAGGAACCTAGAAGAAGTAAGCGTGCAAAGATAGTCAGGGAATTTGGAAGTGATTTTATCACTTACAATGTCGAGGATGAGCCTTAAACTTTCCGTTAGGCCATGGATTTTTCGGAGTCAAGGCATTGGAAAGGTATCGTAAAGAGTGAAATTGACTCACTTGTTTTTGACGGAACATGGGAGTTATTTGATCTCCCTCCCGGGTGTTCTACTATTGGATGTAAATGGATCTTCAAGAGGAAGCTAAACCCTGATGGCTCAATAGATAAGTACAAGGCTAGGCTATTTGCTAAGGGCTTTTGGAAAAGGGAAGGCATTGAATATTTTGATACATACTCTCCTGTTGTCCGAATGACAACAATCAGAATGCTTATTGCATTGGCTTCCGTACATGGTCTTATCATCCATCAAAGGGATGTAAAGACAGCTTTTCTTCATGGTGACCTTGAAGAAGAGATTAATATGGACCAGACTGAGGGATTTGTTGCTTCTGGTAATTAAAGGAAAGTATGTAGACTAGTCAAGTCCATATATGGCCTTAAACAAGCACTTATAGACTGGCATAAAAAGTTTGATGAAACTATTTTAGACTTTGAGTTTTTAATTAATGAAAGTGACAAGTGTGTCTACTATAAGGTTAAAGGTAATGATTGTGTGCTTGTGTGCTTGTATGTAGATGATATTCTGTTATTTGGAACCAATATTGAGATTATTAACGAGATAAAGAGTTTTTTGCAGAGGCACTTTGAAATGAAGAATATGGGTGAGCCTAGTGTGATTCTTGGGATCAAGTTGACTCAGTCAACTGATGTAATAACATTGTCACATTATCATTATATGGAGAAATCTATACTTGAAAAGTACGGTTATTTAAATTTTAGAATGCTAGTACATCGTATGATTCAAAAGTTTCCATAGGCAAGAATAGTTCAGGAGTTCCTATGTCTCAGTTAAGGTATTCTCAGTTTATTGGGAGTTTACAATATCTTGCTAATATGACTAGACCATATATTTCTTATTCTGTGTCTAAGTTAGCATATACAAGCTGTCCAAACAAGACTCATTAGGAGGCACTGGATAGAGTTCTTAGATACTTCAAGGGAATTATTTCCCTTGGCTTGCATTACCGGAGATTTCTGGGGGTACTCGAGGGGTACAGTGATACAAGTTGGATAGCTAAAAAATCTGGTTCCAATGGAGTGACTGGATATGTGTTTACCCTTGTGGGTGGAGCAGTGTCCTGGACGTCTTCTAGAAATACTTTGATTACTCGGTATACTTGTTAGTCCCTTAACAATATAACAAGAATTACAGAAGGGGGTTGAATGAAATTTTTGAACCTTTTTCTCGAAATAAAAATGTTCAACTCGAATATAGATATAATGTTTTGATTAGCACAATGCGGAATAGAAACTTAATTGAATCAAAACATAAGTAATTAAAAACAAGAGTCTTTAAAAACTTTCTGGTGGATTTAAACAATTCCACCAGAGATATATATTATATATCGAGAGGACTTTGTGTGAAGGAATGCTCACAGCTTCTTACAAATAGAACTGCTCAGAATACATGAAATGCTAATAATTCTGCTTACAAAGATTTCTCTGTTTTTGTGTTTCTCAGCTATCTCAGTTATTTTTCTATTTGCTACACTCTTGGTTTATATAACACCAAGATTACAAAGTCAAAAAGACTGAAAAAATATAAAAACTATCAGTCTTAAGCTTTGCTGCTTTTCGTCCTCTATTACCCAGTTAATGGGCTTCCACAGTGTGTTTGTATACATTTCGACGGCTGTGTGTCAGCTTTCACTGTTCAACTGCTGTTTGAATTCTTCATATGATCATCCGTCGACTTTCAGAGCATCCGTTGATGGTTTAATTGATCATCCGTCGACTGCTATATTAAACATCCGTTGATAGTCATTTGATCATCCGTCGATGGCTTTGTTAATCATCCGTCGGTAGCTATTTTGGCACTTGACTCTATTTCACTTATGCAGAATTACAAGACATCATTTATGTATAATTAATCAACCTATTCTGCATATCTAGTTAAAGTCAACATGACTTATATGCTACTACAGATTCTATACAAAGGTGCATACATAACTGTGCTACACACTTATTATTACATAAGCTACTCACTCGATGGATAATAAGTTAATCATCCGTCGGGACTATAATGAGTTATCCGTCGGGACTGAATTCTTATCCGTCGAGTGCTACATAATTTCACTAAGTAAAATCTACTTAGATGTTTTGTTTATGTAATCATCAAGTACACAACATATGCACAATAATCTCCCCTAATTTATGTCTACTTGAATTGTAGCCATAAATTAAGAGATACTTGATGATAATAAAACATCCTGAACATACATCTTTAAAGATAAGTAGATAAACTGAAAGTGCTTCAATTAAACAAAATGTACAAGGTTTGGCTCACAGTCAATTCAAGATGCTCCTCTAGTCTGAGCAGATTTTTCTAGTTCCTTGAAGGTCTGGATCTTCTTCCAAGCTTTCTGTTATTTTCCTCAATTTGATTCTGGAGCTGCCTGTGGAATTTCAGTTCATCAGATTCTGAGAGATCTAGCTTTTCTTGCATTTCCAAGAGAGTCTCATTGCTAGAGATACTCAGTTGGTCTTCTAATCTGAAGAATCTTCTCACACCCTTGTCATCCATGAATTCCATCAGCCAGCAGGGCCTTAGATGCACTCTTCTCCCTGTGTATGGGATGATTAGAGCCTTTGGGAGTGCATCTTTAGCTCTAACACTCCTTAGTTCTTCAATCTTCTTCAATACTAGTCTTCTTGCAGTTACATTGAATCCAAAGTTTTTCTTGAAGGATGAATAAACTTTTATCAGCACAGCTTGGCTCTCTTGAAGAATCCTGTGAAGTGGCCACTGAATCTCCCTTCCTCCTTTGTACTTGAACACCAACCTTTCAGGTAGGTTTCTGTATGCATCAATTGCCCTTACTTCATCCAGTTCATCCAGATAAAGATTTAGATCTGAAAATTCTTTGATGTCACTCAAGTACAAGTAGTCTCCCCTGTTGACCTTGGGTTGAGCTTTAAACATTGACTTGGATTTGAGAGGTGACAGCTTCACTTTCTTGACTGCCCTTGACTTTGTCCTTTTTGGCTTGCTAAGGATTGGTAAGCTGAAGTCAGGAATTGGTATGTTATCCCACTCTATTGGCTCATCCTTTGGCACAATAGGTTCACCATGTATGTTCCTGTAGGGATCCACCACCCTTATGTCTTCAAATACCACAGAGGGCTTTGATGCTTGAGTTGTAGCTGGTGTGGATTCCTTAGGAAATTGATCTTCCAATTACTTGTCAACAACATCCAGTTTCCTTTTTGTTCTTCTAGCCAATTCTTTCTTCCTTGGGGATTTCTTCTGTTCTTCAATTTTCTTCTTTGATTCAGCAGCTTCAGATGGTTGAGAGAAAATTTGTTGAGAAGAGTTTACAGCTTGTAGCTTGGCCAAGATAGCAATCTGTTCTTTCTTTTGTTTAGACTTCTTTGCATCTAGAGCAGCTTGCCTCTTTTCCTGCTTTAATTTGGCTTTTTCTTCTTTCTTTGCTTGAGCAAATTGTGGATGTCCAGCTACCACACAAATTTCCTTTCCATTTCTGAATATCTTAACAATTCTCTTTTTTGAAGCTGAATCAGCTGGATCTTTATAGAAGACAATAGATCTTGACAGAAGCTTCTTTTCATCAGGCTTGGGTGTCTCATACACAGTGTCCATAGGGTTCTTCCAAGATGATTTTGGATAATTTTCCCTTGGTTTAAGAATTGTTTCAGCCTTTGGAGACTTGATGCTGGAAGATTATCCTTTTTCCAGATAGTTCATGTTCATCTCATTCACACTGATTGGCTTGACATGAGAGTGATGGATGGCTGACTTAACTGGCTCCTTGACTAGTTCAAACTTTTTCTGTATCTCCTCATCAATCTTATCCCAGTTGATCAAACTCAACTTTCCTTTTTCCGCAACTTTCAACTCTGTTGTTGCTGCTTTAATTAGATCTATACCATCTGCAACTATTGGCTTGGAGACAGTAATTGAAGGTACAATTACTTTGCTGATTTGTACTTGAAGTTTCTCCCCCTCAGTTGGTCCTTTCTCCCCCTTACTTGATTCTCTCTCCCCCTTTTTGTTATCATCAAGTTGAGGAGTTAGGCATTATGCTTTAGCCAGTTGCATGAGAAGATTTGTCTGAGTCTGTTGATTTTGAAAAAGGATAGTCACTGAATTCTCAATAACTTGAACTCTGTCTTCAAGCTTGGCCAGCTTCTTTTCAGAATCTGATTTTATCCTCAATCTTAGTAATAGATCTTGCACGGTACCATACGGCATTACTGAATCCAGCTTCTCAGAATTGTAGGTCTTCAAGTCAGCTATATCTCTTTTTAGTTCATCCACACTCAGATTCTGTCTTAATTGTTGGATCTTCATGAGATGTAGAGAGTCTAGGTGAGCTTGAAGAATAGCCTTGGTACCAGCATCTGAAATTTCCTGAAGGGCCTTTTGAATATCCATCACTTGCTTGACCAAAGATACACCAAATTGTCCTGGTGTAGATTCCTTTGTCCATGCCCATCCAGGTAAATTTGAAACATAACTTGGGCCTTCATCTCCCCCTAAGTTCATGCTTCCATCCAAAGAAACAGAGTCATCATCATTAGAATTTACTCCAAATTTTTCAGATGGCTCACCAGCTTGAGAAGGCATCCTATTGACAACAGCTTTATCTCTTTGAAGAGATTTTGAGGTGTGTACTAAATTCAAAGTCTGTTCTGCCTCCACATTGCCCTGAGCAGCCAACAATTGATAGGCTGACACATGATGAGTAAAAGTGTCAGCATCCAAGGAAATGTTATCAATTTCAGCTTTGTAATGTTGCTGAAATTATCTTTCCTTTTCAGCATCACCCACAATCATTGACTCACTAGCAATGGCTGGATCCATCCTTATTTCTCCTGTACCTGCCTTTCTCTCATAATCTCTCTTTTGTTGCATCAGGGTCTCACCCTAGCTCCCCACCCTCACACCCTCACCTTCACCTACTAAGGTGGGACTCCTCTCACTCACTTTTGCCAATCCTGAATAAATGGATTGCTGAGATTCACTCTTTTCCTCTCCTTTTTCCTGGGAGCAACCCAGCCTCTCACTCAATGCACTCTCCTCTCTCAGTCTTAAGAGTGACTGTATTACCACTAAATCTTCCGCACTAGAAATAATTGATGTTTGAAGTTGTGCAGAGACACTCGACGGATAAGTGATATCCATCGGGTGAGTGGTATTCGACGGATAATTGTTGTTAAGCTTATCCGTCGGGATACAATCACTACTCGACGGATAAGCAATATCCATCGAGAGAGTAGGAATGAATGAGGTGGGAAGAGAAACTATTGTTGACTCTGTGTTGATTGAAGTTATTTGAGGCACAGATGTCATAATAGTATCTTAAAGAATTGGCAAGTGAGCCAACAAATCATCTAAAAGATGATGCTCACTTGCACTAGATTTTGGCTTCCCCAACAGAGTTAAAGAAGGGGAATCAGGAATTGAAGTGTTTATCATATCCACTTCCAGAGAGTTTGTTGGTGAGTATGGTGTTTCAGAGGCTTCTATTATAAGAGATTTTGGCTGTGACTCCACATTTATTGGAGCCACATCAAACTGAATTTGAGAAAGTGCAGGGACTGTGTCTTTAGTGTGCCCTATGCATCCCCAGTGGTTTTGGATTTCTTCTTTCTTGTGTAAGTTTGGGTTGAGCTTGTGTCCCTAACCCTTTTGGCCTGTGCTCTTGGCTGAGAGCTTTGTTCAATAGCCACATCCTTTTGGGAGGATGTAGCTAGAAGTGAGCTTTTGTCCTTTTTAAGCACTGCAGTTTTTTGGGAAACTGTAGTGTGGTTAGGCTGGGATTCACTCAACTCTCCAATCTTATCCTTGGGGTTTCTTTGATGTTCACCCCTTCCCTCACCTAACTGACCCTCCTTCACACTCCCCTCTTTGGCTTTGGTGAATTTTTCAACTGGTACCTTTTGAGAGATACCAGAGGGGGTTTTTTTTGACTTGGATTTAGAAATTACAGTTGTTTTGGCAGCTTTGGTAGGCAACTTTTTGGTCATTGTCACAGTTGTCATAGCTACTCCTGAACTCAAAGAAATTGAGGAGATTGGAATAGTTGAGGGTATGGATGAACTTACCTCACTTACCTGAGGTGTCTGCATTACAGGGAAGTAGAACATTGGCACATCCCTATGATGGTTGGCTCTGTTCAAATCTGCAATAATTCTTCTCTCTTGAACCCAACAAGCCAATTTATTATTTGGGTTCTCAAGTACAATCTCTTGACAAAGATGGTTAGCCGATAGCATGAAAAATCTAGCATGATATATATTCTTTCCCCTTTTGGCTAACTCACCTAGTTTAAAACCTAACTCATACAAGACAAGGTCACTAAAACTGTAAAATTTATCCGTAACTAGCATGTATAGCATGTTAAGCATGGAAATATTCACAGAATCAAAATTACTGATTTTTCCAGAGAAAACTTTAGTCACAACATCACACATGAAACTCCATTCCTTCCTAAGACCTAATCTTCTAATATCACTTAGCTTAGTAGTAGGAAGTGCATAATGCATGGAATTAAGCAAATTGATAATATCAGTGTCATTGTGTGGTGAAGTTACATTATCATCAGGAATTTTGAAACATGCTTTTATCACATCACTATTGATACATAACTCATTACCTTTGATAGTTAGAGTGATGGTTTTGTCAGTAGAGTTGTAAATTGCAGTGGTCCACATCTCTTCAACAACTTCACAGAAAATTGTGGGTGATTCAAGCATGGCATAACTTAACTTGCAGTTCTTCACAAAGTCCATCATCTTGTGATAGTCTTCTGATTGCTGAATACCCTTATTGACCAAAGCAGTGAAGTTGTTCTTCTCATAAATGAACCCAGTTTGAGACATAATCTTTACTACAGGTGTCATTGTTAGAAAATGAAAGCTTGAAGAGAAGGAGGATATTTGCTTGAGAGAGAATGAAATAAAAGCAGTTGAATTTGAGAATGATAAAAGAAAATAATTGGAATGAAATAAGCTTTTATACTATCTCAAAAACAACGGATGAAAATAATAAAGAAAAGTAAATTACCCAATAGAAATTGCCTAAAATAGCCGTTTAAAAATCAACTGTAAAAATTCCACCCATTATCCGTCGTGTAATGCTTACAAACTGTAAGTATACTCGATGGATAATGTTCAGGGAATTAACGGTTAAGATTTAGACAATTCGACGGATGAGGATAAGCTGTTATCCATCGAGTTTTAAAAGATTCCAGAAAAGTAATTGATTTTTATTTGCAGATAGTATATCGACGGATGACTCAACTCGATGGATAATGGTCATCCGTCGAGATGCAAATTTTGACTTAGCCAAAATTTCATCCATGACTAAAAATCAGCTAAATTTCTGGCTACATTTCAACTTGCAAAATAACTCAGATAAATTCAAGAGTAATTATGCATACCTAACTCACTTACCAACCTTGAAAAGGTGGATTCATCCAGTGGCTTGGTAAAGATATCTACAAGTTGCTTTTTACTTGGAACAAAATGTAACTCTACAGTACCATTCATTACATGTTCCCTTATGAAATGGTACTTGATGTCTATGTGCTTTGTCCTTGAATGTTGCACTGGATTTTCAGTGATGGCAATTGCACTTGTGTTATCACAGAAAATAGGAATCCTCTCAATTTGCAAACCATAGTCTAGCAATTGATTTTTTATCCATAAAATATATGCACAGCAACTGCCAGCAGCAATATATTCAGCTTCAGCTGTAGAAGTAGAAACTGAATTTTGTTTTTTACTGAACCAGGACACAAGCTTGTTTCCTAGAAATTGACAAGTTCATGTTGTGCTCTTTCTGTCAATTCTGCAACCTGCATAATCTGCATCTGAATAACCAGTTAGATCAAAACCAGAATCTCTAGGATACCAAATGCCAAGTTTTGGTGTCCCCTTGAGATATCTGAAAATTCTCTTAATAGCTATCAAGTGAGATTCTCTAGGATCAGCCTGAAATCTAGCACATAAACATGTAGCAAATATTATACCTGGCCTACTAGCTGTTAAGTACAGAAGTGAGCCAACCATGCCTCTATAGCTTGAAATATTCACAGAATTTTCAGTAGTGTTTAATTCAAGCTTAGTTGCAGTGGTCATGGGAGTTTTTGCAGATGTGCAATCCATTAGATCAAACTTCTTTAAAAGATCAAAAATATATTTAGTTTGACTAATGAATATTCCATCACTAACTTGTTTAACTTGTAAACCAAGAAAGTAAGTTAGTTCTCCCATCATACTCATTTCATATTTACTTTGTATCAGTTTGGCAAACTTTTTACAAAGTTTCTCATCTGTAGAGCCAAAAATAATATCATCTACATAAATTTGGACATATGCTAGAGCCATTAACATTTCTGAAAAATAAAGTTTTATCTACAGTACCTCTTGTGAAGTGATTTTCCAAAAGGAACTTTGATAAAGTGTCATACCAGGCTCTAGGTGCTTGCTTCAGTCCATAAAGTGCTTTTAGTAGATAATAGACATACTCTGGAAAATTTGGATCTTCAAAGCTAGGAGGTTGACTAACATACACTTCTTCCTCCAAATCTCCATTCAGAAAGGCACTTTTGACATCCATTTGATAGACCTTGAAATTGGCATGGGCTGCATAGGCTAAGAAGATTATGATGGCTTCAAGTCTTGCAACAGGAGCAAATGTTTCATCAAAATCTATTCCTTCTTGCTGGCAATAGCCTTTAGCAACCAATCTGGCTTTGTTCCTTACTACTATACCATTTTCATCCATCTTTTTTCTGAATACCCATTTGGTGTCTATTGGATTCTTTCCTTTAGGCTTGGGTACCAGCTTCCATACTTTATTCCTTTCAAATTAGTTTAGCTCCTCCTGCATAGCTAAAATCCAATCAGGATCTAACAAGGCTTCTTCTACCTTCTTTGGTTCTTCCTTTGACAGAAAGCTGATGTATAGACATTCTTCCTGAGTTGCTCTCCTTGTTTGAACTCTAGAAGAAACATCACCAATAATCAGTTCAAAGGGGTGATCTTTTGTCCATTTCCTTGGTTGAGGTAGTTAGCTCTAGATGAAGAGACCTCAATGTTGTCTTGATGTGTGATTGAGTTTTGATTGCTAGAAACTCCCCCTGAGTTTGTGGATCTTTGATTTGAGAAAGGGGTACTTTCTATGGGAGATCTACCTTGACTTCCTGCTCATTTTGATAACCCGACGGATGGTGAATTTTGAGTATCGACGGATGAGGTAGGTTGTCTTCCGACGGATAATACAGATTGCCTTCCGATGGATGAAGCATTATGCAACTCGATGAATGTTGAGTTTTGTGCTTCATTGGTGGTAGATTTATCTACATTATCCTTAGAAACTGCTTCTTTATCACTCTCATCATCACTGACCATCTCAACATTGTCGAATTTGAGGCTCTCATGGTAATCTCCATCTTTCAGTCCTTCAATCTTTTTATCATCAAACACAACATGTATAGATTCCACAACATTGTTGGTTCTTAAATTGTAGACTCTATATACTTTACCAACAGCATATCCAACAAAAATTCCTTCATCTGCTTTAGCATCAAACTTCCCATTTTGATCAGTTTGATTTCTCAGAATATAGCATTTACAGTCAAAGACATGAAGAAAGTTTAGAGTTGGCTTCTTGTTCTTGAACAATTGATAAGGAGTCATGCATCTTGCTTGATTAATCAGAGAGATGTTCTGAGTGTAGCATGCAGTGTTTACAGCTTCAGCCCAGAAATATATTGGTAATTTTGATTCTTCAAGCATTGTCCTTGCAGCTTTAATAAGTGATCTGTTCTTTCTTTCCACTACTTCATTCTGTTGTGGAGTCCTTGCTGCTGAGAACTCATGTAAGATTCCATTTTCCTCACAAAATGCTCTCATGACATAGTTCTTGAACTCAGTTCCATTGTCACTCCTGATTCTTCTAACTTTGAAATCAGGATGATTATTAACTTACCTTATGTGATTGATGATGATTTCACTAGCCTCATCTTTAGACTTTAGGAAATATGTCCAAGAGAACTTTGAAAAATCATCTACAATTACTAGGCAAAATCTTTTCTTTGAAATTGACAATACATTGACTGGTCCAAACAGATCCATGTGAAGCAATTACAGAGGCTCTTCAATTACTGAATCAAGTTTCTTCCTGAATGATGCTTTGATCTGCTTCCCTTTTTGGCAGGTATCACACAGTCCATCCTTTGTAAACTCCACTAGAGGAATGCCTCTTACTAGTTCTTTCTTTACCAGCTCATTCATGGTTTTGAAGTTTAAATGGGATAGCTTCTTGTGCCATAGCCAACTTTCATCTTGACTTGCTTTACTGAGAAGACAAGTTACAGATTCTGCTTTAGTTGAGTTGAAGTCAGCTAGGTACACATTTCCTCTTCTCACACCAGTGAGAACCACTTTGTTGCTTTGATTATTAGTCACAACACAGGCTTCTTTGTTGAAGGTTACTGAGTTGCCTTTGTTACAAAGCTGGCTGATACTCAACAGATTGTGTTTGAGACCATCCACTAAGGCAACTTCTTCAATGATGACATTGTCCTTTGAAATCAAGCCATATCCCACAGTATAACCTTTGTTGTCATCTCCAAAAGTAATACTTGGGCCAGCTCTCTCCTTTAACTCTGTGAGCAGGGTAGAATCACCAGTCATGTGTCTTGAACAGCCACTATCCAAGTACCAAAGATTCTTTCTGTTTCCCTGCACACATCAAAATCAAATCAAGTTGATTTTGGTACCCAAGTTTCCTTGGGTCCTGCCTTGTTAGCTTTCTTCTTCTGTTTCTTAGGTCTTAACTCATTTGACTTAGGAATTTCAGATTCTTCCTTAGTTGGGTTGGGCCTTTGAAACCATTTAATGCAACAGAATTATCATGCATATTATGGCTAACGGGAAATGACATGTTTGGTGCAAACATGTTATTCCAGTAAGGCATGTTGAATGGCATTTGAGGCATATTGTATGCATCATAATATGGATTAGGTGCAAATAGCATATTAGCAAACTGTGCATTCATATTCTGTGTAGGCATAGCATTAACAGGCATGGGAGGCATGGCATTTATGTTTGGAAATTGAGATTGAACAGACATGGGAGTAGGCATGGCAGATTTGCAATTAACAGACAAATGATTGACACTACCACACTTGACACAGATTTTTCTAGGAGCATATTTATCAGGTGTGTAGTTATTGTGTTTGTTAATCCCTACTTTACCATTCCTATTGTTTTTCTTTTTAGTCTCTATTTTTACCTCAATTTTCTCAAGTCTGTCACTTAACTGTTTGACAGTCATGTGACCAACATTAGCCTTTTTCCCTTTCTTAGCTTGACTTGACTCTCCTGAAACAAAATACTTGGAAACAGACCCATACTTCTCATTTAGCTTGATTAATTTGGTTTTGCTAATGGGTTTGCTCACAGCCGATGGATGAGGATTTTCATCATTCGACGGATAACACTTTTTGTTATCTGACGGATAGTCCTCATCATCCGTTGAGTCTACATCTGTCAACAACCCATCTACCAAAATAGGTTCTAGTTTCTCTTTATTCTTTTTCCAGGCTTCATCGCAAAAAGACTCAATTCTTTGAACTTTGGTGATTTGAGCATGAACATCCCTGGATGTTTTCCATGCTTTAATCACCTCTTGTTCACGCTCGAGCTGCTTCTTCAAAATTTCTTCCTTTTTCAAGGACTCAATTAATTCCTCCTTGGCAATCTTACACTCAATTTTTAATTTTTCAAACTCAACAAACTGAGACTCAAGCACATTATTCCTCTCACTTAAAAACAAGTTGTTTTTTTTATTTTAGCATTTTCTTTAGTGAGAGACTTAAGTGTAACACGCAAATGATACAATTCTGTAGACATGTCATTTATGGCATCATTACACTCAGCTTAAGATAAATGTGCAAGGTTTGTAGTGATTACCTGATTGCTTGAGGAACTTGTCTCTGTTTCATCAGGCTTGGCCATTAGGGCTAGATTGACATAGCTGACATCTTCATCTTCATCCAAACCATCTACTGCCCAGTCATTCTCTTGTGTAATAAAAGCCCTTTTCTTTTGTTTGAGTAGATCAAAGTATTTTTGCTTATAATCCACAGACTCAAACATTTTCTTACTGGAATCTGACTTTCTACACTCATTTGCAAAATGCCCTGCCAAGCCACATTTAAAACATTTGAATTTTGACTTATCCACCATGTTTCTATTTGGCTTGGCTGCTCCAAAGTTCTTCTTGAACTTGAGCTTGGAAAATCTCCTTGAAAGAGATGCTAGGTGCTCATCAATGTCCTCCATGTCATCTTGGCTCAATGATTCTTCACTTTCTGCAGCTAGCCCCTTACCCTTATTCTCATAGACCTTTGAAGTTGATTCTACAGCTTCAATCTTCACTTCCTTCTCCTTTTCCAGATCAGCAACTAGTGCAATGGATCCTCCTTTCTTCTTTCCTCTCTCCATTCTTTCATCCTGCTCTATCTCAAGCTCATAGGTCTTCCGAATGCCATACAGTCTCTCCAAAGTAAACTCCTTATAATCTTGTGAGTTTCTCAATGAGACTGTCATTGGTTTCCATTCCTTTGGAAGAGATCTGAGAAATTCCAGATTGGAGTCTTTAGTCTGATAGACTCTTCCATGCAACTTAAGAGCATTTAGTAGTTTTTGGAATCTATTAAAAATGACAGTGAGTGACTCACTTTCTTCATTATGAAAATGCTCATATTGCTGAATCAGGAGCTGCATTTTAATTTCTCTAACTTGCTCAGTGCCATCACACATTATTTGTATTGTATCCCAAACTTCCTTGGCAGTTTTACAGTTGATAATGTTATCAAACATGTCTACATCAACTCCATTGAACAGAATGTTCATGGCCTTTTTATCTTTCCGGACTTGTTCAATGTCAGGATCAGTCCATTCATGCCTTGGCTTTGGAATAGATGGCTCGTTTCCTGTTGCAGCTCTCATTGGAACATGAGGGCCTCTTTCTATGCAGTCCACATAGGCCTCATCTTGAGAAAGCATATGAAGATGCATCTTTATCTTCCAATGATGGTAATTATCTTTATCAAGAAAAAGAATCTTGACTCCAACATCTTTCTTGTTCATCTTGCTGAATTGTTTTGATCTTTAAACTCTTTGTAGATTAAGGGCTTGCTCTGATACCAATTGTTAGTCCCTTAACAATATAGCAAGAATTACAGACGGGGGGTTGAATGGAATTCTTGAACCTTTTTCTCGAAATAAAAATGTTCAACTCGAATATAGATATAATGTTTTGATTAGCACAATGCGGAATAGAAACTTAATTGAATCAAAACATAAGTAATTAAAAACAAGAGTCTTTAAAAACTTTCTGGTGGATTTAAACAATTCCACCAGAGATATATATAATATATCGAGAGGACTCTGTATGCAGGAATGCTCACAGCTGCTTACAAATAGAACTGCTGAGAATACAGAAAATGCTAATAATTCTGCTTACAAAGATTTCTCTGTTTTTATGTTTCTCAGCTATCTCAGTTATTTTTCTATTTGCTACACTCTTGGTTTATATAACACCAAGATTACAAAGTCAAAAAGACTGAACAAATATAAAAACTATCAGTCTTAAGCTTTGCTGCTTTTCGTCCTCTATTACCCAGTTAATGGGCTTCCACAGTGTGTTTGTACACATTTCGACGGTTGTGTGTCAGCTTTCACTGTTCAACTGCTGTTTGAATTCTTCATATGATCATCCGTCGACTTTCAGAACATCCGTTGATGGTTTAATTGATCATCCGTTGACTGCTATATTAAACATCCGTTGATAGTCATTTGATCATCCGTCGATGGCTTTGTTAATCATCCGTCGGTAGCTATTTTGGCACTTGACTCTATTTCACTTATGCAGAATTACAAGACATCATTTATGTACAATTAATCAACCTATTCTGCATATCTAGTTAAAGTCAACATGACTTATATGCTACTACAGATTCTATACAAAGGTGCATACATAACTGTGCTACAGACTTATTATTACATAAGCTACTCACTCGATGGATAATAAGTTAATCATCCGTCGGGACTATAATGAGTTATCCGTCGGGACTGAATTCTTATCCGTCGAGTGCTACATAATTTCACTAAGTAAAATCTACTTAGATGTTTTGTTTATGTAATCATCAAGTACACAACATATGCACAACAATACTTTTGAGGCTGAGTTGTGTTCACTTGATGCCACAGGGTCGGAGGCTGAATGGTTACATGGACTCATGTCAATGTTACCTGTAGTAAGCAAGCCACTTCCTGCCATTTTTGTTCATTGTAATAGTCGTACAACTATTGATAAGATCAGAAGTGTGAAGTATAATGCTAAGGCAAAGAGACACATCCAAGTTAGACTTAAGTCTATAAGGGGTCTTGTGTCTGATAGGATTATTGCTATAGAGTTCATAGGAACTCGAGATAATATAGATGATCCTTTGACTAAGGGACTTGAGCATGTTGTTGTCATTAAGTTTAGGTTGGGAATGGCCCATCATGATTCATCAACAGTGGGAACCTAATACACCTGAGAGGAGATCCCTTGAAAGTGTATTCAATGTGGTAATAACAAGTTGTGAGGGTGAATCGGTTGTACCTTACTCTAAAGTAAGATACTTATGTATTTGATTCTATTCCTTGTAAACCTAAAAGGTACTGTTGCTGCAAGTCTAGCAAGAGTTATTTAAACTCTGAATGGGGTCAAGTCATTTGACGAGATGATAGTAGTACATCTCTGGAGATGCCCAGCTAAGAGAATGTAATTCTGTGGTCGCAATTAGAGGAAAGGGTTATTCCTCGAAACATTCGACGAACAGGATCGAGACATGACCATTAACGTTATAAAGCCATAGATTGACACCATAGCCTTTGACTTGTCATCGTCTATGGAGTATGGTTACACCCAACAGATAAAGATTCAAGGTGAAAGATCCCATCTGTATCCTTTGACTTAATCTTAGTTGCTTAAGTCACTGTTTGAGTAAACTTATTCTAGAAAATTTGATTTGCACTCTATTTTCAAAATTGGTGTTTCATTTTAGCATTCTTAAAATCATTTTTTTGGTAATCTAATACATGTCCTTTATGATACATGGTATGTAGTATATTTGATTTGACGAATGTAGGAGCATGAGAACATGATTGATGGTAAAATAAAAATCAGGCCTCCTGATTGAATTTTGCGGACCAAAATGTAGCCTATAAGGATAGTGACAGGATTAATATTCTTATTTTGTAGAATCGGGAACCCTTGATAATCGTGCATTTCAGTAATAAAATAATGTAGGTCATCTATTCTGAATGTAAGATATAACACCCATATCTTAAAGACGATATCTTATTAAAGGATTTTGGTAATGATTTAGGTAGATTTGTTAAAACCATATATCATGCACAAAAATTTTCAGGATGCCATAAGATTTGTGGGTTCTATAAGACAAAGATTTTGGAAGACTGTTGGTTAGTTACCCGTGGCTTTGAAAAGAAGTTGCATGGACTGCTAGAGGAAAGTTTCATACAGAGATTTTTAGGCAAATAAAAAAAGTAAAATAAAGAATTGTACTGTGAAGAAAACTAATCAATCTATTATGTTTGCAAAGATGGGTGATGTTGTATTATCACTGTACATAATGTTTGTAGCAGTATGGTCATGTGGGGTGCAGCTGTACAAAATGATAAATGATAATTGTAATGTTATAATTTGCGGAATAACTAAAATCAGGTTTCCTTTTCATCTCAAAGATAGAGATGATCAGCAGCGTAAGATGGATGTTTCTTCCCACCTGGGTTTCAATTCTCCTCTATTAATCGTTATGATGATTTTTTGCAAAGATTATGGAGCAACTTCGCAAGTGATATGTAACTCCTTTTGACTTATTATGCAAATACATATGAAATATTGTCCTTAATTTCTCCATTTTTTTGACAAATTTCTTAAAATGAATAATTAGAAAATTTTCTATTATGACATTTAAAAACTCCAAGCTCAAACTAATAATTAAAAGACAAAATAATAATTATGATGTCATAAAATGTAAAGTCCAAGCGTTGTGGGGTAAAATATTTGTGAATAAAAAATTATATGAATAGATAATTATTTGTTTTAATATTTTTGTAAAACAAGTTTACTATATTCAGTTTTTTAATTACTATATAAGAATTGATGCACCGTCGAATATGGGCCGAGTAGCCTATTTGTTATATTTTAAATTTTAGACTATAAAGTTCATAAAATTTTCACCAGCGACAACTTAAAATTTTTACTCAAAAAATTAAAATAAATAAAGTTTTTTACTAGTAAAGGTCTAAACTCACGAGTAACTTTTTTTTTGATTTTTTTAAAACAAGTTACTATATTCAACTTTTTAAACATTATATAAGAATCACGGCGCCATCGAAGACGGGTCCGATGACACTCTTTGCTACATTTTAAATTTATAACTGTAAAAGTTCAAAAAATTTACAGTAACGACTACTTAAACTTTTACTCAAAGAATTAAAATAAATATTTTTTACCACTGAAAATATAAACTAACGAGTAATAGATTTTTATGAATATTTTTAAAAATGAGTAAGTTAACGATATTCAACTTTTTAAATATTATTTAAGAAGCAAGAGCGCCGTCGAAGACGGGGTCGAGAAGGCTCTTTGTTATATTTTAAATTTATAACTATAAAATTTAATAGGAATTACACCAATGAAAACTTAAACTTTTTACACACATAATTAAAATAAAATACTTTTTTTACCACTAAAATTTAAGTTTGAATATTTATTAAACTGTCGAAGGGCATAAGCAGAGGCCGATCCTTCAAGGGGCAAGAGACCCCCTTAAATTTTTAATTTAGTTATGTGTGTGTATCTATCTATCTATCTATATATATATATATATATATATATATATTATAAACATTAAAAATATCCCTGCTTAGATTTGCAAAAATAAAATTGACCCATTTAGTTTTTGCTTAAGAAAAATTGCCCATACTTAACATTTTTTATTAGAGTTCTTAACAAACGAAGCTGAGCTCGAACTTTTTAGAGAAGCTGCTGATCTTATAAATATTACATTATTCTAACATATTGTTATTTGTTGTTTTGCTTGTATATGTTGATTTAGTTTCAAAAAACTTTTTTCAACCCCTATATGTTCGTACGTGAATCTGTCACTAGCATGTGTATAATTTAGAAATAGAATTCAAGAGTTGAAAATAACAATTATTTTGGTATAAAAGGTCATTAAAATTTAAGGATGACAAGGGGTCGGGTTCGGATCGGGTTTTGTAAAATCCAAATCCAAATATTTTCGGGTTATCTAAATCCAAATCCGTCGGGTTTCGGATCGGGTATTTTTCGGGTATCCAAATTTATAAATAATGTAGTCAAATTTAATATTATTTATACATACAAACAATATTAATCACATTTATATGATATCTAAAAATAAAATACATTAACTAATAAATAGTTAAACACATTATATTACACGGTTTGACATGGTGAGTAATATCTAAGATATGTTGATAACATAATATTTAGTATTTCATCACAAATTATTTTTTTTATAAATATAAACAAAGTACATCTTACATAATAAAAGTTGATTTTGAAATAAAAAGTTATAATTCACTAAATAAGTGTTGACATTCTTAATAATAATCTACTATTACTCAAATAATACAAGAAAAATATATAAATTATATGTATTACATCTAAAAATTACATGTAATCTATAATAAATATGTCGGGTTTTAATGGGGTTTCGGGTTTAAATTGGGTTTGGATTGGATTTTGGATTTCGGATGGGGTATCGGTTCAGTATAGTTGAAATCCAAATCCAAATCCAAAACTTCAGGTTCGATATATCCAAAACTTCGGGTTTCGGATCGGATATCCGTCGAATCGGATTAATTTGTCATCCCTATTAAAATTGAATAGGTATTTAGCTCAATGATAACTATGCCTAAAAATATTTATGAGTTAGAAAATAATTATAGGTGAAGTTTTGACGAAAATAATTATTAAAATGATTTTATAACAAAAAGTTATAAAAATTTAAAAACACATTTCAATCAACTCAAGTAGTACAATTCTCCCCACCATCCTAACTCATTTAACTTTTATGTTTATTTAACATTTAGATATTACATTTTTTTATGATTCCAAAATTTAGCGGGCTAATTGACTATTATATATAAATATATATATGTGTGTATAAAATAAGTCAACTTAAATTTTAAATTAGTGAGACATTTTATTTAACTTAATTAGTGAGACATTTTGTTTTATTTACTATAGAGAGAATTAGTTTGGATCTCAAAATTAATTTGGGGCATTATATTACCACCATACCACTTAATAATCTGTGATATATGTGAGTTGAATGAGAGCTCGGTTTTCCTATTAAATTTAAACATTTTATTACCATAATACCACATGAAATATTTTATAAAAAACTGTTGAGGAGGAGAATTGGGTTTGATTTGCATTATCTGTTGCCCAGTAAAGTATTAGTTTAAGGGGGGTTGGATACAATTACTAAACTTATCGATGTATTTTGAAAGGAAAGTAAGAATAAATGAATCAATAACAGTTTATATTGATCTTTAATAAACCGTTACAAAACTCTCTCAAGAATAATATTCTTAAGAGCTGCTAGGTTATACGAATACTCGAGTTAAGTTCTACACATAAAGTGAACCTATTCTGTGTTTATATACTACATAGCTAGAATCAATCCCTATCAATCACAAGATATATTACAGTATAATTCTACCATTTTCTATACATATCTAAATCAACTACGATCCTATAAATCAACACCTTCTGATTTATCTCGTAGCTCTGACTTGTCATTCAAGTCATTCTCAACCGATAACCTGATCAACAGATATATGATGTAGCTTCGACGAATATTCATATGTAGATACAACAGATGACTAAATAGATTGTCAATGGATGATTATGAAGCTTTCAACGGATAATCATATCCTGATAGTTGATCATATCCTCATTGATAGACAAATCCTGATTCTCGCCTTAGCCAATTCTCAACAATCTCCCCCAATTTATTCTTTGTAGAATAAGCATAAATTCATATAGAATTGTCTAGTACAAAAAACCAGATAGAGAAAATAAGTAGTGTAAAGCATACTTTGTTTCAGACTTTGATATTCACATTTCTTGATAAACTCTACAGTATCTCTGAACAGAAGCTTTAACTTTATCATCAATCTTTTTCAACAGAATATCTTCTAGTTTGATCTTCAAATTCTTCTCATACTCTATTTTATCACACAATTGATAGAGAGCAGCTCTTAGATTTCTGATCTGAGCTCTTTCTATCATCATGTCTCCTAGTGACACATAACAAGTTTTCCTTCCATCAGGATTCATGGTTATATGCCTCTGAGTAAGAAAATTTTCAATGACAACTTCTTCTTTCTTCATGTTGACTTCTTGCCCTTTTTGTGAAATTGGCAAAAATCACGTTTGACCATAACCTTGAAGTTTCATCTTCAACTCTTAGCAAATAATGAATGTATTTCAGTTCCTTTGTAGACATGATCAGCAGTTCATCAAGTGAAAGAACTTGAACTTGATCATTTTGCAATAAGAGTAAGATATTCTGTTTACGTTCAAAACCATCATGTTTGTCAAGTATAATCTTCACAGCTTCAAGTCTATCCAGATGATCGGCAGTTACTTCCTGACCAGGAGTATCAGCAAGAGTGAAGTTCAACAACTTTAAGTTGACAAGTTTAGCTTCATGATGTCCATTTCCAGCTCTTGTGAATGGTTTAATCAACTTGAGATTCTTGGCTTGAACTAACCTAGACTACTTATCTCCCATGGTATTAGAACCAGATAAACCATCCATCCTTATTCCTCTACAAGTAAAGCTCAGCTTATCATTACAAATAAGATCAACAGTTTCTCTCCATTTGTATTTGTTCTTGATCTTTGGAAATACTTGAGCTTTCCTTTCTGCTCTTTCATGTAACATCTTCATATCTGTACTCCTCCATCTATTTCATTCAGATCTTCTAAGCATATTTTTGTATGCTTGATTTGCTTTAGCAATAACAATTCTAATTTTTCCTTCATGTTCCCTTTCTTCTCTTTCATAAGCCAGTTCTTCTTCCTTGAAGTTTTCAGCATTAAAGGCTTCAACATAAGCAGAAAGAATCTGTAAATCCATCCGAAATAAAATTTCTTCTTCTTCCATTTTAACAGAATCAGAAATTACTATCACTTTGTTAGTATCAGGAAAAGAATCAGAACTTGTATCTTGGTTATCGAAATTTGAACTTGGAGTAACAAAATCAAATTCTAAATTAGATCCAAGTGATCTACCCTTTGAGACTTGAATTGACTGTGTAGTTTGATTTTGAATTCCGGTTCCAGTTTGAACTATCACAACATCAGAAATCTTCTTTGCTTGCTTATCACCATCATCATAAGAATTAGTATTTTTTTTCCTCAAAATTGATTCAGGTTGACATTTTGCCTTTGGTACTATCTCCCCCATTTTGCATCTAGACTCTGTAAAAGAGAGAGAATATTAGGTCACACAACACTTTAGAAGGGCGTTAAATATAGTGTTTATACAATCAAATCGATTTATCAACACAAGTATGTAACAGTAATCAAGTATATTCAATAAATTAAACTTTGTTACAATAGACCAGTTGTTCTCTCTCAGTGATGAACAATATCACTAAGAGCTGCTAGGTAACAATGTATAATCTTCCTCATGAGTGATAACACATATAGTGTAAACCCTAAGCTGTGTTTATATAGTACACAGTTACAAGATATCTTCTAATTGATATGGAATATAATTTTGTCTCCTAAAATATATCAATCAGATATTATTTTCTACAAGTCTTCTAGTCTTCTAACTCTTTATGCATATCTTCTATTGTTTCAGTCACGATCCTTTCATGTAAATCAGCTGTTTTCCTTATCTGAAGTATCTGCACTTAAGTCCTGATATAAATCCTGACGGCCTTAAGTTCTGATATAAGTTCTAACTTCAGTAAGTTCTGATTTCCAGTAAGTCCTGATATTATGTTCTGAAACTAAACACAACAAATTGGACAGGACATCACAAATATATCTAACAATCTCCCCCAACTTGTAAAATAATAAAAATATACAAGTTAATAGATTTGATGATGTCAAAAATATTTAAGTACAAATAAAATAAGAGTTTAGTTAGACAACTAACTACAACTTACAGTCCTTGTAGCTTTTACCAATCTTACTGAGTCAATCTGAATCCAAAGTGATTTTTGACAATGTTTGATATCAGCTTCTCTATTGCATTCCTCAGGACTTGAGATAGTGTAGCTTTGACTTGCTTCAATTCTTCACCCTGACTTCCAATCTGATAGATTGCAGTCCTAAGTACTAAGATATGATTTCTTTCTAAACCATCACCAAGTCTGATTACTCTTGGATGAGTTGAATCTTCATTATAGCACATACATTTCTCTTTCAAAATGACCTCAAGTTTAGCAGAATCCTTTTTCATTGGAATATCATTTCCATCATCTTCAACTATATTTGGAATGAATTTTGTAACCCTTGATCCAGAAATTCTTGCTTTATCCCTTATGGTCTTCATGATGAAATTTGACCATCTCCTAATAATCTCATACTTTATCTCCAAAAGATAATGAAAGAATTGAAGTTCTTTCAGAAATTTGTTCAGCACATCTGATTCTGACATCATGTATGTTCTTCCATCTTCAAGAAATAGAATCAGCTTTTCTTTGACATTACTTTTATCATGAGCATCCAGTACCACTTGAACAGATATAACCTTGTCAAGGTGTTTCTGTGTAACTTCTTCAAGAGGTTTGCCAGTCAATAAAAATGGATTTTTAGTAAGTACTTCAACTCCTGTCTTGATTTTGGCTTCTTTGGAAACCTAATCCAGCTCTGTCTCTAGCTTCTCTGGCTTTTAATCCAACAGTCATGAAATCAGATAGCAGCTGTCTTTTCTTAGGATCTGATGGATTAACATTCTTCCATAGGAGTTTTCTCTTATCGGTAACTGTCAATTTATTCAAATCAACTTGAGCACTGTCAGAGGTTGATGTCTTGATGACTTGATCAGAATTTTGTATTTCTTCCGTAGCTTGCTGTTCTTCACTCTGAACAACTTGAGCTATGTCAGAGGATTTCTTAAATTATTCATTTATCTTCCTTCTTTTCAGAGTTTCAACAGTTTCATCTTCAACAGCTGTATCATCAAAAACTTGAACCATTTTGCACACTGGTTTCATCAGGATTTGAGGAATCTTCATCTCCTGTGGCTTTGTTGGTTCATCAATCTATCCTTTCCCTTTATCCTTGGGATCAATTTCAACTTGTGATCTTGTCTTGGGCTTTGAAGCTTCAGACCTTTCCTTGATCACAATGCCTTTTGCCTTAGGCCTTGGAGGTTTCTTTGCATCAGAAGCTTTAGACTTAAGATTTGTCTTCTCAGCTGAATCTAGCTTCTTCCTCCTTTAAAGTCTTTAAATCCATTCCAGGATTATGCTTGAGAAATAGTCTTCTGGCAATTTCTTCATCAAGTGTCTGAATCTTGGGATCTTTATAATAGACTGTAGTCTCCCTTCCCTTGAGCTTCAGAGTTTGCAAAAACTCCTGAGAGTCTTGACTATCACCTTAATTGAGAAGATCAGAACTTGATATCAGACTTTGATCATCAGAACTTGCTTTTAGAACTTGAGCATTTACAGCTTCAGAACTTGTCTTCTTCGGTGTAGAAGATTTGCTAGAATCAGAAATTAGTTTCCTTGAAAAAACTTTGCTGCTTTGCCCTTGACCCTTGCCCTTGCTAGGGTTTCCCTGGTCATCTTCCTTATCATCCTTCTTCTTCAGTACTTGACTAGTTGAGCATTTAGACTTCACTACCTTCTCCCCCTTTTTGGCATCATCTGGTAGGAGTAGAGATAGAAGAAGTTCTACTAAAGATTGGAATTCATTCAGTTGAGTCTGTTGAGAGGCTTGATTTTGCAGGACCTCAGTCAGTTGGGTCTGTTGCTTTTCTTGAACCTTCTCAATAGCTTCTACTTTCTCATGAATAGGTCTGATAAACCTGTTCTTGTCCAGCTTGATCATCAGGTCCAGCTTATCAGCATTTTCCTGTAGCTTATCAACCTTGGCATGAGTAATGGAGTGTTGACCTTGAAGGCTTTTAGTACTGAGAGCTATGACTTTAAGTTGAGCTTTAAAGTCAGAGTTTGTCATCAACTCATCAGCTTTAGCAATATGTTCTGATAGAACTTTGGAGCTTGGAACAAAATCAGATTCATTCCACTTCTTGGTCCATTCAACTCCTCTATGAGTTTCTTCCCATGGAACATGAGCATCTTGTTCAACAAACTTTTTAATCAATGCCTCTTTTCCAAGAACTTGAGATGGTGTGTTAACTTGAGCTGACTCTCCATAACTTGCAAGAAACTCTTCATCTTCTGACAACACAAGTGTGTGCGTGGCTGTTGGAGATTCTGGTACAACTTCATCTGTTTTCATATCCAGAATGGGGGTATTTGGAACTTCAGCATGTAGTGGAGAAACAGGTGGAGTTGTCACTTGTCCTTGTGGAGCTTCCAGAAACATGACAGATGGAATGATCAGCCTATGAAGGTCAATTTCAGGACTTAATCCTGAATCTTCAACTTGAACATTTTCTTGGATTGGAGAGGCAGGAGGTGTGATCACTGTGTCTGGAACAGTGTCTTTAACTTGAGGTGGAGGTGGAAAAGCTTCAATTACTATTGAACCTGTTGAGATCAGAGATTCCTGCTCCCCTTCCTCAGCTTCTTGAGCATCCTCAGATAGAGGTTTTGCCATATGCCTTCCTGCTCTCATTTTCTTAGATCTCCTGGATGGTGGAGGAGTTGCTTGAGCAGCATCAGAACTTGAAGTTCTTTTTCTCTTTAAAATACCAGAATTCTCAGCTTCAGTTACCTTCTGAGAAATATCTTTTTCAGCTGCTACCTCCTTCTGAAAAATTACATTTTTAGCTTCTACTGTCACAGGTTCTGATGCAAGAACCTGGATTTGCTCCTCTTCTTCATCAGATTCATCCCTAAAAATCATCCTTCTTCTCCTTGGTGGAGATTTAGGAATAGATTTTGCCCTTGTAGGTTTGGGTCTTGATGTTGTAGCAGATGGTTGTGGGTGAGAGGATTTTGCAGGTTGGAAATAAGTTCCGATGGTAGGCTGTGGTTGAGGTTGAGAGGATGGAACTGGTTGTGTATTTGTTGTAGGTGCTGATGGAGGTTGAGATTGGGCTGGTGCTATATCAGGATATATGGTACTGTATGTGAGAGGATCAGCATTTACTAAGAATTGTTTAACAGACTGAGGAATTTGGAGGGGTCTTAGTACATTCTTCTTATTATTATTAGATAATAAGTCAGTGAAAGCCCTTTTGTGTAGATTAAAGGGTTCAATTGTCTAACTAAAGTTTTGTGATGAATCAGGACAACAGAAATTATAGATAAGTTGAAAAAATCTAGAAAAATAGACTATATTGCTATCTTCTTTCATCCTATCACCAATAAACCCTAAAACAACACTTGCATAATCAAAATGAGTTTGATTCAAAAGGGCATTCCCGATTTGCTGACTCATTATGGGTATAGCATCAAAGTTTGAGCACTTGTTGGCAAAAGCTTTTGTAATACAGTCAAAGAAAAAACTCCACTCCCTCTTGATGTGGGGTCTCTTCAATTTTCCCAGCTTTGCCAAAGACTTTTCATAGCATAGATTTGCCATCATTTGTTGAAGAGTTGGCTCCTCAACTGTTGAATTGAAAGGGCAATCTTCTGGAAAATGTAGTGCTTGTCGAACAGTTGACAAGGTCACCACATGCTCATCCTCCCCTGTTGTAAAGATAATACTTGGGGACCCAGCTTTTCCACCATCATCATAAACACCAGTCCTCCAAAACTCTAGAATCTGCTTTCCTGAGAGAACCTGGGGTTGGGTCAGTGCATAGCCTATTTCAATTCGAGCAAGAAAATCTTGGACGAAATGAAGTTCTGAAGGAGCCTCGTCCTTAGAAAGAATAGCCATGTAGTTATTAGGAACAAACTTGGCTCCATCATAGATTAGATCTTTGGGTGCCATTTCTGTAAAGAAATAAGTGAGAAAATGTGTGTTCACAAGGTGTTTGTTAAAATGCGTATAAGAAAGTCCGTCAGAGAATATTAGAGAGTGAGAGAGAGAATAAGAGAGATCATAAAGTAAAAAATAGTAGGTAAAAGATTGTAAAATCTTTTAACTCTCTTATTTATACACTTTACGTGACAACGGTCAATTTTGTGAAGCAGAACAGTCTTTTTATACCTGGCAGCATGGAAACAGTCAAAAAGTAATGAGTGGGCACGGTAAACGTGCAGTAATTATTGCTCACATGCTGTTACCAAAACAAACACGTAACCTATAAACCAAATGATTATCACCATTTTTATCTCACTTAATCATTTTCTGACAAAATATAATCATTACAGTAAATACTAAAAATAAGCCAAGTAATTAAATAATGCCACGTAAGCATCAGAGTTTCCATCAGGATTTGCATCAGAACTTGACTATTATCAGATTTAACGGTCATCAGAACATGGCTTTTGTACTCAAAAAGTGAATGACTGTATATGTGATTTTTCACACAAATACTGACTGGTTTCTTCAGAGTTTAATAATCAGAACTTCATCAGAACTTGTCCTCGGAATTTATGCAAATAATACTTAACTGTTTGTCAAAAACAACTTAATCACCACAGTAATTTTCATCATTCATATGGAGTGAGAGTGTGTGCATTTGCAAATGATCAGAAAATGATTAAAGTCTGATAAACTTCAGTATATCTTAGAAATAAGGCATAACTCAAATCATGCTTAAAATCTGTCTTTAATTGTGAAGTCTACTATAGAATAAATTTATACAAGAGTCCACATCAACTGTTTGTGCTCATTTTATGCATATTTAACATTCTTTTTACAGTGGATTCTCAGTGTAAATGAGTCACAACTGCTATTAAAATTTATGCTATTATCAGAGTATTTCTCCAGTAATCAGAGAATGTGAAAAGTCACCAAGAAAAATTTATTTGCTTTTCTAATGCATATAACTTAATACCAGCAATGCACTTGGGTCTTCCCTTTCACATATTTACTCTAGATCTCAAAGGAGTACCTGACTTCAATTTTTCTTTTCTTTTGCTTTCTTCAGATAAGTGAGGCTTATCAAGCATGTAGTTCATCCTTGAGATTTACTGACATCAGAATTTGACAGATGAGAAGCAATAATCTAGTTTGTGACTTAGTAATAAGATACACAAAGTAAATTTGACTAAGATCAAAATCAGAGTTTGCTTGTGTTATGGATTTCCACACAAACAGCTAATTCAAACATGGGATATGTAGTTTGTTAAAGACTACCAAGTCAACATCTAACAAATAATCCTCATTGGAGTGAATAGTCACAGAATATTCAAAACACTATCAGAGTATATAGAATCATATTAGATAACAATCAGTATTTAATATATTATAATTTAAGCACATATTACATGGAGATAAGACAATCTACAAACACTGATCATAAAGTCTGATGCATGAGAACAAAAACTAAACAGATTTTGAGAAAGAACCTGAAACCATTCCAAGTTCATTTACCAGTCTTGTAAAAGTAGCTTCACATAGTGGTTTTGTGAAGATATCTGCTAGTTGTTGATCTGTTGGAACAAAATGCAATTCAACTGTACCTTCCATCACATGTTCCCTTATGAAATGGTACCTAATGCTGATGTGCTTTGTCATTGAGTTTTGAACTGGATTACCTGTCAAAGCAATAGCCCTTTGATTATCACAGTAAATGGGTATTTTAGAAAATTCTAACCCATAGTCCAGTAACTGATTCTTCATCCAAAGAATTTATGCACAACAGCTTCCTGCAGCAATATATTCTGCTTCTGCAGTTGATGTAGAAATTGATTTCTGTTTCTTGCTAAACCAAAAAACCAATCTGCCTCCAAAAAATTGGCAGCTTCCACTAGTGCTTATCCTGTCTATTTTGCATCCTGCAAAATCTGCATCTGAGTAACCTATTAGCTTAAAATCTGATTCTCTAGGATACCACAATCCTAGATCAGCTGTACCCTTGAGGTACTTGAAAATTCTTTTCACAACTATTAGATGAGGTTCTCTTGGATCAACCTGAAATCTTGCACAAAGACAGGTAACATACATGATATCAGGTCTACTTGCAGTTAAATAGAGTAAAAAGCCAATCATACCTCTGTAGTTATTAATATCTACTGATGCTCCAGTATCTTTATCTAACTTGGTTGCAGTGGCCATGGGAGTGGATGCAGTTGAACAATCTTGCATTCCAAATTTCTTCAGTAAATTCCTGGTATACTTGGATTGATTTATAAAAGTACCTTCTTCATTTTGCTTGACTAGAAGTCCCAGAAAATAGCTAAGTTCTCCCATCATACTCATTTGATATCTTGACTGCATTAGCTTTATAAACCTTTCACAGAGTTTGGTATTTGTGGAACCAAAAATGATATCATCAACATATATTTGTACCAAAAGTAAGTCATTTCCATGGTTGAGGTAGAACGGAGTTTTGTCAATAGTGCCTCTGGTAAATCCACTTTCCAGAAGGAATTAAGCTAAAGTCTCATACCATGCTCTTGGAGCTTGGTTAAGGCCATAAGTGTTTTGTCAAGCCTGTAGACATGATTTGGAAATTTTGGATCTACAAAGCTTGGAGGTTGTTCAACATATACCTCTTCTTCCAATTCTCCATTGAGAAAAGCACTTTTTACATCCATTTGAAAGACTTTAAACTTCTTGTGAGCAGCATAAGCCAAAAAGATTCTTATGGCTTCCAATCTATCAACTGGAGCAAATGTTTCATCATAGTCAATACCCTTCTGTTGAGAGTAACCTTTAGCAACTAGCCTTTCTTTATTCCTTGTAATTATGCCATCACTGTCAGTTTTGTTTCTGAACACCCATTTTGTGCCAACAATTGTTCTGTTCTTTGGTCTTGGCATTAGGGTCCAAACTCTATTTCTTTCAAATTCATTTAACTCTTCCTGCATTGCTTGCACCCAATCAGCATCTTGAAGAGCTTCATCCACTTTTTTTGGTTCAGTCTGAGATAGAAAGGAATGATAGAGACATTCATTTGATGTTGTTATTCTAGTTCTGACATCTGCTTCAGGATCTCCAATTATTAAGTCAGGTGTGTGTGATTTGGTCCACTTCCTTGCAGATGGAAGTTGATCTAGAACTGGATCCTCCCCCATGATCCATGCTGTCTCCATCAGCATTTTCCGATGCTCCCCCTGAAGTTATGCTCTCTGAACTTTCAGAATTTGAGTTGGATCCTTCAGGAATTGAAGAATCAGAGTTTCCAGAATTATCAGAATTTGGCTCATCAGAACTTGATGAATCAGAAATTAAAGAACCAGTGATAGGTTCTGATGATTCTTCAGAGTCTTGAGATGTGGTAGGATCATTAGCTTGCTCCCCCTGAACATGTGCATTTTCCCTTGGAGTAGGTACCCCAGTTTCAATGATATCAGAATTTATCCCGTCAGAACTTACAGGATCAGGACTTAGGTTATCAGAATTTACCGAATCAGAATTTAAATCTTCATTTTCAAATCTCAGCTGATCATGATCATTGAAATATTCAATTCCAATAATCTTTCTATCATCAAAAGATACATTGATAGATTCCATGACAACCCTTGTTCTTAAATTGTAGACTCTGAAGGCTTTTATGGAAAGTTGATATCCAACAAAAATTCCTTCATCAGCTTTTAGATCAAATTTTGATAGCTGTTCAGGATGAGTCTTAAGAACAAAACACTTGCATCCCAATACATGAAAGTATTTCAGATTTGGCTTCTTTTTCTTCACCATCTCATATGGTGTTTTTCCATGCTTGTTTATCAGTGTAGCATTCTGTGTAAAACAAGCAGTCTGCACAGCTTCAACCCAAAAGTAGGTTGGTAGCTTTTCTTCATCAAGCATAGTTTGTGCAGCTTCAATGAGAGTCCTGTTCTTTCTTTCTACAACTCCATTCTGCTGTGGAGTTCCAAGTACAGAAAATTCATGCTTTATTTCATGCTATTTGCAGAACTTTTCCATGATTGAATTCTAGAACTCGGTGCCATTATCACTTCTTATGATTTTAACAGAATCTTTAACCAACTTATCCAGCTGTCTAACATGATCAGTTAGAGTAGATGCAGTTTCGTTCTTCTTGTGCAAGAAATACACCCAAGTGTATCTTGTGAACTCATCCACTATAACCATAGCATATTTCTTCTTTGCAATGGACATGACATTGACTGGACCAAATAGATCAACATGCAGTAAGTGATAAGGCTCAAGAATTGAGGATTCAGTTTTGCTCTTGAACGAATATTTTCTTTGTTTTGGCTTTTGACATGAATCACAAAGGCCATCAGGAGCAAATACTGATTTTGGCAGTCCCCTCAAAAGATCTTTCTTTACTAACTCATTTATGTTTTTGAAATTTAAATGAGAGAGTCTCTTGTGCCAATTCCAGCTTTCTTCAATTGATGCTCTGCTTAACAGACATATTGTAGACCCATCGGAGTTTGTTGAAAGTCTGGCTTCATATATGTTACCATGTTTGTAACCTTTCAGAACCACTTTGCTTGTAGAATTACTTACAACTTCATAGTGTTCTTCAAAGAAATCTACATGATAACCACTGTCACAGATTTGACTCACACTTAGCAGATTGTGTTTAAGTCATGAGACAAGAGCTACTGATTCAATTATGACATTTCCAAGATTGATATTGCCATATCCCAGAGTTTTTCCCATTTTGCCATCTCTATAAGAAAGTCATGGGCCAGCTTTCTCCACAAAGTCCGATATCAGGGCTTTATTTCCAGTCATATGTCCTAAACATCCACTGTCCAGAACTAGGATGTTTAACCTGTTGCCCTGCAATCACAAAGACCAGTATTGGTTAGTTTTAAGGACCCAGACTTGCTTGGATCCTTTGGTCTTTTTAAGTTTATTAGCATTTGCAGCGGATTTAGTTTTAGAGTTTAAGCTAACATGCATCTTATCAGAATTTATATCAGACTTTGCATCAGAATTTACACTAGAAGGAATTACACTAACTTTCTTTAAAGAAGGTTTTATTTGATAATAATCATAGTACAAACTATGATATTCCTTACAAGTATAAATAGAATGCCATAAACTACCACAGTGAAAATAAGGATTTTGTGGTTTAAACCTAACAGACTGACTCTTAACTCCTGATCTAGGAGGTAAAGAGTTTATATCTTTATTTTTCCTACAAAAAGAAGCAAGATGGTTAGAGTTTCCACAGTTATGGCATTTCTTTCTAGGAGCATTAGGAACAGACATATAATTATTGCTTTTATTCACACCTTCTTTTCCATTCCTATTTTTCCTAGCTTCCTTTACCTTGTTCACATTTCTAATCTCTTTCAGCTTATGCTTAAGCTGCTTCTTCGTCATTAAACCTATGTTTACTTCAGCTGGTTTTTCATGTTTTAATTTATCAAAAGTTGACTTTTCTTTGACTTTTGTTTTAGAGTCTATCACCTTTTCAGATTTTGACTTATCAGAATTTGACACAAACTTGACAGGATTAATTTTAGGCTTTTCAGCTTTCTTGGTAAAGTTTGGTTTAGATGACACAGTTTCATTTTCTTCTTTAACATCTAGAGAACCCAGTCCTTCTTTCCAATTTCCATTTTCTAAGATTTTCTGAGTAGTTCTTCCAGAGAGTCCAAGTTTTGATTATCTCATTTTCCTTTTCCAATTCAGATTTAAGAGATTTATTCAATTTTAGCACTTCATCTCTAACATACAAAGCATCATCTCTTTCTTTCTAGGTTTGATGGAACATAACTAACTCCTTTCTAAGTAGTTATTTCTGTTTCTAAGAGCAATACTTTCAGATGTTAATCTTTCATTTGTTAAAGTCTGATCTCTAAAACTAATGAATATGGTTTTCAAATATAATCTTAGCTCAGAAATATCATCAGTATGAAAAGCAAGAGTTGATTGAGGTACCTTTAATTCAGGAGCATCAGAACTGCTATCAGTATTTTCCATCAAGGCATAGTTCACCTCATCTTTAGAATCTGAAGTGTCTGCCCAGTTTTTCTTCTTTGTGATAAGTGTCTGGCATTTATCACTTTTTCCTTTCTTGCAGTCAGGAGAGATGTGGCCTCTTTCACCACAATTGTAGCACTTGACATTTGAGTTGTCTCCTCTGTCATACCTTCCTCCTCTGCTATTAGACTTTCTGAACCCTTTCTTTTCAGAACTTCCACCTTTCCTGGAAAATTTCTTGCCCTTTCTGAATTTCTTGTAGGCTATCTTTGTGATACCCTTTACCATAAGAGCACACAGTTGCATCATTTCTTCATCAACATCTATTTCAGATTCTGAATCATTATCATCAGAATATGATGACTCTGAATCAGACTGTATGATGAGAGCCTTTCATTTGCCCCTCTTTGAGACAATCACTTTAGGAGATTCCTCTTCAGCTTTAAGAGCAACTGTCTTTGACTTTCTTCCATGCCTTTTGCTCCTTTGATCCATCACAAGTTCATGAGTCTTGAGCATACCATAGATTTCATCAAGAGTAGTTTCAGTAAGGTCATAGTTATCTCTTATGGTTGTAGACTTCAAATCCCAATTTTCAGGAAGAGCTAAAAGGAATTTTAGATTTGAATCTTCAAGTTCATATTCCTTGTCCACCAGTGTAATATCTGGGATATGACGTGTAATTATTTTTGTTAATAAATAAATATTATGTGATTATTATATGAATTTTGGTCAATTATCTGTGAAGTGGTATCTGTGTTTGGATATGTAAATATGATATAATTTGAGTATTTTAATTTTTATAAGTCCAAAATAAAGTATAAATAATTGTGATATTTTTCTATCAATTTTTATGTTGATTTATAATTTTATAAAAAATTTATGAATTTAATAAATTCTTTTTCGAGTATTTAAAAATTATTTTGTATAATCGGGAACCAGCCGACCTCAACCATTTTTACGTTTTTATAACCCGAAACTCTTCCGAGAACTCCTTCCTAACCTAATTGCAATATTCCGAGCATTTTCCATGTTTTGCCTTTTCCGAAACTCGTATTTTTTATAAACGGGATCTTTTTATTAAATTATTATATTTATCACCTTGTAATACGTGTAACCAGGCACTGAGACTAAGACTGCAGTACAAACTGTACAGATTTGGATAATTATCTCGAAAACCGGTACTGTTTGGATCTGTTTTTATAAATAAATGTACTATTTTATATCAGGAATGATCCAACAGGGTACTAATTTTATGTAAATGTAGATAGCCCTTACCATATTTTATTTCGTACAGAAAATCATTTGCAGCCAGTAATTATATAATTTTACAGAGAAAATACTTATATTCATAAAACCTTCTGAGAATCAAACCTCAATTTTAAGGTGTAACCGGAATCCGTTGGAGAAGCTCGAGTACTCAAATCAAATCTCTTGAAATATACTATCAAAATCCGTGCTTCATATCACTGCAGAATCACAGGTTTATTTTCTACATTTATATTTAAATTTGAATTATTTTGATTTAAATTATGATTTTTTGTTCGAGAGATTGTTTGTATGATTTGATGATTGTATGTTGTAGAGCTTTTCTTCGTGATGATTTTGAGATATTATATGTATGATTTGGAGTTCAATAACGTGTTCAATTTGATGTTTGATGTTCGAGATTGAAAATTAGGGATTATAATGTGTTTGAAGGTTCTTAATTCGATTTAGGCGTTTTTGAATCAAGGGTTATTAGTAGATTTGGATGATTGGATTATGTTCCTAGCTTGATTTTTAGTCGAATGGTACATAGTAAAGCATCAAATGATTCCTGTAACGGTTGAATCGAACCTCGCCGGACTTGGTTCGAGTTCGCCGGATTTTTCCTGTTTTCGCCTGAGAATCGACATAGTTGGTTGTTTGTGTTAATTGATGACGTCCATGTGTTGCGAGGACAGTTTAGAATGATTTCCCATCAAAATCCTGATCAAACAAAGCCATAATTGGCTTCACCGGAGTATTTTCCGGTCACCGGAAACTGGGTTCTTCGCGACCCGTTTCTGTTCTTGGTGACCTGGATTCATTACCTGGTTTGACCCGGTTTCGTATCATTTTTGTTCTAAAAAAATATTCTGAAATCTTGTTTTTGCACTTTAGTCCCTAAAGTTTTCAAAACTTGATACATTTTGGATTTCTGTTTTGAATTCTTTCAAAATTCGGATTTCTTTTTATAAAATATATTTAAAAATTGTTTTTAATTTCCAAAAATTACAAAAATCATAATTTTAATTCTGAAAATCATTTTTAATTTAAATATAAATTTAATTATTTAATTAATTAATTTTAGTTAATAATTAATTATTTAGTTGGTCAATTAATTTAAATATTAATTGATTAATTAATTTAATTAGTTATTAATTAATTTTAATTGATTATTTAATTGGATTTAATTATTTCTTTTGATTTAAAAATTCCAAAAAATAGTTTCGAAATTTAAAATATTATTTTAAATTATTTTCAAGGCTCGATAATTATTATAAAATTATTTTAAAGTCAGATTCGGGTATTCGAACCCTATTATTTAATTATAAAATAATTTAGAGTCCCGTTTTAATTCCGAAAAATATTCAAAAATTCGTATTGGATACCTGGAAAATTATTTTGACCCCGAATCTTCGTTGAAAAAATTATTTTCATTGAACATCTTACGTGTTATGTGTTAAATGTGAGCTGATTGATGTGTTAAATACGTATGTGTATATTATATGAATGTTTTGATCGTTTCTTTAAATCCGTAAATCGGATTTGGGTAAAACGAAGGGTAGATGAAACCTTATGACGTCCATGTGATGATTAGAATAATGTGAGATGAATATTGATAGATACTTATGATGCCTAGCAGAGTGATCAGAGAATAGAAGCGAGGCATAGGAAAAGTAGACGAGTGGTTGTTGAATAGAGTCATTAGACGAGTACAAGTGAAGTTGGAATCATTTGTGATAAGGCAAGTATTTCTAAACCTTTCTCGAGATATATTGCAAATATTTCTAAATTCTCTTGTGACATATTGTTAATATTCAAAATAGCTCTATTTTATATTATGAGTACTTTGAATCATACAGCCTTGAACCCGGATCACATCATTTAATCTTTGAGCCATAAGCCTTATCCTTTGTAAACCATCCCTTGTTGGTTTCCAGATACTAAACCACATAAATATGATACCACTCTTCAAATATATAACCACCAAACAGCAAACACTGGAACAAAATTATTTGAACATACAAAAACTTTTATACCCCAACCATTCTTTGTAACATCAAAGAACTAAACCTTGAAAAATCATTGTTCATCTAATACCTGATTTTCTTACCGGCTGGAGGCCATTTCTTATACATACCTTGATATACCCTTGTGATACTCATGAATCGCATTACGCTTTTATACAAATGTTTTATCACTGTTGATTATGATCTTGCTTATTGAATTAGATTATTTATTACACTAAATTGTTTTAGAATTGGATAGTTTTTTAAATGTAGACCAGATTCGTGGTCAGACCAGATTCGTGGTCAATTATAGGCCAATGTGTGCCTTGCATCCAGTATATAGAGCAGAGCTGTGTGCCTTGCTCGGGGTTAGTGCGTGACTGATCAGCAGCCTGACCTTGGTTTTAAAATTTAAAATGAATATCCAATTCTAATAATTGTTTAACAAGAAACTTGATTCCTCTGAATCATCTCGTTTGATCATGGATTAACCTCAGTTATTGTTATTGTGACTTGCTGAGCTAGTTAGCTCACTCTTGTGAATCTTTTTATGTATTCTACAGTTAAGAAGGATATGGTTGATAGCGAGGTTTCCTAGTTCAATGTATGAGCTAGGATTCCAGATTTAGTTGGATCGAGCTAGCAGGAGCTTATTACGGTGGTGAGATAGTAAGATTGTAAGAATAATTTTATTATCAGTTGTAAGTTAAATTAGTTGGGATTTGGTACGTTGTAATAAAAGTTAAGGTTGTGGCTTATTTTCATACTTTAACTTATTGTGATTCGTGGTTATGTAAAGCAGGGTCATTGCAAATAATATTTCATATACAGTTTTATATATTGTGTATGTGTTGTGGACCCCAAACTTCTGATCCGGGTTTGGAGGGCGTCACAGTTTGGTATCAGAGCTAAAATTTATTAGTCACTGAAACAAGCCTAGATTGTCGGGATTGGGTAGAGGGTTTGGATGAGGAATATGAAATAGAAAGATAAGATGTCGTGAGGTTGAGTGCGACTGTATAGTAGGTATCCGCCACGGTTCGTGTTGTGATTCGGGATTCTTAGCTTACGACGTGATTTACAGACAACAACAATGGCAGATCCTGATTTCCCTGTATCATATGATCATTTGGAGCCTTCCGTTCGAATCGTCATATTTTTCTCATATTTGATTTGCACCTTGTTCTTCCATCAATATTAATGGTATTACCTTCTGTTATAACAGTTGCACCTCTTCAAGCTATTCTACGCTATTTTACCACCTCTTGATATGAGACTACCTATTCGAGAACCTCAATCTGCTTATTCCTGTTGTACTGTACATTCAACTATGAATGTATCTTTTCAGTTTACTCTACACCATGTTCTATACCCTCAGTTTAAAACCTATCTTATGGAGCAACAGTATTTACAAGGATGGATTCGATAGCTACAATAAATGGTAAGTATATGAGATATTAATAAAGGTGAGAAGGAGTTTAGAAAGAAGATTCACGTATTTCGGAGGATAGCTGCTACCAGATTAAATGGAGCCACTAGTGAATAGACCACCCGTGATTAGCTTGTGGATGGACTAGATGAATTTTGAAAGAGTTAGAGAGAAAAGTGTAGATCTGGAATTTTCGTAGAATTAGATGATGGTGTTATGATAAATGTGATATGTAAAATAGTGATGTGATGTGATATAAGCAAACTTTGTTCTATAAAATAGACTTATTGGTTGTTGGATAGACTTGTTCCAATTAATGACTGCAAAGATGATGATGAGAGTACTACCAGTATGGAAGCTTTGAAATGAAGCTACGAATAAGATAATATACAATGACAGCTGAAGTTTTCATCAATTAAGGAAGGTAATAGACCCAATGAAGGAGAGAAGATAAATGGAAGTGAATGGACCTTTGTGTGATTGTTTTTGTTAACTTGGTACCTTTTTATAGGAAGGACAACAACCAACTCATATAGTAAGGACAACCAGATGTGTGATTTTCAAAAATTTTAAACAAGTTTTCGAAAAAGATTTTCCCTTATAAAATTCCTAAAAGCCTTTTTGAATAAAATAAGTTTTAAACATTGGTTGTCAAGTTACTACTTGAGTTTCTTGTTTGTTAAAAGACCCGAATTACCTGGAAGGATGCTTGTTTCAGACTTAGTATTGTTAATTCAGAGAACAAAGTAACCCGCGATTATGAAGAAGTTGATTATTCCTAACAGTAAGGTGCAAATATTGTTTGATAAGATTAACAACAGAATCAGCGTACGGAGTAACTATTCAACCAATTACTAGGACTATTAGAGTTCAAAAAATTCATTGATTTAACAGAAGCCTGAGCATGACCGAAGAAGATTGGGAAGATTTCTAGACTTTTCTAAAAGAAGAATATTATTAACAAAAGGATCGTTATGTTAAATGATTCATGGTTATTCTAAATTAAAAAGAGGAAACTCGAGGTTATCTGGTAAGAACGCCATTATGATCGAATTGTTAAAGTATTATACGTGTAGGTGCGATGTTACAGACGCAAGACTTGACAAGTAAGAATCTACCATAATGCTTAATTTGAGAAGGCATTGCAGCGTACCTTCTAAAGTTGTTATATGACACAATTGGGATGTGATCGAACAAGCTCGAAAGATGAATACAACTAAAATGTGGTTGGTGACCAATGGTATCATTCTTGTCTCCAATATTACAGCGTATATTCCTTTTTGATTCCTAAACATGTATGAACTTTTTTTCTTAATAAACTCTTTACGATGATATCGAAAAGGAGGATATTGCATTCCTTTCAAACTTAATTTTTTTCCCTCAAGTTTTGTTCTCTGATTGGGATGAGCAGTATTATAGTGAGACGCTTTGTCGGGATGACGAAGAGTCGGGTGGGACGCTACCTAATCATGTGATGTATGCCATATGGTACGAAAGACTGGCCATCTTAAGTACCAATATGGTTGTCTCATTCATATTTAAATCATTACTTCTTCTTTCTTTTCAACTCTAAGTTTATTAAATTGTGAATCCTTCTAGTTGTTTCATTGTACTATCATTCTTTGTAAAAGTTTTCAAACAAAAATCAACGTATCATGAACCAGGAGGGAAAAGTTCCATCTACCACTCACGCATGGAAAGAAAACAAGGGCACATGGCTAGGACTGTACATCACCAGCCCTAGTCAGGGATGTACTAAGAGTCAAGGAAATCTACTCCGATAAGGAATACGTCTCCAAGGACGAGAGTTTACGATTTGTCTGTGAAATATGTTATTCAGAATACGGACGTGATGACATGAATGATTATTGTGAATACCTTACGTGTTAAAATATTAAAAGATGTGAGAGCAACTTGATTGTTTATCTCTCAAGTTTTGGTTGATAAGATAATTTACCTTGTTGAATTTATAAGATCATGACTAAAGGACTAACAAATCAAGAACGTTTAATTATTAAATAAGTCAGTACCAAAGGTGGAATTGAGATTTCTGACAATAAGTTGTGAGGATTTGATATCATTTAAGAAATGAGAATTTGACACTATTCTAAGAAATGGACTAACTATTCAAGCGTGATGCTCGGATAAACCGTCGGGGTGAAAGATAGTTCTGAATATGCCAAATGAGAGTATGATGAGGTTTAGAAGACGAAGGGAGGTAAATAATTTGTTAACAATGATTTAAGCTAAAAGGTTACGGTGACCAAGAGGTAAGCACTACGGTGATTATGAATAGAAGTCAGGAGTAAACAGAATCTGAAGATTTTATAGTAATTAATGAGTTTCAAGATATGATTCCAGACAAGTTACCAACATTTCCCCCAGATAGAGACATTAAGTTCGTGATTGACTTAGCAACTGAAATGAAACAAGTGTCCAAGTTCCACACTGAATGGCGCCAGTTAAAATGAAGGAGTTAGCAAAGCAAATGCAAGAGATGTTAGACTCAGGGGCGATGAGACCTAGTGTACCCCATATGGTGTGCCGATATTATTTGTTAATAAGAAAGATGGAAGTAGGAGATTATGTGTCAACTAGTGAAAGCTCAACAAGTTTACTATCAAGAGCAAGTATCCATTACCTCGAACTAATGATTTGTTTGATCAGATAAAAGAAGCAGAGTATTTTCTAAGATTGATTTAAAATTTGGGTATTATCAATTGAAGATTTAACATATGGACATATCAAGATAATTTTCAGAACTAGTTACTGTTGTTATAAAATTCTAGTACTGTCATTTGGATTAACCGATATACCAGTAATATTTAAACTTGATGACCAGAATCTTGAAGAAAGATCCGAATAAGTTGTATTTATGTTACTTAAAGTCAAAGGAGAACCATGTAAAGAATTTAATGATAGCTGGGAAGTCGAAGAAGAAAGAAGTTGTATGAAAAGTTTACAAGGTGAAAGCTTTGATGGTAGGAAGTATAATTCTTAGCATAAATAGTCAGTGAGGAGGAGACCAAAGGGGATCCAGCAGAGATTAAAGCTACTATGAATAAAGAAAGACCAAAAGCATTAACAAAAGTAAGAAGTTTTCTTATTGGCCGGTTATTATCAGAAATTTGTTCAAGAGTTCTTGAAGATTGCAACACCTTTGATGAAGCTTATTAGGAATAACGGGAAGTTTATATGAAATGGGAAGGTGTGAAGAAAGTTTTGCGTAATTAAAGGAGAGAGCGGTCACAGTACATGTTTTATCACTTTGAGAGGATCAAAGAGTTTTGGTAGTCTATAGTGATACTTTTCATAAGGGAATAGGATGTGTGTTGATGCAGCACAATAAAGTTATTGTATATGCATCTAGACAACTGAAACCTTATGAGCAGAAGTATCCTACCTATAACCTGGAACTAGCAGTAATAATATCCTCTTTGAAGGATTGGAAAACATTATATGTATGGAGAAAGATGTGATATCGATACGGACCATAAGAGTTTGAAGAATGTATTCACGAGGAAGAGCAAATGTAGTGGCAAGCGATAAGCAAAAAGGAGAGAATGAACATAGAGACTGCACTAGAAGAATTATCTATGGATTTTTAGAAATTGGAATTGGAAGTCAGAATTCATAATCCAAAAGGAGCAAGGATGGATAGTATGACCTTTCAGTCGAAGTTGTTAAGAGAAGATAAAAAGATATCAAAAGAAGATGATGGATCAGGATGTTAACAGTTAACAAGAGGAGATAATGGATCACGATATTAACAGTTAATGAGAGGAAATTTATGCACTTAAAAGAATGATTATGGTATCCTCAGATTTTCTTTCAGAATTTGGATGCTACGAGTGGCAGAATTAAGGAATGAGATCCTAAAGGGAATTTACAATCCTAAGTATTTAATCTGTTCAAGAAATACCAAATATACAGAATTTTAAAGAAGAATATTGATAGCCAAATGCGAAAAGGAAATTTCACAACGGATCAGGAGGTGTTAGGCATATTAAATAAGTAAGGCAAGTGTCAGAGGCCTAGCAGATTATTGCAACCATTAGAAATACAAAATGGAAATAGGAGTATATTACTCTGGATTTTATAGTCAGATTACCAAGAACGAAAGCAAACCACGCTGCTAATTAAGTTATGGTGAACGAGTTGGCCATTAATGAAAGATATTTACTGGATAAGTTGGTCTGCATGTATTTGAAGGATATAGTAATTTGTCATGGGGTCCCTGCGTCTATTATATAAATTCAGGATCCACGATTCAATTCAGGATTTTGCAAAAGTTTTCCAGAATGTTTGACACCAAGTCAAATATGAGTACAGCTTATCATCCGCAGACTGGCGACCAAGAGCGAGAAGATGATCTAAACAATTGAAGACATGTTACGTGTTTATGCCATTAATTTCAACGTAAATTGAGGTGAGTATTTGCCCTTAGTAGAATTTGCTTACAACAACAGTTATCATGCCAGTATTGGGATGCCACCATACGAAGCTCTTTATGAACGTAAGTGTCGATCACCAGTATAATTGAGATGAAGTTGGCAAACATGAAATATTTGGACTAGAGTTGTTACAACAAATAAAGGAAGCTATCGAGATTATTTAGAAAAGGATAAGTGCCACGTAGGATTGTTAAAGGAAATGTGTAGATCAAGCTAAAAAGAGTATAGAATTTAAAGGAGAATGTTTAATATTGTTAGCAGTGTTACCATGAAAAGGAATCATCCAGGATCGGAAAAGAAAAGAAAGTTGAGTCCGAGATACGTTGGACCTTTTGAAATTTCGAAATGTATCGGTAAAATAGCATATGAATTAGCGTTACCCAGCATGGGTAGCATTATCATAATGTTTCTATGTGACAAGGTTAGAAAAGTACGGTATAGAATTTTAGACATGCGATAGGATATGAGCCAATAGAACTTCAGGCAGAATTGTCCAATATTGAGAATCCAATAAGGATTATAGAAAGGAAAGAGAAAGTATTAAGAAAGAAAGTTATAGAGTTAGTAAGATTTTGTGGAAACCCAAGGGTTGAAAGGATAGCCCAAGGTTCGGAAAGTGATATAAGTGAAATACTGCCCCGAGTTATTTGCTTAAGTGATTCTGAGGACAAAATCCTTTTAAGGGGGGAAGGATGTAATATCCGGGATATGACGTGTAATTTTTTTGTTAATAAATAAATATTATGTGATTATTATATGAATTTTGGTGAATTATTTGTGAAGTGGTATCTGTGTTTGGATATGTAAATATGATATAATTTGAGTATTTTAATTTTTATAAGTCCAAAATAAAGTATAGATAATTATGATATTTTTCTATCAATTTTTATGTCGATTTATGATTTTATAGAAAATTTATGGATTTAATAAATTCCTTTCCGAGTATTTATAAATTATTTTTTATAATCAGAAACCAGCCAACATCAACCGTTTTTACGTTTTTATAACTCGAAACTCTTCCGAGAACTCCTTCCTAACCTAATTGCACTATTCCGAGCATTTTCCATGTTTTGCCTTTTTCGATCCGGCGTACGGTTTGTCCTGTGCGGTTCTCGGTGCAATATTTTTGATACAAAATTCATTTCTGTAAATCAATAAAACTCGTATTTTCGATAAACGGGATCTTTTTATTAAACTATTATAATTATCACCTCATAATACGTGTAACCAGGTACTGAGACCAAGACCGCAGTACAAACTGTACAGATTTGGATAATTATCTCGAAAATCGGTACTATTTGGATCTGTTTTTATAAATAAACACATTATTTTATATCCGGAATGATCCAACAGGGTACTAATTTTCCGTAAATATAAATAGCCCTTACCATATTTTATTTAGTACAGAAAATCATTTGCAGCCAGTAATTATATAATTTTACAGAGAAAATACTTATATTCATAAAACCTTCTCAGAATCAAACCTCAATTTTAAGGTGTTACCGGAATCCGTTGAAGAAGCTCGAGTACTAAAATCAAAGCTCTTGAAATATACTATCAGAATCTGTGCTTCATATCACTGCAGAATCAAAGGTTTATTTTCTATATTTATATTTAAATTCGAATTATTTTGATTTAAATTATGATTTTTTGTTCGAGAGATTGTTTGTATGATTTGATGATTGTATGTTGTAGAGCTTTTCTTCCTGATGATTTTGATATATTATATATATGATTTGGAGTTCAATACCGTGTTCAATTTGATGTTTGATGTTCGAGATTGAATATTAGGGTTTATAATGTGTTTGAAGGTTCTTAATTCGATTTAGGCGTTTTTGAATCAAGGGTTATTAGTAGATTTGGATGATTGGATTATGTTCCTAGCTTGATTTGTAGTCGAATGGTACATAGTAAAGCATCAAACGATTCCTGTAATGGTTGAATCGAACCTCGCCGGACTTGGTTCGAGTTCGCCGGATTTTTCCTGTTTTTGCCTGAGAACTGACATAGTTGGTTGTTTGTGTTAATTGCTCACGTCCCTGTGTTGCGAGGACAGTTTAGAATGATTTCCCATCAAAACCCTGATCAAACAAAGCCGGAATGGGGCTTCACCGGAGTATTTTCCGGTAACCGGAAACTGGGTTCTTCACGACCCGTTTCTGTTCTTGGTGACCCGGATTCATGACCCGGTTTGACCCGGTTTCGATCCATTTTTGTTCTAAATTTTTTTTCTGAAATCCTGTTTTTGCACTTTAGCCCCTAAAGTTTTCATAACTTGACACATTCTGGATTTCTGTTTTGAATTCTTTCAAAATTCGGATTTTTTTTTATAAATTATTTTTAAAAATTGTTTTTAATTTCCAAAAATTCTAAAAATCATTATTTTAATTTTAAAAATCATTTTTAATTCAAAAATAAATCTAAATTATTTAATTAATTAATTTTAGTTAATAATTAATTATTTTGTTGGTCAATTAATTTAAATATTAATTGATTAATTAATTTAATTAGTTATTAATTAATTTTAATTGATTATTTAATTGGATTTAAATATTTCTTTTGATTTAAAAATTCTGAAAAATAGTTTCGAGTTTTAAAATATTATTTTAAACTATCTTCAAGGCTCGATAATTATTAGAAAATTATTTTAAAGTCAGATTCGGGTATTCAAACCGTATTATTTAATTATAAAATGATTCGGAGTCCCGTTTTAATTCCGAAAAATGTTCAAAAATTCGTATTGGATTACTGGAAAATTATTTTGAACCCGAATCTTCGTTGAAAAAATTATTTTCATTGAACATCTTACGTGTTATGTGTTAAATGTAAGCTGATTGATGTGTTAAGTATGTATATGTATATTATATGATTGTTTTGATCGTATCTTTCAATCCGTAAATCGGATTTGGGTAAAACGAAGGGTAGATGAAACCTTATGACGTCCATGTGACGATTAGAATAATGTGAGATGAATATTGATAGATACTTAGGATGCCTAGCAGAGTAAGCAAGGCGTAGAAAGGGAAGCAGGTGATTAGAAAATGAAATTGATGCGTAGAAAGTAAAGCAAGTGATTAGAGAATAGATGTGAGGCATAGGAAAAGTAGACGAGTGGTTGTTGAATAGAGTCATTAGACGAGTACAATTGAAGTTGGAATCATTTGTGATAAGGCAAGTACTTCTAAACCTTTCTCGAGATATATTGCAAATATTTCTAAATTCTCTTATGACATATTGTTAATATTCAAAATAGCTCTTTTTTATATTGTGAGTACTTTGAATCATACAGCCTTGAACTCGGATCACATCATTTGATCTTTGAGTCGTAAGCCTTATCCTTTGTAAACCATCCCTTGTTGATTTCCAGATACTAAACCACACAAATATGATACCACTTTTCAAATATATAACCACCAAACACCAAACACTGGAACAAAATTGTTTGAACATACATAAACTTTTATACCCCAACCATTCTTTGTAACATCAAAGAACTAAACCTTGAAAAATTATTGTTCATCTAATACCTGATTTTCTTACCGGCTGGAGGCCATTTCTTATACATACCTTGATATACCCTTGTGATACTCATGAATCGCATTACGCTTTTATACAAATGCTTTATCACTGTTGATTATGATCTTGCTTATTGAATTACATTGTTTATTACACTGAATTATTTTAGAATTGGATAGTTTTCTAAATATGGACCAGATTCGTGGTAAGACCAGATTCATGGTCAATTATAGGCCAATGTGTGCCTTGGATCCAGTATATAGAGCAGAGCTGTGTGCCTTGCTCAGGGTTGTTGGATTTTTAACACAGCGGGGGCATGGCAAAATACTTTTACACATACAAAATCCAAATAAAAGCATATAAATCGTGAATAAAAATTCGAGGGATCGAATCTAACCTTTAAAAATAATTCGGAGACAACGATCAGAGATCCTTAGCAGTTGCTCCTCAAGTGTGAAGCACTCCACCGGTATCCACCAAGAAAACGATGTTAAGGAGGAGGAAGGAGGTGGAGAGAATTGGGTTTTCCAAACTTTTTGGGTTTTCGGGTTCTGTGTGGGTTGGAATAAAATAGGGTCTATAATAGTGTATTTATAGGCAAAATTTTCAGCTAAAATTTTCCCATAAATATTATTATTATTATCCCATTTATTATTCTCATTAATAATTAAAACACCTTTTAATTATTAATCCTTTTTCTAAACACTTTAGAAATAATTCTCTCTCTTGATTTAATTTCCAAAAATTAAATCCTTTAATTAATAATATTAAGAACTTTTCTTAATTAAATTTATAATCAATTAAATCTCATTTAATCAATTATTAAATTTGCCAATTAATTATTTATTTCATAAATAAATAATTATCAGCCATTATTAATTAATTCCTCCACCATTAAATCATTCTCTTTTTATGGTGTGACCCTGTAGGTTCAATATTAAACCGGTAGTAGAAATAAATAATAATAAAACTATTTTATCATTATTTATATAAATTCTCTAATTTATTAAATATGATTAATTAATTAATCACATGTATTCTACATCGTGAGTGATGCTTCTCAACATATCGTGACTATCCGGATAATATGAATTCACTGCTTAGAATACCAAGAACCTGTCAGTGAATATTACCGTACAATAAACTCCTTCTATCCTACAATGTCCCGATTAAATACAAGGCATGGATCTCGTGTCAAGCCTATCTAATTTAATCACTTGCTTACCATTTACTATGCGTAGTTCTATGCAAATTAGAAACTCCTTTCTAATTTCATTCACTCTGGCCAGAGATTCCTGAACTAGCATAAGTGGATCAGTCTTGAACATTCGCTTCCTTCACTGGAAGGGGTAGATCCTTTATTGATCATACACTATCTTCGTGTATAAATTCCTATACCCAGAAGAGCCCTAATAATTGTCCCTGGAGACTAAGAACTAAACCAAAGCATAGTTCAGTGTACACAAGATGACTATGATGACCTCAAGTCTAAGGATACTTGTACAACTATCACTATGTGAACAACTGCTGACACGTGAGTGAACTCCATCAGTTGTTCAGCTGTGCGAGACATGTTCAGTGAACTTATTCTATAATAAGCACCTACATACTAGCTATAGTGTCACCACACAAATGTCTATGAGAACAGACATCCTTCATAATGAAGCAAGCATAGTATGTACCGATCTTTGTGGATTATTAATTACCAGTTAGTAATCCTATGACCAGGAACTATTTAAGTTTAGAGTTATCATCTTTTTAGGTCTCACTATTATGATCTCATCATAATCCATAAAAAGCTTTACTCTAAACTATAGTATATCTTATTTAAACACTTAAATAGATAAAGCCCGTAATAAAACAAAACAAGTCTTTATTAATATCAATGAAATCAAAACAGATTACATAAAAGTTATTCCTAAATCCTAATACATGATTGGACTTAGGACATATTCCTTTCAATCTCCCACTTGTACTAAAGCCAATCACTTTGGTATCTAATACCCATCTTGTCTTTATGACGATCAAAGTGACTTTCATAAAGTAGCTTTGTGAGTGGGTCTGCTATGTTGTTATGTGTGTCGACTCTATTTCAATACAATACAAGAAATGTTACCGCGCTCCCACTATCCCTTTTGTAGACGTATGGTTCATCTACGTTTTTTGATAAAATCAAACTCTTTGATTGTCTCATCAAAACGAATGTTCCATCTTTCGAGAAGTTTGCTTTAAACCACATATGGTTCGCAGCAGCTTACACACTAGGTTTTCATTTCCCTTGGAAAGAAAACCATCGGGCTATTTGCCAGATCACATAGTCGTAGTAAGCAACATTCGCAAGCAAAATCCGAACTGATTTTAACAGGGCTACAGGTAAAAGGTTTCATCAAAGTCAATCCATTGCCTTTGTTTGAATCCTTTTCCCAAAAGCCTGGCCTTAAAGGTCTCCACCTGGCCATCTGCTATAATCTATCTTTTGTATACCATATACATAGATTCCATTCTGGATTTCATGGCACTATGCCATTTCTCTGAGTCAACACTACTCATAGCCTCATTATAGGTCACAGGGTCGTCATCATTAATGATCGACAACTCATTGTCATTCTCAATGACAAGGCCATATTACCTCTCAGGTTGGAGAGACACTCTCCCTGACCTATGAATGGGCTGTTCCACAAAAGGTTGTTCAGTCAGAACAGGTGTTTCCACTCGATCTGTAGTAGTTTGTGCTTCTTGAACTTCATCAAGTTCAATTTTGCTCCAACTGTTTCCTTCAAGGATAAACTCCTTTTCCAAGAAGGTAGCATGTCTGGAGACAAACACCCGATGATCGGTGCAAAAGTAATACCCTAAAGTCTCTTTAGGATATCCCACAAAACTACATTTTTCGGATCGATATTCCAGCGTATCTGGGTCAACTTTCTTGACATAAGCTGGACATCCCCAAATCTTAACGTGTTTAAGACTCGGTTTCCTTTCTTTCCATATCTCATACTAAGTTTGAGGAACAGATTTTGGAAGGCACCTTATTCAGTAAATATGCTGAGGTTTCCAATGCATAACCCCATAGGAATACTGGAAGATTTGCATAGCTCATCATGGACCGAACTATGTCTAACAAAGTTCGATTTCTCCTTTCAGATACTAATCTGGAGGAGTCCACTGGGAGACTATACCATTTACTTTGAGATAATCTAGAAACACTCCATTAAAGTATTCACCACCTCGATCTGATCGAAGAGTTATAATACTATGTTTGGTTGTTTCTCCACTTCATACTTATACTCTTTGAACTTTTCAAAGGCCTCAGACTTGTGTTTCATCAAACACATATCCAAATCCAGATCTATCATCTATGAAAGTAATGATGTATGAAAATCCACCCATGGCTTGCGTAGACATTGATCCACATACATCTGTGTGTACCATTCCTAGCAAATTTGCAGCCCTCTCTCCATGTCTACTAAATGGAGACTGCAATGCCACTATAAAGTGAGATTTTCATCATCCCTTTTCTTTTATTAGTTTGTTCAATCTGAAATAAATTATGTCACATACATACAAACCATTATTTAAAGCACCACGTCCATAAAGAATATTATCTCTAAGAATAGAACATTCATTATTCTCAATAATAAATGAAAATCCAGCCAAGTCTAAAATGGGAATAATATTCCTCACAATCGAGGGAACAAAATAACAATTATTTCAAACAATAGTCTTGCCTGTAGGCCTATGTAAATGAAATGATTCTACATCTTCAACAGCAACTCTTGCTCCATTTCCATCAGTAGAATCACCTCCTCTTCCTCAAGAGTCCTACTTCTCCTTGGTCCCTGCAATAATTGCAGATTTGAGAACAACAGGCAGTATATAATACCCAAGTAGAAATTTGATTTAATGACATATTCACTTCTATCATGAACATACCTGAATCAGAAGCGGTAGTCTCACTACCCTACTTCTTCTTCAATTCTGCAAGGTAAACCTTGCAGTTCCTCTTCCAGTGCCCCACCTTGTTACAGTGAAAGCAAACAACTTTGCTCTTGGGGTCTTCAGCTTTTGGTGGAACCGGCATTTTTTCACCTACTTTCTTCTTCTTGGAAGGGTTCCTCTTCCTTTTCTTAGTATTGGAACCTTCACCAATTAGAAGAACAGAACTCTTCTTAGGGGGAAAATTCGATTCCGCAGTCTTCAACATGTTGTGGAGTTCAGGCAGGCTGACATCCAACTTATTCATGTGAAAGTTCACAACAAACTGCGAGAACGAACTCGGAAGCGATTGCAAGACCAAGTCTTGGCTCAGCTCCCCATCCATGACAAAACCAAGTTGTCCAAGACGTTCAATCAAATTGATCATCTTAAGTACATGGTCATTCACAGATGATCCCTCAGACATCCTACAACCGAACAGCTCCTTCAATATCTCATATCGAGCTGTCCTCCCCGCCACATCATACAACTCTTGTAGATGCATGAGGATAGTGTGAGCATCCATATGCTCATGTTGCTTCTGTAGCTCAATGTTCATGGAAGCTAGCATGATGCATTGAGCAACATTTGCATCATCTATCCACCTACGATACACAACATGTTCATCATTATGTGCATCACTAGCAGGTTCAGTAGGCTTAGGTGAGTCAATCACGTATTCCAGCTTCTCAATCCTGAGAACAATTCTCAAGTTTCGAAGCCAGTCAGCATAATTAGGACCAGTCAATTTGTGAGCATCTAGTATGCTCCTGAGTGATAGTGCAGAAGACATAACGTACAAAGTAAATCTGTAAATGATAAACACATAACAACAGTTAGCAAATATTCGATTTCATTTCAAAACACTATATGAATCGGGTCTTTATTCATAAGTGGCTCCCACTAGTTTTCCTAATTTATTCAACCCCCTACATGAAAAATTAAGCATTCATAATGCTAGTGGGAATAGGGATCCTACATTCCATTACACAACCCCGGCTGTAGCACGAACCGCCATGCAATGTTCAATAGGCAGACAACTCTTGTCAATTACATCTAATGTTATTCCCTAATCAAACTTTAGCCTCTTAAATAATTGAGTCACGGTTGTGGCACGACAAACTCAATATTCTAAGTCAAGTCTAACCCAACATTCCGTACAATTGAATCAGTCCCCAAAGGCCCACGGCTGTGGCACGTAACGACCTTTAGATTCTTATTCAATGTACACATCTCTATGTAATAGACAAGTATTTCTTATTTCGAAATCAAAGCCCTCGGCTGTGGCACGAAACGACAATGATTTAAAAATAAGAACTACTTTCTACCATGTTGGAAGGCTATGACCGACACAAGCCCGTTGTGTCATTGGCCAATTACTACTTGATATTATTTAATTTTAGAGGGATTATATTACGTTACAATCATAATCATATTATAAAGAGATTCTTCCTTTTAAATTAAATATTTCAAATCAATAATAAATAATCAGATGATTCCCAGATCGGGTGGAGCATTGTCAAGAGGCGTCACTTAATAACCCTTTCTTACAGATAGAAATCTGTTGTTGACAGAATCATCTTTTCTCTCATATCGAAAATTCATATTCAATTACGTGTTTCATAAACACAAGAATCTCATGATTGTATTCATAATATTATTATTAAGGTTATGAAACAATTTCACTATACTAGGTTGTCTAACAAACGCCTTATGTTTATTTAAGTTCACCTAAATCTATCATCGCATGATAAACTAAGCATATATCACATATATCAACATGAATAAACATCAAGGTAGGCATGTTACATCATCTAGCACATTAGAACAAGCAATATACATCTCTATGTATCACAAGAAGCATTTAAAATCAATTCAAACGATCAAAAACAGCTTTAAAACACTTCATGGAATATAAAAAGTTCAAAACTTTTATATAAACTAAAATTGATCACTCCATTAGATCCGTCTCGGAAAAACGAATCCAACGGTATATTGCACGCCCAAAACGGAGTTACGAAACTCCCAGAAAATCAATTTTAAAATCAACAGACGGGCTGTAACGCATTACAGGAACGCGTTATAAGACCTGTAACGCATTCCGGTGATGCGTTACACACCTTTTAAGCCATTTAAGGGTGTAACGCATTCCGTGAATGCGTCACAGGTGTGTAACGCATTCCCGAAATGCGTTACACCCGTATAATTTTTTTTTTTTCAGCCGCCGCCGCCTACCTCGATTGACGCGCCTGACAGACCTGTCTCTTTCCTGTCCCTTGTCTCGTCTGTCTCCGTGCAGCAGCATAAGCAGATGTACAAACATATATATATATACTATATATACATATATTTACTTATTTAATTACGAATTTTAATTACAAGAACTTCAAAAATTCATAATAAAAAATCTATACATCATAAAATTATGAAAAAAATACCCAAACGATCTACAACACTTGTAGAACCCAGATCAACATTCAAAATTATTCTGAGAAACGATTTCTTATCAGACAAAATTAATCCATAATATAACTTGTAAAAATCATAATTAATTCATACAAGCACATAAAATTCTGAAATTTTTACCACAGATCTATATGCATACAACCTATGCTCTGATACCATTGTTGGATTTTTAACGCAGCGGGGGCATGGCAAAACACTTTTACACATACAAAATCCAAATAAAAGCATATAAATCGTGAATAAAAATTCGAGGGATCGAATCTAACCTTTAAAAATAATTCAGAGACAACGATCAGAGATCCTTAGCAGTTGCTCCTCAAGTGTGAAGCACTCCACCGGTATCCACCAAGAAAACGATGTTAAGGAGGAGGAAGGAGGTGGAGAGAATTGGGTTTTCCAAACTTTTTGGGTTTTCGGGTTCTGTGTGGGTTGGAATAAAATAGGGTCTATAATAGTGTATTTATAGGCAAAATTTTCAGGTGAAATTTTCCCATAAATATTATTATTATTATCCCATTTATTATTCTCATTAATAATTAAAACACCATTTAATTATTAATCCTTTTTCTAAACACTTTAGAAATAATTCTCTCTCTTGATTTAATTTCCAAAAATTAAATCCTTTAATTAATAATATTAAGAACTTTTCTTAATTAAATTTATAATCAATTAAATCTCATTTAATCAATTATTAAATTTGCCAATTAATTATTTATTTCATAAATAAATAATTATCAGCCATTATTAATTAATTCCTCCACCATTAAATCATTCTCTTTTTATGGTGTGACCCTGTAGGTTCAATATTAAGCCGGTAGTAGAAATAAATAATAATAAAACTATTTTATCATTATTTATATAAATTCTCTAATTTATTAAATATGATTAATTAATTAATCACATTTATTCTACATCGTGAGTGATGCTTCTCAACATATCGTGACTATCCGGATAATATGAATTCACTGCTTAGAATACCAAGAACCTGTCAGTGAATAGTTACCGTACAATAAACTCCTTCTACCCTACAATGTCCCGATTAAATACAAGGCATGGATCTCGTATCAAGCCTATCTAATTTAATCATTTGCTTATCATTTACTATGCGTAGTTCTATGCAAATTAGAAACTCCTTTCTAATTTCATTCACTCTGGCCAGAGATTCCTGAACTAGCATAAGTGGATCAGTCTTGAACATTCGCTTCCTTCACTGGAAGGGGTAGATCCTTTATTGATCATACACTATCTTCGTGTACAAATTCCTATACCCAGAAGAGCCCTAATAATTGTCCCTGGAGACTAAGAACTAAACCAAAGTATAGTTCAGTGTACACAAGATGACTATGATGACCTCAAGTCTAAGGATACTTGTACAACTATCACTATGTGAACAACTGCTGACACGTGAGTGAACTCCATCAGTTGTTCAGCTGTGCGAGTCATGTTCAGTGAACTTATTCTATAATAAGCACCTACATACTAGCTATAGTGTCACCACACAAATGTCTATGAGAACAGACATCCTTCATAATGAAGCAAGCATAGTATGTACCGATCTTTGCGGATTATTAATTACCAGTTAGTAATCCTATGACCAGGAACTATTTAAGTTTAGAGTTATCATCTTTTTAGGTCTCACTATTATGATCTCATCATAATCCATAAAAAGCTTTACTCTAAACTATGGTATATCTTATTTAAACACTTAAATAGATAAAGCCCGTAATAAAACAAAACAAGTCTTTATTAATATCAATGAAATCAAAACAGATTACATAAAAGTTATTCCTAAATCCTAATACATGATTGGACTTAGGACATATTCCTTTCAGGGGTTAGTGCGTGACTGATCAGCAGCCTGACCTTGGTTTTAAAATTTAAAATGAATATCCAATTCTAATAATTGTTTAACAAGAAACTTGATTCCTTTGAATCATCTCGTTTGATCATTGCTTAACCTCAGTTATTATTATTGTGACTTGCTGAGCTAGTTAACTCACTCTTGCGAATCTTTTTATATATTCTACAGTTAAGAAGGATACGGTTGATAGCGAGGTTTCCTAGTTCAATGTACGAGCTAGGATTCCAGATTGAGTTGGATCGAGCTAGCAAGAGCTTATTACGGTAGTGAGATAGTAAGATTGTAAGAATAATTTTATTATCAGTTGTAAGTTAAATTAGTTGGGATTTGGTACGTTGTAATAAAAGTTAAGGTTGTGGTTTGTTTTCATACTTTAACCTGTTGCGATTCGTGGTTATGTAAAGCAGGGTCATTGCAAATAATATTTCATATACAGGTTTATATATTGTGTATGTGTTGTGGATCCCAAACTTCTGACCCGGGTTTGAAGGGCGTCACAACCAGTGATAGATCATTCGAGAGTTTGGCAAACCTGTCATATAAATCAGTTAATGACTTATCAGCTTTTGAGTCAAAGTGCTCATACTCTTGTGTGAGTATAGTCTTCTGGTTCTTTTCGATTGCATCAGTTCTCTGGCATCTTGTCTCCAAAGCATCCCATATCTCCTTTACAGTCTTGCATCCAATTACCCTGTTTGACATGACATTGTCAATTGCACTATACAGCAGATGCCTTACCCTTACATCCTTGGCAATAGATGAGATGTCTTCAACTGTGAAATCACCTTTCTCCTTTGGTATCATCTTTGATGGTTGATCAGCAACTGCAATAGAAATCTTGGTAGGCTTATATGGTCCATCATTAAATCTATTAAGGTATTCTGGATCTGTGGCTTCCAGAAACATAACCACATTTACTTTCCATATAGGATACTCAGATGCTCTCAGTATGGGAACCCTAATGGTTTTATATCAACTGTGGGTTTGATTGTTTTGAGTATCTTGAGTTTTGGTGGGCTTAGTTGGGGTTTGTGTTTCTTCATATATGATTATAAACCGGATCTCACTGTTTGTATATCAACAGAGAGGCTCTGATACCACTTCTTAGGTCACACAACACTATAGAAGGGGGTTGAATATAGTGTTTATACAATCAAATCAATTTATCAACATAAGTATGTAACAATAATCAAGTATATTCAATAAAATAAACTCTGTTACAATAGAACAGTTGTTCTCTCTCAGTGATGAACAATATCACTAAGAGCTGTTAGGTTACAATGTATAATCTTCCTCGTGAGTGATAACAGTTACAAGATATCTTCTAAATGATATGGAATATAATTCTGTCTCCTAAAATATATCAATCAGATATTATCTTCTACAAGTATTCTAGTCTTCTAACTCTTCATGCATATCTTCTATTATTTTAGTCATGATCATTTCCTGTAAATCAGCTGCTTTCCTTATCTGAAGTATCCGCACTTAAGTCCTGATATAAATCCTGACGGCTTTAAGTTCTGATATAAGTTCTGATTTCCAGTAAGTCCTGATATTAAGTTCTGAAACTAAACACAACAGATTAGACATGACATCACAAATATATCTAACAGAGAATATCATCCAACTTAGAATTTGTTACATTCTGACCAGCTTCCAGAGCTATCAGCTTCTCAGACATTTGATCTTTCTTAGCATCCATGCTAAAAATCCTCTGTATCAAGCCTTTGTGTTTGTTTGTTCCTTTAATCATCACAAAAGATCAACAATCTCTTCTCTAAGATCAACAATATCTTGTTTAAGTACAGAGATAGAAGAATGCATTCCTTTGACTAAAACTGTTGTGGTCTTGCTAAATGCTTTTATATCAGAATTAGAAACTAAATGAACAACATGATCAGCTAAAGTCTGAGCAGATTCCAGAAAGATCTTTTTACTTGGTAATCTCCAGCAGTGATTCCATTCATGAGCTCTATGAGTACTAAGAGTAGGAGCATGACCAGATGATGAACCAATACTAGACATTTTAGATTCTTCAATTCCATCTTTCAGAGCAGCATCATCAGGATTATCATCATCAAAATCATCAGAATCAGCATTATCACCAGAAGATTTCTTACGAACATCATAATCAAGAACTATGCCTTTGAGCTTTAAATCAGGATTTGACTTAGAAAGCTTAGTTATATGTGTAGATCCTGAAAGAAAAGAACCATAAGTACCTAAATCTCTCTTTTTTTTAAGTGATCTCATCACTTCTCACACATATATTACTTTCAATAGTAATATTTAGCTCGCTATTTTCACTCTTTTCTACCTCTCCTTTTGCTAGTTCAGGGGACTGCCTCTCAATAATTCTGTTTTTCTCTAAATCTTTTCTCACCTACTCAATAGAAAGGCTCAAATCTCTAGAAAAAGAAGAAATAAGATGTGGCGCCCTCCAAACCCGGGTCAGAAGTTTGGGGTCCACAACAAAAATACAATATATCAACCTGTATATGAAATATTAATTGCAATGACCCTGCTCTATGTAACCATGGATCGCAACAGGTTTAAGTATGAAAACAAGCCACAACCTTAATTTTTATTACAACGTACCAAATCCCAACTAATTTACTTACAACCGATAATAAAATTATTCTTACAATCTTACTATCTTACTACCGCCATAAGCTTCTGCTAGCTCGATCCAACTCAATCTGGAATCCTAGCTCGTACATTGAACTGGGAAACCTCGCTATCAACCGTATCCCTTTTTAACTGTAGAATACATAAAAAGATTCGCAAGAGTGAGCTAACTAGCTCAGCAAGTCATAATAACGATAACTAAGGTTAAACAATGATCAAGTGAGATGATTCAGATGAATCAAGTTTCTTTTTAACTAATCATTAGAATTGGATATTTATTTTAAGTTATAAAACCAAGGTTAGGCTGCTGATCAGTCACGCACTAACCCCGAGCAAAGCACACAGACTGCTCTAATTACTGGATCCAAGGCACAAATTGGCCTAATTCGACCACGAATCTGGTCTGACCACGAATCTGGTCCACATAAGAAAACTATCCAATTCTAAAACAATTCAGTGTAATAAACAATGTAATTCAATAAGCAAGATCATAATCAACATTGATAAAGCATTTGTACAAAAGCGTAATGTGATTCATGAGTATCATAAGGGTATATCAAGGTATGTACGAGAAACGGTTTTTAACCTGTAAAAGGATCAGGTATTAGACAAATAATGGTTTTTCAAGGTATAGTTCTTTGAGGTTTTAAAGAATGGTTGAAGTATAAAAGTTTCTGTATTTTCAAACAATTTTGTTTCAGTGTTTGGTAGTTATATATTTGGGAAGTAGTATCATATTTGGGTGGTTTGGTATCTGAAAATCAATAAAGGATGGTTTACAAAGAATAAGGCTTATGGCTCAAGATCAAGAGAAATCAGGATTCAAGGTTAAATAGTTTAAAACACTTGCAATACAAAACAAGAGTTGTTTTAAATAATAGCGACATGTTATGAAACAATTCGAAAATAATTGCAATATATTTTGAAGAAAAGTTCGGAAGTACTTGCCTTACAAGGCTTTACAACTATTACTGATCAACTTTGAGCCGACTTTGCTGCTCAGGCTCTAACGTCCAACCACTAGATCCCATTGGATTCGATTTCGACACTCAGGTCTTCTTGTTGAAACTCTACTGAGCTCGTCGACTGACCACTAGGTTATCTTTAGTCCATCATCCACTTTCAGGTTCCCGACTATAACCTACAGGGTCGAAATACCCTACGTTAGACGTCTAGGTATGCTTGACATATCCTCGATACTAATTCTCTCCCAACAATATTCAAACCCGACTCGTAATCATTCATATTAGAATAACACAAACAATAATTAGGTTTCACATTCTCAAAATCGATCCAGTGTTCGTTTTTACAAAATACGTATATTCGTCATTTTATGAAATTAGGGTTACTGCGTTTTGGACAAAATATACAGCACAACATACAATCAGGTTCCGTATAAAATAAATATATATGTATTTACTTATACTTGCTCGACGTTCCGATAATCCTCGAACACGCTTCCATATTTACGTAATTCAGTTTCCGGAAATCGGGCAGCGTCTCCTTTGTTTATCGGACTACCCGTCGAAATATTAATCGACGTCAATTCAACAACAACAATCCAATTTAAAACACGACAACCAATCACAACTCGCAAATTCCAATTACCGGCTCAACCCAACAATCAATCCAATCACAATTCGTCAACTAAATTACGTACTCGACTTTAATGTAAAATCAAATTCTCGTTTCAAAGATAATTTCACGAATTAATTTATTTATTTTAAAATATTATGACTCAGAATAAACATCACAGTCCACCATCGGCTCACCGAGGCTCATCGCCGATGGCGGTACAATTTATTGGTGCCCGATATAGTACGGGTTTCCAAATAAATTATACTGATTTATTCGATTAAAGCCAATTGCACGGAATTATTTACATCACGAATTGTAATCAATAAGCCCTGCAGAAATTAATACGATTAGTTAATTATTCCAGACACTGCACATAAAGCAACGACAAAACAAAACAGGGCAACCAGCGCACACGCGCGGCCCCAGAGGTACAGGTCGCCTCGCCGGAGTTAAATCCGGCGGCAACCGGGACGAAACAGGGAAGGAAAACACCACCACAATGAAGATATATACACACGTATGTATATGTGATCAACACAACCGAACCAGAACAACCTGAAGTTACAAGGCGGCAATAAATCGCCGAAAAAAATGGTCGGAAGTAAAGCACGGCGGCAACTTTAATTCAGGGGAACAAGAGAAAACATGGGATTCACAGTGGGCAAAGAGGGAGTACTCGAAAGTACCAGGAACAGTGAACCGAGAGAGAGCCGAGGAAAATGACAGATTATAGGGGTGAAGAGAATGAATAAGGCTGAGTTCTTTTTGTTTATTATTTCTTTTTATTTCTCAGATGAACAGAGCAATACAATACACCTGATAGTACAAGTAGTACAATTCCTGTTATTCAAACGCGTACTATTGGATAATTACGAAAATTCTGAGACTCGGTTTGTCTCGAATTTCGAATTTAACGGACCGAGGTTCACATAAAATAACTTCAGAAAATTACGAAAATTGCCTTAAAAGGTTACAAATATCCCGAAGTTTATCGAAACATAAATTTCATAATTTTAAAATAATTTTTGAAAGGCAGTTTATACCCGCTTTTAACAAATAAACGAAACAACGCACGGGTAAAATTAATCCCGAAAATTTCCAAAATAATTTTAAAATTCTCAAAATATTCCAAACTTAAATAAATATGAGTTTCATAATTTTTAAAGAATTTTAGAATTAAATATGGATTTTACAAATAAAAGTGATCAGAAAATCACTTAAAGATAAATAATTAGTAAAATATTAATTTCTCAATTTTATAAAATCCTAAAAACAATTATTGTAATTATAAAATCATAAAAACAGTTTTAGAGACATTCCAAGTATTTATGAAAATAAATTTGCATCAAATCCACTTTTGAAAATGAAAACAATCCAATACGACTCCATAATTACTCACACGAACAACCCGGTATATTGTAAGTCACACATCAATAATCAAACAACACTTAGCGGTCAAAACCAATACACATATTTTATTTATTTAATAATTTCCATAATTACATAATTTAAATAATTCAAAAATACACAAGTCGTTATATCCTTCCCCTCTTAAAAGATTCTGTCCTCAGAATCTGGTCTAACCAAATAAGTGAGGATATTTGTCAAGCATATCTGACTCTAGTTTCCAAGTAGACTCTTCTACTCAAGGATTTTCAACATACTTACTATAGATATACACTCATTTCCAATGACCCGCCTTTAACGATCAAGAGTTTGGATTGATCACTCTTTGCAAAACAAACTTGGACAAGAGTCCATTGGCTCCTACTCACTTTGTTCAAATCAGATACTTATCCCTTTAACCTTAGCAGGCCAAACACATTATACGTACACACAGTTGTGATGATAACATTAACTCATGAACAACTTTATCTATATTTATCCATACCTTGAATGGTTCACTAATTTTAAGACTTGACATGTCCCTTCTACTCAACTTATCCAATCTCTTTCAAGACGACATTGCTGATAAATGATCATTCCAGTGTTTCCTTAAAAATTCACCTCTCAACATATCTTACATTTCCTAAATCATTTTCGTACTTTGACTCTCCGCATAAGGATGTTAGACGGTGCTCGTTTTCAACTTAGTTTCTAAATGTTTAAGCATCTCTTACTCTTTTTCATCAGTTAAGGCTGAAAAGTAGTCTCATATATTCACGTATTATCACCTTTAAGTATTTGAACTTCATATTCCACTCTTTCCAATTCGTCTATTAACTCCTCGGTGGTTTTAATTACATACAATTCTTCTCTGTCGACATAATGCATTTGTTACCATATAGCTTTGCTTTAGGCAGTTGTTAATGGATTAATTCAGAATCTTTTGTTAACCCTAATTAAAATTTCATTCTTGAAGACTCAACGTATAGTTGTTTTTCTTCTGATCTTTGGAGAAAAATCCTTGGGCATCCCACGCAGACTCTCTTATTCCTTGAGTAGCTGAGGATGTTATCAATAAATACCGTTTGCTTATCCAAATACTCCTTATACAACATGTTCCTTAATTCCTTATAGCCACCTGATACACTTGTCATTTCACATAATATCATCAGAGTTTGTAATGCTCTGAACTTAATTTAATCATTATCTCTGATATTTTCTCAGGTGGGATCTTAAGTTAACCCTCGAGGTATAATGTATTGCTTGAATTAGGTCTCATAAGTAGTCAATTCTTTATAGGGTCTCCCTTCTTCTTATTCGTTGTTTTATTGCACTCCCGCTAATCAGTACATAATCTCATAATTTTATTCTCTCTTTTTTTCCAACAACATCTTTGATACATTTTACGATTCGCTTCTTGTAAAACCACTCCTTGGTCTGCCTTGTTCATTAGGCTTCCGATATTTCGCCTTAATTCTTTGGCATGTCCAATACTTCCCAATTTATTTTGAAATTCACTTCTTATACCTGGTTATTATTATTTTTCTTTAGATTTCCATATATCTTGGCATCTCTTCAATAACTTAGATACTTAATATTGTGAATTCCCTGTGGGATCTCATTTCTTAATTCTTCTACTTGTAGCATCCAAGTGCTGGAAGAAAACCTGGAGATATCGTGATCGTTCTCCTGGGCGCATAAATTTCCCTTTGTTAACTACTAACATCGTGATCCGTTATCTTCTCTTGACATCTTATCTTTCCCTTCACAACTTCAACTGAAAGGTCACATTATCCATCTTTCTTCCTTTTGGATTATGAACTTTAGCTTCCAAGTCCAACTTCCAGAATCCTATAGTTAATTCTTCTGGTGTAGTCTCTATGCTCGTTCTCTCCTTTTTGCTTATCGCTTGCCACTACATTTGCTTTCCCTCACGAATACATACTTCAAACTCTTATGGTCCGTATAGATCTTACATCTTTCTCCATACATATCATGTTTTCTCAATCTTTTAAAACAAATATTGGTACTGTTAGTCCCAATTATGAGTAGGATACTTCTGCTTATAAGGTTTCGGTTGTCTGAATGCATATACAATAGCTTTATTGTGTTGCATCAACACACATCCTATTTCCTGATGAGAAGCATTACTATAAACTACCAAACCTCCTTGATACTTTTAAATTGATAAAACAGGTGTTGTAACCATTTTTTTCATTTAACTTCGCAAAACTTTCCTTCACCCTTCTTCACTTCACAAAACTTCTTGCTTTTCTTGATTAGCTTCATCAAAGGTGTTGCAGCTTTCAAGAAATCTTGCGCAAATTTGCAGTATAACCGGTCCATGGTAAAACTTCTTACTTTTGTTGGTGCTTTTAGCCTTTCTTTATTCATATTAACTTTAATTTCTACTGGATCTCCTTTGGTCTACTCCTCACTGATTACTTATGCTTTCTATCATCAAAAATTTCACCTTGCAAACTTTACATACAACTTCTTTCTTCTGCGATTCCTCGGTTGTCATTAAATGCTTCGCGCGGTCCTCCGTTGACTTTAAGTAACATAATTACAACTCATCCAGATATTCCTTAAAGATTATATCCATAGGTTCAATCTCCAATTGGTAACACCCAAATCTTAAATCAATTTTAGAAAATACTTTGCTTCTTCTGTTTGATCAACAAATCAGTAGTTCGAGGTAACAGATACTTACTCTCGATAGTAAACTTGTTGAGCTAGCTTTAGTCGACGCATAATCTCATACTTCCATTTTCTTATTAACAAATAATACTGGTGCACTTCATGGGATACACTGGGTTTAATTGCTTCTTCTTCTAGCATTTCTTGCATCCGCTTTGCTAACTTCCTCATTCTAACTGGTGCCATTTTGTGTAAGGCCCTGGTCACTGGCTTCGTTTCAGGTGCTAAGTCAATTGTGAGCTTCACTTCTCTATCTGGAGGAAATATTGATAACCCATTTGAAAACATATCTTGAAACTCTTTAATCGTTATAAAATCTTCAAATTTTGTTTGCTTCTGACTTTTATTTATCTCATGACTACCATAATGCTCACATCTTGATCACCGTAATCATTGTTAACAAATTCTTTACTCTCCTTCTTCCTTTATATCTCATCATATTCTCACTTAACGTCTTTAGGACTATTTCTTCATCACGACGGTTTGTCTGGGCATCATGCTTCCATAGTTAATCCATTCCTTAGAATAATATCAAAACCTCTTATCTTCCATGATATCAATTCTTCACAACTTATTGCCAGGAATCTCAATTTCACCATTAGTACTCACTTGTTCAACACTTTCACATTCTTAACTTGTTAGTCCTTTGATCCTAATCTTATCAACAAAACCTTGAGAGATAAACAATTAAGTTTCTCTCACATCTTTTAATACTTTAATGCATACGGTATTCACCCTAATCATTCATGTCATCACGTACGTATTCTCAATAACATATTTCACAAGAAAATCGCATATTCTCGTTCTTGAAAACGTATTCCTTATTGGAGTAGATTTCCTTGACTCTTAGTGGATTCTTCACTGGGGCTAGTGATTTGTAATCCTCGCCAGGTGCCCTTATTTTCTTCCCATGCATAAGATGTAGATGGAACTTCGTCCACTTGATTCAGGATACGTTGATTTCTGTTTGAAAACCTCTTGCAAAGAACGACAGCACAACGAAATGACTAGAAGGACTCAAAATTCAACAAAATTTAGAGTTGAAAAGAAAGAAGAAGTAAGGATTTGAATATGAATGAGACAACCACATTGGTACTTAAGATGGCAAGTCTTTCCTACCATATGGCATAGAGCGCATGATTAGGTGGCGTCCCACCCGACTCTTCGTCATTCTGACCAAGTGTCTTACCATACCACTGTTTATCCCAATCAGAAAGCAAAACTTGAGGAAACAATTAAATTTGAAAGGAATGCAATATCCTCGTTTCGATATCATAGCAAAGAGTTTATTTAAGAAAAGAAGTTCATACGTTTTTAGGAATTGAATAGGAATATATGTTGAAATATTGAAGGCAAGAACGATACCATTGGTCACCATCCACATTTCATTTGTATTCATCTTTTGAGCTCGTTCGATCATATCCCAATTGCGTCATATAACAACTTTAGAAAATCCGCTGAAATGTCTTCACAAACCAAGCATTATAATGAATTCTTACTTGCTAAGTTTTGCGTCTTTAACATCGCACTTACACTTATAATACCTTACTACTTCGATCATAATGGCGTTCCTACCAGGTAACTTCAAGATTCCTCTTTTAATTTAGAATAACCACGTACCATTCAACATAACGATCCTTTTTTTAATAATATTCTGCTTTTAGAGAGGTCTGGAAATCTTTCCAATCTTCTTCGATCACGCTCCGGCTCCTGTTAAATCAATGAATTCTTTGAACTCTGATAGTCCTAGTAATTGAATGTATAGTTAATCAGTACGCTGATTCTATTGTAAATTTTATCAAACAATACTTGCATTTTACTGTTAGGAATAATCAACTTCTTTATAATCATAGGTTACTTCGTTCTCGAAATTAGCAATACTAAGTCTGAAACAACATCCTTCCAGGTAATCCGGGCTTTCTAATGAACAAGAAACTCAAATAGTAACTTGACAACCAATGTTTAAAAATCATTTTGTTCGAGATGGCTTTTAGAAATTTGTAAAGGAAAATCTTTTTCGAAAACTTGTTTAAAAAGTTTGAAAAATCACAAACCAGGTTGTCCTTGCTATATGAGTTGGTTGTTGTCCTTCCGACCAATAACAAGGTAACAAACTAATGGAACGATCATATAAAGGTCCATTCACTTCAATCTACCTTTTCTTCTTCATCGTGTCCACTTACCTTCCTTAATCGACGAAACTTCAATTATTGTCGCACATTATCTTATTCGTAGCTTCACATCAAGGCTCCAATACTGGTAATACTCCCAACATTATCGTTGTAGTAGTTAAGTAGAACAGGCTATCCAATAGTCAACAAGTCTATTTCATAGAACAAAGTTTGCCCGTATCACATCACATCATACTTTACATATCGCATTTATCATAGCACCATCATTTAATTCCACCAAAAAATCCAGATTTATTCCTTTCTCTCTAACTCCTTCAAAATTCAGCTAATTCATCCCATAATTATTCACGGGTGGCTTAGTCACTAATGGCTTCTTTTAACCCGATAACAGCTATCCTCTGAAACACTTAAATCTTCTCTCTAAACTTCTTCTCACCTTTATTTATATCTCAAGCGCTCACCATTTACTGTAACTCTCGAATCCATCCTCGTAGGTACAATCGCTTCATAGGACAAGTTCTAAACTGGAGGTATAGAACAGGATGTATGGTAAACTAAAGAGATACACTCACAGCTGAATGTCCAGTAAAACAAGAATAAACAGATGGAGGTTCTTGAATAGGTAATCTCATATCAAGAAGTGGAGAAGTAGCGTAGAATAGCTTGAAGAAGTGCAACCGTTATAACAGAAGTTAATGCCATTAATACTGGTGGAGGAACAAGGTGCAAATCAAATCTGAGAGAAAATGACGATCCTCGAACGGAAAGCTCCAAACGATCAAATGACATCGGGAACTCAGGATCTGCCATTGCCGTTGTCTGGTAATCACATCGCAAGCTGAGAATCCCGAATTGCAATACGAACTGTGCCGGAGACCTACTATACCCTCGCACTCAACCTCACAACGTCTTATCTTTCTATTTCCTATTCCTAATCCTAACCCTCTACCCAATCCTGAAAATCTAGGCTTGTTTTAGTGACTTATAACCTGTAGCTCTGATACCAACCTATGGCGCCCTCCAAACCTGGGTCAGAAGTTTGGGGTCCACAACACAAACACAATATATCAACCTGTATATGAAATATTAATTGCAATGACCCTGCTCTATGTAACCATGGATCGCAACAGGTTTAAGTATGAAAACAAGCCACAACCTTAATTTTTATTACAACGTACCAAATCCCAACTAATTTACTTACAACCGAAAATAAAATTATTCTTACAATCTTACTATCTTACTACCGCCATAAGCTTCTGCTAGCTCGATCCAACTTAATCTGGAATCCTAGCTCGTACATTGAACTGGGAAACCTCGCTATCAACCGTATCCCTTTTTAACTGTAGAATACATAAAAAGATTCGCAAGAGTGAGCTAACTAGCTCAGCAAGTCATAATAACGATAACTAAGGTTAAACAATGATCAAGTGAGATGATTCAGATGAATCAAGTTTCTTTTTAACTAATCATTAGAATTGGATATTCATTTTAAGTTATAAAACCAAGGTTAGGCTGTTGATCAGTCACGCACTAACCCCGAGCAAAGCACACAACACTGCTCTAATTACTGGATCCAAGGCACAAATTGGCCTAATTCGACCACGAATCTGGTCTGACCACGAATCTGGTCCACATAAGAAAACTATCCAATTCTAAAACAATTCAGTGTAATAAACAATGTAATTCAATAAGCAAGATCATAATCAACATTGATAAAGCATTTGTACAAAAGCGTAATGTGATTCATGAGTATCATAAGGGTATATCAAGGTATGTACGAGAAACGGTTTTTAACCTGTAAAAGGATCAGGTATTAGACAAATAATGGTTTTTCAAGGTATAGTTCTTTGAGGTTTTAAAGAATGGTTGAAGTATAAAAGTTTCTGTATTTTCAAACAATTTTGTTTCAGTGTTTGGTGTTTGGTAGTTATACATTTGGGAAGTAGTATCATATTTGGGTGGTTTGGTATCTGAAAATCAATAAAGGATGGTTTATAAAGAATAAGGCTTATGGCTCAAGATCAAGAGAAATCAGGATTCAAGGTTAAATAGTTTAAAACACTTGCAATACAAAACAGGAGTTATTTTAAATAATAGCGACATGTTATGAAACAATTCGAAAATAATTGTAATATATTTTGAAGAAAAGTTCAGAAGTACTTGCCTTATAAGGCTTTACAACTATTACTGATCAACTTTGAGCCGACTTTGCTGCTCAGGCTCTAACGTCCAACCACTAGATCCCATTGGATTCGATTTCGACACTCAGGTCTTCCTGTTGAAACTCTACTGAGCTCGTCGACTGACCACTAGGTTATCTTTAGTCCATCGTCCACTTTCAGGTTCCCGACTATAACCTACAGGGTCGAAATACCCTACGTTAGACGTCTAGGTATGCTTGACATATCCTCGATCCTAATTCTCACCAAACAATATTCAAACCCGACTCTTAATCATTCATATTAGAATAACACAGACAACAATTAGGGTTCACATTCTCGAAATCGATCCAGTGTTCGTTTTTACAAAATACGTATATTCGTCATTTTACGAAATTAGGGTTACTGCGTTTTGGACAAAATATATAGCACAACATATAATCAAGTTCTGTATAAAATAAATATATATGTATTTACTTATACTTGATCGACGTTCCGATAATCCTCAGATACGCTTCCGTATTTACGTAATTCAGTTTCCGAAAATCGGGCCGCGTCTCCTTTGTTTATCGGACTACCCGTCGAAACATTAATCGACGTCAATTCAACAACAACAATCCAATTTAAAACACGACAACCAATCACAACTCGCAAATTCCAATTATCGGCTCAACCCAACAATCAATCCAATCACAATTCGTCAACTAAATTACGTACTCGACTTTAATGTAAAATCAAATTCTCGTTTCAAAGATAATTTCACGAACTAATTTATTTATTTTAAAATATTAGGACTCAGAATAAACATCACAAACCACCGTCGGCTCACCGAGGTTCATCGTCGACGGCGGTACAATTTATTGGTGCCCGATATAGTACGGGTTTCCAAATAAATTACACCAATTTATTCGATTAAAGCCAATTGCACAGAATTATTTACATCACGAATTGTAATCAATAAGCCCTGCAGAAATTAATACGATTAGTTAATTATTCCAGACACTGCACACAAAGCAACGACAAAACAAAACAGGGCAACCAGCGTACACGCGCGGCCCTAGAGGTACAGGTCGCCTCGCCGGAGTTTAATCCGGCGGCAACCGGGACGAAACAGGGAAGGAAAACACCACCACAACGAAGATATATACACACGTATGTATATGTGATCAACACAACCGAACCAGAACAACCTGAAGTTACCAAGGCGGCAATAAATCGCCCAAAAAAAACGGCCGGAAGTAAAGCACGGCGGTAACTTTAATTCAAGGGAACAAGAGAAAACACGGGACTCACAGTGGGCAAAGAGGGAGTAGTCGAAAGTACCACGAACAGTGAACCGAGAGAGAGCCGAGGAAAATGATAGATTACAGGGGTGAAGAGAATGAATAAGTCTGAGTTCTTTTTGTTTATTATTTCTTTTTATTTCTCAGCCGAACAGAGCGATACAGTACACCTGATAGTACAAGTAGTACAATTCATGTTATTCAAACGCGTACTATTGGATAATTACGAAAATTCTGATACTCGTTTTGTCTCGAAATTCGAATTTAACGGACCGAGGTGCACGTAAAATAACTTCAGAAAATTACGAAAATTGCCTTAAAAGGTTACAAATATCCCGAAGATTATCGAAACATAAATTTCATAATTTTAAAATAATTTTTGAAAGGCAGTTTATACCCGCTTTTAACAAATAAACGAAACAACGCGCGGGCAAAATTAATCCCGAAAATTTCCAAAATAATTTTAAAATTCTCAGAATATTCCAAACTTAAATAAATATGAGTTTCATAATTTTTGAAGAATTTTAGAATTAAATATGGATTTTACAAATAAAAGTGATCAGAAAATCATTTAAAGATAAATAATTAGTAAAATATTGATTTCTCAATTTTATAAAATCCTAAAAATAATTATTGTAATTATAAAATCATAAAAACAATATTCTGCTTCTATCAAAAATATGAATTATGCTTATTTATTTGTAATAAATAGACTGTTCATCCGTTTAATACGAAACGAACGCGTCTAGACTCAGAAAAATATTCTGCTTCTATCAAAAATATTTTTGAGACATAAAATCTTTCATTTTGAAAGGTCGCTTGATTTTGTAAACCATTCTGAGTCGCGTACCTATCAAAGAATGCTATTTGGACTCGATTTCAGTTCTAAACATACCGAGTCTAATGCTGTGATAAATTGAGTCATATGATATATGAATTATGCGATACGTGGAATAGGTGTTTATATATTATATGAATTTTGTGATGATTAGAATGTCAGAAAACTAGTTGAATTGTATCTTCTGATCCGTAATCCGGATTCAGACGAAACGAGAAGTGATTAAAAGCTTATAATGTCTATTTTGATATTTCATAATAAAATGATTGAGTCGGAAATATGAGTACATGTCATTAGATAGGCATAGTGTGATTATATGTGATGTGACTATGTGTTAAGTGACGATTATTTGAAGTATATGTCTAATTCTTGTGTTAAGAACGTGATAAGTGAATTGAGTAATATAATGTAGTGTCCAGATTGATATTGGAATTCAATTTGATTGATTGATTGTTGACTGAAATAGAATAACAGGGGGATAGTCTAAAAAATAGACGAGATAATGTCGAGTTTTGATAGGATTTGTTCAAACATTGATTTATAGATTATTATGTTTAAAATGGTTTGACTGTGAAATAGAGTCAAAGCATGAGTATGTGTTAGCTAATAATTGGTATGTCAGAAGAATTATATGAGTTAAGTTTTGATTACGAGTTAATTATTTATCGAGATACGTGATATGTATATGCGAAAGGGGGATAGATACGGGGTTTGATAGTTATAAATTAAAGTCGATAGACTGCTTAGTGATTATAGTAATGTGTTATTCTTGTAAAGGATCTGAACGAGACGTGCAATGTCGAAGACGTATAGAAGGTCAAATGATGTCGCAAAGCGAATAAGGAATAAGGTGTTAAAGAAATTATCTGCGGTGAATAAGAGTATAGTCAGAGGTTATCCGCGAGTTACGATACGCATAGATTGTAAAGTATGAAGTATGAGACTGAACTGTGAGTTGGAATCGGATTTAAGGCAAGTTCCTAAATCCTTTCTTATATATGTTGCAAAGACTTGATATTTCTTTTATGATTATGATATTATGTTTTATGCGGTGAACCACACCTGGTAAACTTTGCTTCTGAAAATAAAACCCATGAATTCTTTCTACCTTCAAGTTCTGAACAATCAAACATTTATCCAATGCTACTGTACCACTTCAATGTCACCAGATACCTTTCATTTATCGAATACACCCTTGTGTACCTGATTTCTTTTCATAAATACCAAACCTTTGTTATTACAAGATTGAAACTCTCGTCCCATATGACTTGATTATCAAATGCAAATGTTATTTTGAGTTAAATGTTTTATAACTGTTAATTATGATTCTGTTTATGGAAATGAATATTTTTTTATTGAATTAAATTATTAGAATTGGATTGTTTTTATAAAATATGTGGACCAGATTCATGGTCTGACCAAATTCGTGGTCAAATGTAGGCCAACGTGTGCCTTAGATTCAGTATAGAGAACAGGGCTATATGCTATGTTCGGGGTTAGTGTGTGACTGATCAGTAGCCTAACCTTCGGTTTTTAGTAAAATGATGTAAGTCTAGTTCAATAATTCCTCTGAATTATTAAATTTTCTAGTTTTCAAATGATTCAAAGATTTATGAATCTTTTTATTTACAACCCTGAGATTGTGAACTCTTGATGAACTATTTTAAATTGTTGTTGTTATATTGGTACTTGTTGAGCATTGTTGCTCACCCTTGCTTTTCTTATAACCATTTCAGAAAGGCTTAAAGATGAGTTAATTAATTACAATCACATTTAAGGCTAAGGATAGACGAAGAGCATGAGTGGTTGTGTGGTCCAGAGGTCAAAGAAGTTATCCAGGGAAATTGATCAAAAAGGTTCGAGTTAGAGTGGTTTATTGAGATTCGGTTATAAATCAGGTTTGTGAATAAAGTAGTAGTGATTCTTTTAATCGAAGATGACTTGGTATTGTAAGAGATGTTGTTTATTAATGATAGTGGTTGATTCTAATTTCAATGTTGTAACCTGTATGCGATCCTGTTTTTAGGGGGTTTAACTGTTTTCCTTTTAAATTCTTTTTCAATGTTCAGGTTTTAAAATTCTTGGATTTTTATTATCTTTTCAAAAATACAGGTTTTCAAAAGTATTTTAAAAAGTTGTTTTCGTGTGATGATGTCAAATCTAGACCCTCAGATTTGTGGGACGTCACAATTTTTGTACCAACTTGTGAATATCATCAATTCTCATTGATATACACATCTCTTTTAGATCTAGTGCTGAGCTAAGCACAAGCTACTCCATCATTTTCTCAATGAACTTATTATTAAATTTTTGCAGTTGAGTGTCTACCATAACAAGAAAAATATCAATATTGTAATGATGCTCAATTGTAAACTGATCTTGCTGATGACGAGCCCTCCCATTCTTTGTAACATACTTATAACTCATATTTGGAAGTGGTATACAAACCTTCTCACAGAATGACTTCACATCCGAAAGTAACTATTCCCATCCTTCATTTCGTAACTTCTGAATTAACAACTTAGTTGAAAAAACAAGTTGCATTGCATTTATAATATCTTGAGATTTATACTGCAGAGTTTAGCAAAATAAATCACTTATCTGAATAATTTTCTTCATAATATGCAAAACGAGAACAAATTCAAATGAATTCAGTGTCTCATATGCAGCATCCGCATCTGCTTGATAAATGGATATGACTCCATCATCAATAATATTCAATAAAATTTCGCAGATAATGCTAAACATATTTAACAAAATTGAAAATAATTTTAAATAAGAACTCTATCGAATATCACCAGCTCGTTGTAGAGTATAATTTAATTTTTACTTTTATCATCATCAAGCTCATCAATTGAAAGTAAGTAGGCAATATATGAAGCATGGTGATCATTTTACGTATTTTCAGAATTTGTTTATTTTAGTTATATTTGATTTCTACTTATCAAACAAATGGGCTGATTGTTGGGTCTTTTTAATGAACTAGCATTTCTGTGTGAGGCACGTGCAATTTTCAAACGATATTGGAATATAGTGCATCTAATATTTGAAATGTCAACTTTTTGCGGTTAAAAAATAAAATATATAATTCCTAATAATATAATTAAAGTGTACAAAAAATAGCAGCGAAAATAGTTTAGGCTCAATGATTTTTTAGACGCTTAAATGATGGTTTATTATGTTATATTTATTCTCCTTTGATGATTCTGTTGATAACAAATATTTTTATTGTACGTGACTTCTAAGTTAAATATATCGCTGTGTATTATAATTTGCGTAATTCCTATTTATTCGAGTCTAAGTTGATGTAAACTTATTGCATATGAAGTAGTAGTTTTCTCAGCCCATTCTCAAATTTCTCATGTTGAAGTATCAGTATAATATTTTTGAATTATTTGCGATAATGTTTATTTAGCAAATATAGGCATATCGACTATTTATGCATGAGATATGTACTTTATAATATATTATTATGTGTGGTAGTGTGGGTATCAGCTGCATATTATTTTTCTGTATAGGGACCAATGTAACGTTATTATTTCTATTGGCTTTCTTTGCAAACTTTTTTAAATTCGATAAAATTTTCATAAATATTACTCACGCCATCCCACTGGATTCTTTACATACTTTTTCCTCATGTTTGACACGCATTTTAAGGCTACTATAAAGTATAGTTCTATAATTTATTTTTGGATTTTTTCTGTATAAAACTTTAAACATTATATTTTTATTTAAAAGAAAAAAATATTTAAAATTATTTAGGGAACCACGCTTTACGGGAGCCCTAAAATGTGTTCCAATCCCCCGCCCCCAATGTAAAAAATTCAGTGGGATAGATGGAGTAGTACTTATGTTAGATATTGAATACAACACAGAGGGGGGTGAATGTGTTTTGGATATTTTTAGCCTTTTTCAAACTTTTATGGATGTATGAACGAAGCAGATAAGAGATGCAGTTATATTATGTTAGCAGAAATAAACTTTTATGGATTCAAAACTCGCTTAATTTTGTTTTAAAATCAAGTTATGTCTTGCTACAAATCATGGGTTCTTTGTAAGAAAAGAACCCAGCTTCTATCTTAAGAGAGTACAAGAAAATTTAGATATGTTTGTCACATTTAAAAATAAAGGACAAGTGTTTACTTTATAGATTAGTGAACACAGGTTTACACAACATGCAATAAGATATAATAAACCCTACTTTAAGTTATCTCTAAAGTTTTCCATTTCTAAATTAGTGAATCCTTGCAAATCTTGTAAGTCTGTGACCTTCCTTTGTCAGTTAATCTTGGCCCTTAATCTTGCACTCTTCAAGCTGATTTTGTAGACTTTTCAATCTAAGTGATTAGATTGTTTGTTGATTGATAATCTTGAATCTTTAACTTGTCTACATTCTGTACTTGAGGTTCATAATCTCCAGTTTTTTGTATAGAGAACTGACATCTCGATTAGTATAATGGCTTATCGAGATCTCTTAGTTCTCTATAAGTGTATTTGACTTGCCGAGGTCTCTGAGTTATTTTAAGTGAACTTGGCTTATCGAGGTCTCTGAGTTCTCCATAAGTGAACTTGGCTTGTCGAGGTCTCCAAAACTCTGCATGTAGAAATGACTTATCGATATCTCCGAGATCTCTATATGCATTTTAACTTGTCGATATCTCTGAGATCTCTAATAAGAAATGGACTTGTCGATATCTCCTATCTTCATATATTCATTTTGACTTATCGATATCTCTGAGTTCTCTATATGCAGAAATGACTTATCGATATCTCAGAGATCTCTATATGCATTTTGACTTGTCGATATCTCTGAGATCTCTAATAAGAAATTGACTTGTCGATATCTCCCATCTTCATATCTTCATTTGACTTGTCTATAAGCCATTTTGGACTTCTCGATAAGTCATCTTGGAGTTCTCGAATGACTTCACTATATGACTTGACCCCTAACTTGTAGATATTTTGACTTAGAATATTTTCCCTAAAAAAGATTTATTCAACTCCAAGTTTCTTCACCTTTTCTATGAGGCATGATCTTGTTGATCTTCTTCCAGAGTTTATTTTTAGGCTTGAGACTGTTCACAGAAAAATACTGCACTATGATCTTTAACATTATTACAGACTCAAGTAATACAATACAAAATACAGATTTAGACTATCATAGAACTAAATCTTAGGGTTGTCAATGTGACTTAGTCTTGTTTTAATATAGGCATGTCTTGAAAAACAATCTCCCCTTTGTGAGAAAATTGCTTATCACAAATTCATGTTTGGTAACAAGACTAACCCCAAGTTACAAATAAATGCACAAAAATTGACAGATTAATAAATACATCTTTTATACATTGAGTGATTACATGAGTTCAATAAGTACATTCATCACACAAACTTCTGATAGCCTGATTCTTTTCTAATGAGATCCTTTAGATTTACAAGTACTTGAAGTTCCTTTATGATTCTTGTCCCTCTTAGAGTTTCCACAAGCTTGAGTCAATCATCGAATGAATAACTATTCAAGTAAATTCACTCTGAATCTTGAGAATCTTCCAGCTTGTATGTTTAAAAAATGTCCATCCTTAGATATTCTGCTCAACCCATTTACCTTGAGTTCATTAGATCTTTGCTCAAACATTTCTATCTCTTTTGCATATTTCCTTTCCTCTTTTTCAACTTTTTCTTTTGCTCTTCTTTCTTCTCTTACTTTTAACCATACACACATCACAGCCCTCCATGCCCTTGTACTTGTGTCCTTATCCTTCATTAATCTAATCACCCTCTTAATTTCTATGGTTGAAAATGTATCCATTAATCCCTTGCCAAGTAGAGTGAAGGAGGCATCCTGATAGTAGATTCTGACTTCTCTTAATTATACAACTTAAACTTTGACTATTTCTTCAACTAATTGTTGAAAGTAGTCATCATCTGTGATGCACCAGTTTAATGGTAGAAAATCGGTCTAATTAAAGCAATTCCAGATAGCCCTCTCTTCAACTTACAGCTTCTTTGGATTTCTTCCAATAGACTTGTAATGAGTTTTGATTGGTGGCTTAAATGAAGGTAGGTTTGAGATTTTCTTTAGGGTGGTTTGGATAGAAGTGATTGGAATTTTGAGTAAGGTGTTTGTAGTTGGTTTGCATAAAATTCTAGGCTTAGAGGTTAAAGGTAGTTGAGTGTTTGAGTTTGCAGGCTTAGTGGTTTGAGTTTGTTGTATTTGGATTGGTAGGACATTTTTTTGGTGCCTTCACCATCTTCTCTCTTCTTCCTTCTCCATTCATCTCCCCTCTTCTTATCATCCTTTTTCTTGTCTTCTACTTTGCTGCCGGTTTCCTTAGTAGATTGACTTGGATTTGAGACATAAGATTTTTTATCATCTTTCTTCTACTTATCATCATCCAAGTCATCTATAGTATTGATTTGAGTTTTGGGCAACCTGGTTTCAGTATCTTTCAAATATCTCCCCAGTATCTTGATCATGTCTTCATCTTCAACAGTCTTGTACTGCTTTGTCTTCAAATCTGTTTCCAGAGTCATTATCAGCTTCTTGTTTGCCATGACACATTGTTTTGGAATTTAAAAATGTTTGCAATGTTTGGTGGTTGGACAGATGTATGCCACTCCCTTGCTTGGTTGTAGATATGCTTTCGGAAAAGCGACTACTTGAGCCTTCTTCAATTCATTGAGCAAGAGAGTGTCTTCATGAATCACTCTGTTGATTTTGTTGATCAGAATATCCAATTCAGGTGCCCTTCTTGTTATGGGATAATTAAGAGACACATGCATACACTTATCCACACCAGAGTCATTTATGTTGACAACTATTCTTTTCTCCTAAAAGTTATCCTTGGTTACCAAGATCACCCTTAAGAAATTTACTGTTTTGTCTCATGCTTTCTTGTATGTGAAGAAGTTGTTATTTAGAGAAGCCCTGAGAGCCTTTAGCAGTTCATCAAATTCACTGCTTAAACTTGGTCCCTAAGCTGCTTTTAGAAGCCTATCCATCCCAACATCAACTTACTGTTCAGTTTCCTTGGACTTGGCTTTGTATGTTTGGACAGATGATCTTAGCAACCTAGCCTCTATCTCCCCTTTAGGCTTGTTAGCAGGCAAGATGAGAGGTGTAGGGATTTCAGGCCTAACAACTTCTGGAAGTGTAGGAAATGGAATGTTGAGAGCACCAATGATAGCTCTCAAAGAGACAGTATTTTGCATTTGAAGTTGCTTATGGGAGTCTTGATGTCATCCTATTGACTTTGTACCAGAGCTATGAGTTGAGAGACTTGAGTTGTTAATGAATCATTTGATGACTATAGAGTGGAGAATTGAGTTTGAAGATCTTGGATTTATAGGTTTGTTGATGTTGACATTGGTGGTTGGGAGCTTGAAGAGACATAAACACCAAATGTAGCTTGTACAGATTCTTTAATGCCCTCCATCAAAAGAGCTGAAGGTTCATACCTAGCCTGATGTAGTTGATCCAGTTTGAGCTTTATGCCATTGGTACTTGTGATGTTATTCTGGACAACTTCATGCAGAGCTATGAATGATTGTTTGAGATTTTTGATGCTTTGCTCCATACTGGTTATATCAAACTTTGTCATTTGATCAGCAAATTTTTGGAACTTGCTTTTGATTTCTACTTGAGTTGGCACAAGTTGATCCAGTTTCTCCTTCACAAATATTTTAATTCTATCTTGATGACTGATCCGAGTCTTGTACAATGCTCTACTAATAAGGTGAAAAGCTTTAAGTTGTGTTGTGCATATGTTGTGTACTTGATGATTTCATAAACAAAACATCTAAGTAGATTTTACTTAGTGAAATTATGTAGCACTCGACGGATAAGAATTATAGTCCCGACGGATAACTCATTATAGTCCCAACGGATGAGTAACTTATTATTCATCGAGTGAGTAGCTTATGTAATAAAAAGTTTGTAGCACAGTTATGTATGCACCTTTGTATAGAATCTGTAGTAGCATATAAGTCATGTTGACTTTAACTAGATATGCAGAATAGGTTGATTAATTGTACATAAATGATGTCTTGTAATTCTGCATAAGTGAAATAGAGTCAAGTGCCAAAATAGCTACCGACGGATGATTAACAAAGCCATCGACGGATGATCAAATGACTATCAATGGATGTTTAATATAACAGTCGATGGATGATCAATTAAACCATCAACGGATGTTCTTAAAGTCGACGGATCATCATATGAAGAATTCAAACAGCAGTTGAACAGTGAAAGCTGACACACAGCCGTCGAGATGTATACAAACGCACTGTGGAAGCCCATTAACTGGGTAATAGAGGATGAAAAGCAGCAAAGCTTAAGACTGATAGTTTTTATATTTGTTCAGTCTTTTTGACTTTGCAATCTTGGTATTATATAAACCAAGAGAGTAGCAAATAGAAAAAAAAACTGAGATAGCTGAGAAATTCAAAAACAGAGAAATCTTTGTAAGCAGAATCATTAGCATTTCATGTATTCTCAATAGTTTCATTTGTAAGCAGCTGTGAGCATTCTTGCACATAGAGTCCTCTCGATATATAATATATATCTCTGGTGGAATTGTTTAAATCCACCAGAAAGTTTTTAAAGACTCTTGTTTTTAATTACTTATGTTTTGATTCAGTTAAGTTTACATTCTGCATTGTGCTAATCAAAACAAATATATCTATAATCGAGTTGAACATTTTTATTTCGAGAAAAAGGTTCAAGAATTCCATTCAACCCCCCTTCTGTAATTCTTGCTATATTGTTAAGGGACTAACAAGTTGTGCCTTGTAGACCTCTGTAACACCATCATAAACTTCCTGTGGACTGAAAGTTTTGGCATTGCTTTCCAAGATGGTTATATACTCCTCCCTAAACCTAGCCAAAACCTCATCCATCTCTAGGCTAAAGTCTTTGTCCAACCAAGCATCCACATTGCCATCTTGTTCAGCTTCATTAAAAATTTTCTATTGTTGTTATTTAACATCTGTTTTGTAAGCATCCACATAGTCCTGATTGGACATGTCTGTTGTAAGAAGCTGTTGTGTGATGTTGGCCAGGCCAGAAAGTTGGTCCACTAGAAGATCATTCATTGTTAGGGGTTGAGCCTGAGTATCCTATAGCTACTGGGAGATTAAGTGTGAGGTTTGTTGAGAAGGGTTTGATGTAGCTGGTAGGTCTGTTTGAGTTGAGGTGGATGGTTGAGTATCAGTAACACTACCTGTGACAAATGCCAAAGTTTGACTCATAGTTGGAACTGTGGTTGTGATAGTGTTGTTCACCACCTGTGGGAGCCTCCATTAGAATTGGAGGGAATTTGACCAGGTTCCTGTCATGTACCATGGACTCAAACCCTTGCTCTTCTTGCAGAGAGTTGGCACTTGAATGTGCTTGACTTGCCTCCCCTATAACTGGCTCATTGACAATTGCACTCCTAGCTTCAATTGTTAAGGCAATTTCAGCTAGAGTTTTTAGGGGAGTTGTACCTACATGAGGAACCTCTAATTGAATTATAGAGGATTTAGATAGCTCCCCCTCATGATTACTACCCTCAAACCTATCAATCTGTGAAGATTGTTTAGCACATGAAGGTGCTTGAGAGGCTACCACAGGGTCTTCAGTAAGAACTAATGAAACCCCTGTGTTTGTGTTGGTGTCATTAAGGTCTACCCCAGAGTGTATCCTCTCATATACTAAATATGGTTCCTGGGTGGTGATCATAGTTTTTTTGAACCATGTCACTTGATTTTAGCAACACTTGAGAATCAGATTCAGTATTGAGTGTTTGCAGCTCCCCCTGAATAGAAGAGGGAGCTTCAAAAGATGTGTTATGTGTGTGTGCCATCCTTATTCATTTTTTCATACACTTGAATGTGTTCAAGTGCTGGTGCAGACTTATTACAAGGTGCATTAGGGAGAGTGCTCTTTTCAATAAAGACACCTTGTTGAGAGGATGCCCCTAGAGTCTGTTTGATTCCCTCTTTTTCAACTACATTCTTTTAGGAGGGTGCAGATATAGCTTGAGTGGTCAACTCAGTTTATATGCCTTTTTTGGTTTCTTGACCAGGGTGGACTCTATTTGTGTTTGATCATCACCACTCTCATTAATAATAGTTAGAGGTGCCTGTTTTCTCTTATTTTCACTCAGTTCACCCTTTTGAGAGGATGAAGTGGTTGGTTTCCTAGCTTCTATTGGTAAAGAAAGAGGGGTTTCAATTTGGGTAGGCCCCTATTGGTGTTCCTGTGTTTGTTCTTCCACAGGTACAGGAGCCATTACTGTACTAGTTGTGATTGTAGACCTCATGCCAGGCATAAGGTATGGGTAAGTCTTGAATCTCTCTAACATAAATGGAGTGATTCTGAGACTTACAGTTACCTTGTTCTTTGTAGTAAGTGAACCAAATAGAATTTTGGACACCTGTTTATGAATGCCTATTTGTGTTCTATCTATACCATTAAGTAAATGAATGTCTTAAAATTTTTGAATTAAAGTAGACATTATAAACCTAGAAAAGAAAATTTCCTTCCCTCTTATTATCAAAGGCACTGTGACCCTTGTGCTTAGTTTCTGCAGAATCAGAAGCCCCACATTTAAGTATCTGTTGTGAGCCATAGAGAATACCAGCTTCTCGACCACACTTGAATTGTTATCATACCCTATCTTCCTACATATGAAATCTCTCACAATGGAGTCAAACGGGAATGACAATTCATTTCTCAGATTCTTCTTGTTTAGGCTGGCTAAGTTGATCCTTTCACTGTAATTGATGAAATCCATGAATTCAGCTAGCTCATCTTGAGTTGGGACCTCCACAAGGTTTTCTATAGGTATGCCAAGGCTACATTGATATCATGCTCAGAAAACTCCACTTGTTGGCCTTGAATGGAGCAGTTAACCACCATGAAAATAGCTTGGTTCTCATGCACCACTGTCCCTACTACAGTTGAGTTCCAGAAATCACTGAGAACATCCAAATACAATACTGGGTTTAAAGTTAGAGCACCTACAAAGTATGTCTCAGAAATGAACTTTACAAAACTCTTGAAGCTATCAGGAGCTTGGTTTGCATCTGTAAATGCAAGATAGTTCCCTCATTTGGGATAAAAGGTCTAACAGTGTTTGATGCTATTTGAAGTGTTTGAATTTGAGTGGGTAAGAAAAATTATAGAGAAAGTGCTTGAAATGAGAGAAAACGGTTTGGATTTGGAGAAATTAGGTCACTTAGAGATCTTGAAGGCGTAAAGAGGTGTATGTCGAAATGTCTTGGTATTTATAATAAAAGGTGAATGACTTATCAAGAACTAAAAAATAAACGTTTGGAATTTGCTTATCGAGAAGTCATATCGAGAGAATAGATTGTTAGTCCCTTAACAATATAGCAAGAATTACAGAAGGGGGGTTGAATGGAATTCTTGAACCTTTTTCTTGAAATAAAAATGTTCAACTCAATTATGGATATATTTGTTTTGATTAGCACAATACGGAATGTAAACTTGAATGAATCAAAACATAAGTAATTAAAAACAAGAGTCTTTAAAAAATTTCTAGTGGATTTAAACAATTCCACCAGAGATATATATAATATATCGAGAGGACTCTGTGTGCAGAAATGCTCATAGCTGCTTACAAAATAGAATTGCTGAGAATACGGGAAATGCTAAAGATTATGCTTACAAAGATTTCTCTATTTTCTTATGTTTCTCAGCTATCTCAGTTATTTTTCTATTTGCTACTCTCTTGGTTTATATATTACCAAGATTACAAAGTCAAAAGAACTGAACAAATATAAAATCTAACAGTTTTGATCTTTGCTGCTTTTCGTCCTCTATTACCCAGTTAATGGGCTTCCACAGTGTGTTTGTATCCAACTCGACGGCTGTGTGTCAGCTTTCACTGTTCAACTGATGTTTGAATCTTGATATGATCATCTGTCGACTTTCAGATCATCCGTCGATGACTTAATTGATCATCCGTCGACCGCTATGTTAAACATCCATTGATAGTCATTTGATCATCCGTCGAAGCTTTGTTAATCATCCGTCGGTAGCTATTTTGGCACTTGACTTCATTTCACTTATACAGAATTATAAGACATTGCTTATGTACAGTTAATCAACCTATTCTGCATATCTAGTTAAAGTCAACATGACTTATATGTTACTACAAATTCTATACAAAGGTGCATACATCACTGTGCTACAAACTTATTATTACATAAGATACTCACTCGATGGATAATAAGTTAATCATCCGTCGGGACTATAATGAGTTATCCATCGGGACTAAAACTCTTATCCGTCGAGTGCTACATTATTTCACTAAGTAAAATCTACTTAGACATTTTGTTTAAGTGATCATCAAGTACACAACATATTCACAACAATCTCCCCCAATTTATGTCTCTTTCAAAATACAATGTTGAAAGAGAGAGATGAAAAAATTAGAAGACTGGAAGAAGAAAAACTTTTAATAAAACGAGAAAAATTTATTAAAGAAACTAATTTAGAAATTCAAATAAAAGAATTAAAAGAAGTATTAACTGAACAATATAAATTAATAGATGATTTAAGGCAAAAAAATTTAAAAAATGAATTGGATAGATCCAAATGCAATAACTAGAAATAATAGAAAAATAAAAGAATTAATAAAAAATCAAGAAAAACTAGAAATAGAACTAGATAAATTGCAAGAAAGAAAAAATGAAATTGAATGGACAAGAGAAAATACGGATGAAATAATAAGATGTTATCAACAACTTGGAAATATGATAATAACATTTAGAAATAATAAACTAAGAATTCAAGGACTTAAAAGAATAATTTTATCGAGTAATATAACTGGATAATAATACAGTTTGAAAAAATGTCATTAGAGAAATCAAGTGAAACACAAGATGTATATTATCAAATGGATGAATACGAAGAAGGAACATCACAAACTCTAAGTTTTAAACCAGATATATATAATCAAATCCAAGGTGAAACAGAAGAACTAACAATAAAAAAGATATTCAAAACATCATATTTTGAAAGAAATAAAGAAGTTAGATATATAGCTCAAAAACATGAAAATATAATAGACATAGATACAATAAATGGAAAAGCAAAAATAAATTTAATAACAGATGGTTTGATAAAAAAAGAACTATCTAAATTAAAACAAAAAGAAGCAAATAAACTAAAAAATATTTATTTTGGAGCAATAGAATTTACAATAAAAGCATATTTTCAGAAAAATATTGATACTCCCATACAAATATATGTACTAGACGATAGAATAATAGGAAATATACAAGATTCATTAATAGCAGTAGTAAAAGGAAACTTAATATATCAGAAATTAAAATTTATAATACAACCTGATTTCAGCATATCATTAAGAGATGAAAATAAAGAAAGATCTTTAACATTATATTATAAATTAGATGGAATAAAAATGCAAAAGGGAAGTAAGGTAATTAGTATAGAAACTAAAATAGTATATGCTATGACTGGAAACCATCATGTAAAGAAACAAACGGAATTAGGAATAATAGTACCAAAATTATATAATGATATATTAGAAAAGATTGAACATAAAGAAGAATCTCAAATAACAATCCCAGAAGAATTTACAATAGACTTTAGTAATAGACAAATAATTCCAACACAAAGAATTAAACCAATATTAGAAGGATCTAGATTAAGTTTTAGAAGAGAACACAACCCTATAAATTTAGTTAGATCAATGAGTATGACCAGTAGAAAATTAGATTTAATAAAATTACCGTGTTACGAATCAGATAAATTAAGAATAAAAACAATAATATTTAATGGAATATTTGCCAAAGAAGTTATAACAGAAATAAATACCGGAGCAACAAAAAGTCAAATACATATAACTGAAGTTGACTCAAACAAATGTGAGGAAATAGAACCTCAAATAATAACTGAACCAAATAGCTCGAGAGAAACAATAATAACAAAAAGTATAAAATTAAGATTAAAAATTTTAGACTTAGAATATAATATAAGCCTAGGAGTAATAGAAAATGACGTTAGTTATCAACTATTATTAGGAATGGATTTCTTAAATGAAATAAAATATAATATAACCAATGAAGGAATAGAAATAAATGATCAGAATAAATTAAGATTTATAGACAGAATATGAACCCTGAAAAGGAAATAAATGAAAAGAAAGATGAAATAGAAACTATTAATAGGATAATAAAAGAAACATTAGTTATGTCTCAGGAAAAAGAACTACAATACTTAAAAGAAAAAGAAAAACTAGAGGAAGAAGTAAAAGAATTAGAGAAAATAAAAGGTAAGAAAAGAAAAATATGGATAATTAAAGGAGAATGGAGAAAACGAGTCTATAAATATGAATAATACTGAAAACCAAATAAAAGATATTTGGAACGAAATATTCATAAAGGAAAGTTTAAACGCTATATTAAAAAAGATGGAAGAAAATCAAGAAATTAGTAGAAAGATAATTAAGGAAGAAATAACAGCGTTATGGAATATATCAGAAATCCCAATCTTTAAACAAATATTAGATAAATTAACCATTATACAAAATAGTTTAGAACAAAATAAAGAAAAGAAAGTAATTAAAGATGAAACAGAAGAACCAGAACTAGTACCTATAACAGTAATAGGAAGAACTAAAGAACCTATATTAATGGATATAAGCAAAGCAAAACCGAAAATAACTATAGGCGTTAAAAGAACAATAAATGGTTTAGCAGAGCTTCATAAATCAGGAAAATTTTAGGAAAATGTCTATAACAGAACATAGTGCTATAACATTTCTTAAAAAACATGGAAAAGAGTTACTGGAAAAAGAAAGACAAAAATATGAACCTATAAAACAAGAAATAAGAGAAGATGAACTAAAAGAATTAAGAAAAGAAAATGCTAAATTAAAAACTAAAACTAATATAGAATGGTTAAATAAATATAAATTTTATAAAAAAAAATATAAAACCCAAAAGAAAGAATTAAAAGAAACAAAGTTAGAAGTAATAAGTGTATTAAAAGAAATAGATAATTTAAAAAATGAGATTAATCAATTAAAAATAGAATTAAAAGGAAAGGAAATTATTAAGTCTGACGATAGTAATCCAGAAACGAACAAAGAACAAGATGAGAGCAGTAATACAAGTACATCCGATAGTAATCTAGGAAAAGAAGGATTAAATTACTTAGAGGAATCAGATAATGAGGAAAAGGAAATAGTAATAAAAGAAAATAAAGAAATATTAGAAGCCCTCGGAAAAACCGTAAATGCAATAATAACAAATGAAGAGAAAAGCGATGAAAGTGATATAGAAGAAAGAGAAACTTCACATAAACAAACAAATTATGAAACCGAATCAGATAATATAATGGATAACGATGCATACCCAGAAGAAGAAATAGAAGATCATATAATAACTAAAAATAATATTAAAATGCCAGGAAATATACCTATAGGACAACAAAATGAAGTACAAGATTTCATAGGATCAATACACCAAGGAATAAATATAAATGGATATTTTCTAGATTTAGATAATGTCTACGACGATCAAGAAATAAGTAGAAGAATAAAAGACTGGAATTTAGGGATGTATATAGCCTTAATGAATTCAAAAAATATAGAAGATCTGGATTATGTTTTTGAACTAATATCAAAAACAATTATAGGAAAAGCAGCATTTTGGTTAGAAAATATTATTTATGAATTAAAGGGACAAATAAGAACGTATGCTAGAAGCTGGAAAGATACGTTAAACGCATTTGATATATTATTAAAAAGAGAATTTCTAGGAGAAAGATGGTTTGTAGCTCAAGAAAATATAACAGTAGAAAGAAAATTAGAAATAACAATGTATCTAAATAATATGAAATGTTGTAGGATTAGTAAATTACCAGAATATACTATAAGTTTTACTAAATTCTTTTATGAAGCTAAGTTTTTACCTAATGAAAGCTTAGTATATCAACAACTGTATTATGATCATCTACCTTCACCTTATAATACCGAAATAACTAAAGAATATAATAATCTAGAACCTAAAGAAAATACATTAGGAGAAAGAATTAGATTATTAAGAGCATATTTAACTCGAAAATGTGAAGAATATAGAATTCAACAGAAAATTAAAAAGGATAAAAAACAAGGATTAAGAGAAATCTGTAATTTTACGGAGAAAAAATTAATATTTGGATGTGATAATCAAGGATATAAAACTAGAAAGAAGTATAGGAAATATAGGAAACTAGATTATAATAATCAAAATGAATATTATAGAAAACAAAATAAAACCTATAGACCTTATAAACCATTTAATCGAAGATTTAAAAGAAGAAAATTTAAAAAATATAGAAATACTCCTGAAAATAGAAAGAGATTTAGATATAAGAGAAAGTTTAGAAAAAGAAATAAAACAAAAATAGCAGATTGTAAATGTTGGAATTGTAATGAAAAGGGACACTATGCAAATAAGTGTCCTAAATTACAGCAAAAGGGAGTAAAATACATAGATACCACCGAATTAATAATGAAACTAGAATATATAAGAGAAGATAATAATAACTGGTATGATGAAGAAGTATTCTATATAAGTGAAACAGAACCAGAAGAAATAAATTATATAAATGAAAATGATAGTAATAATGAAAGTTTAACTACTGAATAGAATAAAATGGTAGCTATATATATTGAAGCACAGGTAGAATATAAACCTACGAAATATATAAAACAAAAGATATTTATAGATAGTGGAGCAGATATTTGTTTAGCTAAAGAAGAAGTATTTACTCAACACAAATGGAAGCATACAAAAAATAGAATAATAGTAACAGGATTCAATAACCATAAAAAAGAGATAGATATAATAGCAGAAAATGTAAGATTTATATTAGGAAAAATAAGATTTAGGTTACCTATAATATACCAAGAAAATAATATGAAACAACAAATGTTACTAGGAAATAACTTTTTAGATTCTTTTAAAACCCAAATAATAAAACAAGATAGGATAAGTTTGCTAACACCTTGCGAAAAATGGATAGTATTAAAAAGAATAATACCTGTAAAATCAATAGAAATAAGTAATATTAAAACAGAAAGAAAAATGAATTTAGAACTATTAAAACAAAAATATTTAAAGGCCTTAGAAATAAATTTTGGAGAACATCCAATGAAGTTATGGGAAACAGAAAAAATATATGCTGAAATAAAACTAATAAACCCTAATGATATAATTAGAAACAGACCAATAAGATATAGCCCAACAGATCAAAAGGAGTTAGGAGTTCAAATAAAAGAATTATTAAACTTAGGACTAATACAAGAAAGTAAAAGTCCGCATAGTAGCCCAGCGTTTTTAGTAAGAAATCATAATGAAGTAAAAAGAGGAAAAGCTAGAATGGTAATAGATTATCGAGAACTAAATAAAAAGACTGTATTTGATGGATATTTTTTACCATATAAAAGAAATTTAATCAACCAAACAAGTAATAAAAAATGGTTTAGTAAATTTGATTGTAAAAGTGGATACTGGCAAATAAAATTAACTAAGGAATCTAGATGTTTAACAGCATTTAGCGTTCCACAAGGACATTATGAATGGATAGTACTACCATTTGGATTAAGGACAGCTCCACAAATATTTCAAAGAAGAATGGATAAAATATTTAGAGAAATGAATGATTTTATTCTAGTATATATAGATGATATATTAATATTTAGTGATAATTTAACAGATCATTCAAAACATCTAGAAATATTTATTCAGACTATTAGAAAACATGGAATATTATTATCAGAAAAGAAATCAGAAATATTTAAACACAAAATAGAATATTTAGGATATATTATAGACTCTGAAGGAATTCAATTACAAGAACATATATCAACAAAAATAAAGAATTTTAAAGAAATTTTAGAAAATAAAAAAGAAGTACAACAATTCTTAGGAATAGTAAATTACGCTTCAGATTATATAAAAGATTTACCAAAATTAAGAAAACCACTACAAGATTTAATAAAAAAAAAATAAAACTTTTGAGTGGAAGGAAGATCATACGAATGCAATAAGAGCATTAAAAACAAAGGTAGAAAATTTACCAAAACTACGATTACCCAAAGATAGTGATCAGTTAGAACTATTTACAGATGCTAGTGATATAGGATGGGGAGCAGTATTAGTAGCTTTTGAAAAGGATGATATTGATAAAGAAAACCCTTTAATATGTGGATATGCAGCTGGAACATGGAAACCCAATGAAAAGAATTATCATATTAATGAAAAGGAACTATTAGCTGTAAAATTAGGGATTAAAAGATTTCATTATCATTTACTACCTGTAAAATTTGTTGTAAGAACAGATAATACTCAAGTAAGATCATTTATATTCAATAAAATTGACCCTTTACCAGAATTAAATAAAAGAAGAAATTGGCAAGCATTTTTTAGTTATTATGATTTTATTGTAAAAAACATATCAGGTACTAAAAATATTCTTGCAGACTATCTTAGCAGGGAAAATGGAAAGTATTAGCAGTATTATGATACAGGTGGGAGAAGTAATTCAGAAGATAAAGGAAAAGAATGACCAGATAAACTCTATTAACGAGGAAATCAGCCAACTCACTACTACTTTAGAAGGAAGACTCAGAATATTAAACAACCTACAAAAAACCCCAGAAACCTTTGTATCAAGACTAGCCAATACTCCTACTATCAAAACAATAACCATACCAGAAAATACTATCAACACCATTACCCTAAAAGATCGTGTAACCTTTACCAAAGAATATACCGAGTCCTTTGAAAAAATACAAAAGTACTATGATTATAAAACCAATACTACAATCCTGAGAAATGGGAAATTTGGAAAATACCCAAGGTATATCTGTAGGGAAAACGCAGATTCAACTGTAGTAAAAAACCTATTACTCTTAGGATTTATTGATAAAATAATGGTAGATGAAACCTTATCAAGTATAGCACAACTACCTTCAACTATAACACAAAGCCTTCAATCTTACATGAATTCATACGGACCAGGAGGAATTTACGGTATACAGGTTTTTGATGCCTGTACAGACTTAACAGGAAAACCCATATTACTCTGTCAAATATTTAAGTATGGCAGGAATACTATTATAGAAGGCGAAAATACTAGCCTAAAGACGGACATGACATGTACAATAGAGCAATTTGGCGACTGGTTGTGTAACAAGAGAGCAATCGGCATAGCAACATTGAAATCTAAACTTGAAGATATGATACGAGGAGGAAAGGCATGTGTCATTGGCACAAGTAAAGGTGGATTAGCAGAAGAAATACTAACTATTTATTATAATAATGATATAATTAACAGGGATACTACAGCTTTGAACGAAATGCATGCAAGATTATCAGATTTAAAGCACAATCATGCTCAGAAGACAAAGGAAATTTATCAGAATTTATTATCAGGACAAAGACGGAGACCAGTGGCAACTCTAAAGAATATAGCAACAAAAGAAGAAGGATGTTCTGATCCCTTTGCATAAATATTTGTTAGGCCCTGAAAGGGTGACCTAACCATATAATACAATGTAATACTATTTGATGAAAGTTAGGCCCAATAGAATTTGGTGACCTAACAATGTAATAATAACAATGAATTGATAGGCCCAATGAGAATTGGTGACCTATGGATATTACAAATGATATTTCGGCCCAATAAGAATTGGTGACTGAAAACATATTACAAATGACACTACGGCCCAAATTATATTGGTGACTGTAATATATGTTTTTACGGCCCAATGAAAATTGGTGACTGTAATATTTTAGCAAAAAGCAACAGGCAAAAATTATGGAATTCCAGATAGAAGACACAAAGAAAAAGAAGACAGAAGAAAAAGATGGAAAGTTGAAAAAGAGGACATAAAGGAAAAGAAGACAGAAGAAAAAAGTAGACAGAAGAAAAATTTGCAAAAGAAGACAGAAGAAAAAGATGGAAAGTTGAAAAAGAGGACATAAAGGAAAAGAAGACAGAAGAAAAAGTAGACAGAAGAAAAATTTGCAAAAGAAGACAGAAGAAGAAGAATATTATGTCGGAAAATATATGATGTAATAGAAATCTCTCCTTCTATAAAAGGAGGAATTGTAAAAAAGAGAAAGACATCAGTATTTCTTTGAATTAAGTTGAAGAGTTTAAAATCATCTGCCAAGTTATTCTCTGAGTTTTCATATACAAATTTCTTTTTCTTTATACACGAATGGCAAGCTAAAAACCTCATCTCTGCAATCTATAACAAGAAAGCATAACAGTTAATACATATATTTAGGCTAAATTTCATACAGATCAAGTACCCAATAAACATTTACTATAATAATAATTATAAAGATGAAGAAGCAGGGAACGGTGGATAGTCCGTTGAGACGCCTGAAGTTGCAGAGCCCAAGATGACGGGGAAGTCAGAATAGGGGCATAGCATTCACCAGGGACTCCGGTGAGCTGTTCTTAATTCATCAACTTTATAATTGTTTAAATAGTTTTTGCTTATTCGGTATACGATTAATATGTTAAGATGCTTAGATATATATTTAACTATTATGTGTAAATTGTTATGGATTGTAGAGAAATAATAAAATATGATTTATATATCTGTGTGCCTTCCCTCTTTAGGGTTATCAGATATAAAAACGATCCCCCGCGAATCTTTAATAAAATATGATTTATATATCTGTGTGCCTTCCCTCTTTAGGGTTATCAGATATAAAAACGATCCCCCGCGAATCTGGTATAATTAAGAGACACTTGATGATTACAAAACATCCTTAACATATATCTTTAAAGATAAGTAGATAAAACTGAAAGTGCTTCAATTTAAACAAAATGTACAAGGTTTGGCTCACAGTCAGTTCAAGATGCTCCTCTAGCCTGAGCATATTTTTCTAGTTTCTTGAAGGTCTGGATCTTCTTCCAAGCTTTTTGTTGTTTTCTTCAATTTGATTCTGGAGCTGCCTGTGGAATTCTAATTCATCAGATTCTGAGAGATCTAACATTTCTTGCATCTCCAAGAGAGTCTCATTGCTAGAGATACTCAATTGGTCTTCTAATCTGAAGAATCTTCTCACACCCTTGTCATCCTTGAATTCCATCAGCCAGTAGGGCCTTAGATGCACTCTTCTCCCTGTGTATGGGATGATAAGAGTCTTGGGAAGTGCATCTTTGGCTCTAACACTCCTTAGCTCTTCAATCTTCTTCAATACTAATCTTCTTGCAGTTACATTGAACCCAAAGTTTTTCTTGAAGGATGAATAGACTTTGATCAACACAGCTTGGCTTTCTTGAAGTATTCTGTGAAGAGGCCACTGAATCTCCCTTCCTCCTTTGTACTTGAACACCAACCTTTCAGGTAGGTTTCTGTATGCATCAATTGCCCTTACCTCATCCAGCTCCTCCAGATAAAGGTTTAGATCTGTGAATTCTTTGATGTCACATAAGTACAAGTAGTCTCCCCTGTTGACCTTGGGTTGAGCTTTGACTACTGACTTGGATTTGAGAGGTGACAACTTCACTTTCTTGACTGCCCTTGACTTTGTCCTTCTTGGCTTAATAAGAATTGGCAAGTTGAAGTCAGGAATTGGTAATTTATCCCACTCTATTGGCTCATCCTTTGGCACAATAGGCTCTCCATGTATGTTCCTGTAGGGGTCCACCACCCTTATATCTTCAAATACCACAGAGGGCTTTGATGATTGAGTTTTAGCTTGAGTGGATTCCTTAGGAAATTGATCTTCCAATTCCTTGTCAACAACATCCAATTTCCTTTTTGTTCTTTTAGCCAGTTCTTTCTTTCTTGGGGATTTCTTCTGTTCTTCAATCTTCTTCTTTGATTCAGTAGCTTGAGATGGTTGAGAGGGAATTTGTTGAGAAGAATTCACAGCCTATAGCTTGGCCAAGATTGCAAACTGTTCTTTCTTTTGTTTAGACTTCTTTGCATCTAGAGCAGCTTGCCTCTTTTCCTGCTTCAATCTGGCTTTTTCTTCTTTCTTTGCATGAGCAAATTATGGATGTCCAGCTACCACGCAAATTTCCTTCCCATTTCTGAATATCTTTGCAATTCTCTTTCTTGAGGCTGAATTAGCTGGATCTTTGTAGAAGATAATAGATCTTGACAGAAGCTTCTTTTCATCAGGCTTGGGTGTCTCATACACAGTATCCATAGGGTTCTTCAAAGATGACTTTGGATAGTTTGCCCTTGGTTTAAGAATTATCTCAGCCTTTGTAGTTTTGATGCAGGAAGATTGTCCTTTCTCCAGATAGTTCATGCTCATCTCATTCACACTGATTGGCTTGACGTGAGAATGATGGATAGCTGACTGAACTGGTTCCTTGACTAATTCAAACTTTTTCTGTATGTCCTCATCAATCTTTTTCCAGTTGATCAGAGTCAACTTTCCTTTATCAGCATCTTTCAAATTTTCTGCTGCTACATTGATAAGATCTATACCATCTGCAACTGGTGGCTTGGAGATAGTAATTGAAGGTACAATTACTTTGCTGATTTGAACTAGAAGTTTATCCCCCCTCAGTTGGTCCTTTCTCCCCCTTACTTGATTCTCTCTCGCCCTTTTTGTCATCATCAAGTGGAGGAGTTAGGCCTTGTGCTTTAGCCAGTTGCATAAGAAGATTTGTCTGAGTCTGTTGATTTTGAAGAAGTAGAGCCACTGAATTCTCAATAACTTGAACTCTGTTCTCCAGCTTGGCTATCTTCTTGTCAGAATCTGATTCTCTCCTTAATCTTAGTAATAGATCTTGTATGGTACCATATGGCATTACTGAATCCAGCTTCTCAGAGTTATAGGTCTTCAAGTCAGCTATATCCCTTTTCAATTCATCCACACTGAGATTCTGTCTTAAGTGCTGGATCTTTATTAGATGTAGAGAGTCCAGGTGAGCTTGAAGAACAGCCTTGGTACCAGCATCTGAAGTTTCCCGAAGGGCCTGTTGAATAGCTATTACTTGTTTGACCAAAGACACCTCAAATTGTCCTGGTGTAGATTCCTTTGCCCATGCCCATTCAAGTAAACTTAAAGCAGAACTTGCGCCTTCAGCTCCCCCTAAGTTCATGCTTCCATCCAAAGAACCAGAGTCATCATCATCAGAATTTACTCCAAATTCTTCAGATGGCTCTCCAGCTTGAGAAGGCATTCTGTTTACAGCAGCTTTATCTCTTTGAAGAGATTCTATGGTGTGCACTAAATTCAAAGTCTGCTCTGCCTCCACATTGTCCTGAGCAGCCAACAATTGATAGGCTGAAACAGGGTGAGTAAAAGTGTCAGCATCCAAGGAAATGTTATCAATTACAGCTTTGTAATGTTGCTGAAATTATCTTTCCTTTTCAGCATCATCCACAATCATTGACTCACTAGCAATGGCTGGTTCCATCCTTATTTTTCCAGTACCTGCCTTTCTCTCATATTCTCTCTTTTGTTGCATCAGGGTCTCACCCTGGCTCCCCACCCTCACACCCTCACCTTCACCTACTAAGGTGGGACTCCTCTCACTCACTTTTGCTAATCCTGAATGAATGGATTGCTGAGATTCACTCTTTTCCTCTCCTTTTGCCTGGGAGCAACCCAGCCTCTCACTCAATGCACTCTCCTCTCTCAGTCCTAAGAGTGATTGTATTACCACTAAATCTTCTGCACTTGAAATTATTGAAGTTTGAAGTTGTGCAGAGACACTCGACGGATAAGTGATATCCGTCGGGTGAGTGGTAAAGCTATCCGACGGATAACTGCTGTAAAGCTTATCCGTCAGGATACAATCACTACTCGATGGATGATCAATATCCATCGAGAGAGTAGAAATGAATGAGGTGGGAAGAGAAACTATTGTTGACTCTGTATTGATTGAAGTTATTTGAGGCACAGATGTCACAATAGAATCTGAAAGAATTGGCAAGTGAGCCAACAAATCATCTAAAAGATGATGCTCACTTGTACTAGATTTTGGCTTCCCCAACAGAGTTAAAGAAGGGGAATCAGGAATTGAAGTGTTTATCATGTCCGCTTCCAGTGAGTTAGTTGGTGAGTATGGTGTTTCAGTGGCTTCTATAATGAGAGATTTTGGCTGTGACTCCACATTTATTGGAGCCTCATCAATCTGAATTTGAGAAGGTGCAGGGACTGTGTCTTTAGCACCAGTTTGCACTAATGTGTGCCCTGTGCATCCTCAGTTGTTTTGGATTTCTTCTTTCTGATGTAAGTTTGGGGTGAGCTTGTGTCCCTAACCCTTTTGGCCTGTGCTCTTGGATGAGATCTTTGTTCAATAGCCACATCCTTTTGGGAGGATGCAGCTAGAAGTGAGCTTTTGTCCTTTTTAAGCACTATAGTTTGTTGGGAAACTGCAGTGTGGCTAGGCTGGGATTCACTCAACTCTCCAACCTTATCCTTGGGGTTTCTTTGATGTCCACCCCTTCCCTCACCTATCTTACCCTCCTTCACACTCCCCTCTTTGGCTTTGGTAGATTTTTCAACTGGTACCTTTTGAGAGATACCAGAGGGGGTTTTCTTTGATTTAGATTTAGAAATTGCAGTTGTTTTGGCAGCTTTGGTAGGCAACTGTTTGGTCATTATCACAGTTGTCATAGCTATGCCTGAAGTCAAAGAAATAGAAGAGATTGGAATAGCTGAGGGTATGGATGAACTTACCTCACTTACCTGAGGTGTCAGCATTACAGGATAATAGAACATTGGCACATCCCTGTGATGGTTGGCTCTGTTCAAGTCTGCAATGATTCTTCTCTCTTGAACCCAACAAGCCAATTTGTTGTTTGGGTTCTCAAGCACAATCTCTTGACAAAGATGGTTAGCCAGAAGCATAAAAAATCTAGCATAGTAAACATTCTTTCCTCTTTTGGCTAAGTCACCTAATTTAAAACCTAACTCATACACAATAAGGTCACTGAAATTGTAAAATTTGTCTATAACTAGCATGTATAGCATGTTAAGCATGGAAATGTTCACAGAATCAAAATTACTGATTTTTCCAAAAAAGACTTTAGTTACAACATCACACATATAACTCCATTCCTTCCTAAGACCTAGTCTTCTAATGTCACTTAGTTTTGTAGTAGGAAGTGCATAATGAATGGAATTGAGCATATTGACAATATCAGTGTCAGTGTGTGGTGCAGTTACATTATCATCAGGAATCTTGAAACATGATTTTATTATATCACTATTGATACAGAATTCATTACCTTTGATGGTCAGAGTGATGGTTTTGTCAGTAGAGTTGTAGATTGCTGTTGTCCACATCTCTTCAACAACTTCACAATGAATTGTGGGTGATTCCAGCATGGCAAAACTTAACTTGCAGTTCTTCACGAAGTCCATCATCTTATGATAGTCTTCTGATTGCTGAATAACCTTATTGACCAAAGCAGTGAAGTTGTTCTTTTCATATATGAACCCAGTCTGTGACATGATCTTTACTACGTGTGCCATTGTTAGAGAAGAAAATCTTGAAGAGAAAGAGGATTTTTGCTTGAGAGAGAATGAAATAACACAGTTGAATTTGAGAATGATAAAAGAAAATGATTAGAATGAAATAAGCTTTTATACTTTACTCAGAATCAACGGATAAAAAAAATAATAAAGAGAAGTAAATTACCCAATAGAAATTGCCTAAAATAGCCATTTTAAAATAAGCTGTAAAAATTCCACCAATTATCCGTCGTGTAATGCTTACAAACTGTAAGTATACTCGATGGATAATGTTCAGGGAATTAACAGTTACGATTTAGACACTTCGACGGATGAGGATAAACTGTTATCCGTCGAGCTTTAAAATATTCCAGAAAAGTAATTAATTTTTATTTACAATTTGTATATCGACGGATGACTCAACCCGATGGATAATGGTCATCCGTCGAGATGCAAATTTTGACTTAGCCAAAATTTCATCCAAGACTAAAAATCAGCTAAATTTCTGGCTACTTTTCAACTTGCAAAGTAATTCAGATAAATTCAAGAGTAATTAAGCATACCTAACTCACTTACCAACCTAGAAAAGGTGGATTCATCCAGTGGCTTGGTAAAAATATCTGCAAGTTGCTTCTCACTTGGAACAAAATGTAGCTCTGCAGTACCATTCATTACATGTTCCCTTATGAAATGGTACTTGATGTCTATATGCTTTGTCCTTGAATGTTGCACTGGATTTTCAGCGATGGCAATTGCACTTGTGTTGTCACAGAAAATAGGAATCCTTTCAACTTGCAAACCATAGTTTAGCAATTGATTTTTCATCCATAAAATATGTGCACAGCAACTGCCAGCAGCAATATATTCAGCTTCAGCTGTAGAAGTAGAAACTGAATTTTGCTTTTTACTGAACCAGGACACAAGCTTGTCTCCTAAAAATTGACAGGTTCCTGTTGTGCTTTTTTTATCAATTCTGCAACCTGCATAATCTGCATCTGAATAACCAGTTAGATCAAAACCAGAATCTCTAGGATACCAAATGCCAAGTTTTGGTGTTCCTTTGAGATATCTGAAAATTCTCTTAATAGCTATCAAGTGAGACTCTCTAGGATCAGCCTGAAATCTAGCACACAAACATGTAGCAAACATTATATCTGGCCTACTAGCTGTTAAGTACAGAAGTGAGCCAACCATGCCTCTATAACTTGAAATATCCACAGACTTTTCAGTAGTGTTTAGTTCAAGCTTAGTTGCAGTGCCATGGGAGTTTTTGCAGATGTGCAATCCATTAGATCAAACTTCTTTAAAAGATCAAAAATATATTTAGTTTGACTAATGAATATTCCATCACTAACTTGCTTAACTTGTAAACCAAAAAAGTAAGTTAGTTCTCCCATCATACTCATTTCATACTTGCTTTGCATTAGTTTGGCAAACTTTTTACAAAGTTTCTCATCTATAGAGCCAAAATAATATCATCTACATAAATTTGAACAAGTATGCTAGAGCCATTAACATTTCTGAAAAATAAAGTTTTATCTACAGTACCTCTTGTGAAGTGATTTTCCAAAAGGAACTTTGATAAAGTGTCATACCAGGCTCTAGGTGCTTGCTTTAGTCCATAAAGTGCTTTCAGTAGATAATAGACATACTCTGGGAAATTTGGATCTTCAAAGCCAGGAGGTTGACTTACATACACTTCTTCCTCCAAATCTCCATTCAGAAAAGCACTTTTGACATCCATTTGATAGACCTTGAAATTGGCATGGGCTGCATAGGCTAAGAAGATTCTGATGGCTTCAAGTCTTGCAACAGGAGCAAATGTTTCATCAAAATCTATCCCTTCTTGCTGGCAATAGCCTTTAGCAACCAATCTTGCTTTGTTCCTTACTACTATGCCATTTTCATCCATTTTGTTTCTGAATACCCATTTGGTGTCTATTGGATTCTTTCCTTTAGGCTTGGGTACCAGCTTCCATACTTTATTCCTTTCAAATTGGTTTAGCTCCTCCTGCATAGCTAAAATCCAATCAGGATCTAACAAGGCTTCTTCTACCTTCTTTGGTTCTTCCTTAGACAGGAAGCTGCTGTATAGACATTCTTCTTGAGTTGCTCTCCTGGTTTGAACTCTGGAAGAAACATCACCAATAATCAGTTCAAAGGGGTGATCTTTTGTCCATTTTCTTGGTTGAGGTAGATTAGCCCTAGATGAAGAGACCTCAATGTTGTCTTGATGTGTGATTGAGTTTTGATTGCTAGAAACTCCCCCTGAGTTTGTGGATCTTTGATTTGAGATAGGGGTACTTTCTATGGGTGATCTGCCTTGACTTCCTGCTCCTTTTGATAACCCGACGGATGGTGAATTTTGAGTACCGACGGATGAGGCAGGTTGTCTTCCGACGGATAATACAGATTGCGTTCCGACGGATGAAGCATTATGTAACTCGACAGATGTTGAGTTTTGTGCTTCATTTGTGGTAGATTTGTCTGCATTATCCTTAGACACTGTTTCTTGATCACTCTCATCATCACTTTCATCACTGACCATCTCAACATTGTCGAATTTGAGGCTTTCATGGTAATCTCCATCTTTTAGTCCTTCAATCTTTTTATCATCAAACACAACATGTATAGATTCAACAACAATGTTGGTTCTTAGATTGTAGACTCTATATGCTTTACCAACAGCATATCCAACAAAATTCCTTCATCTGCTTTAGCATCAAACTTCCCATTTTGATCAGTTTGATTTCTCAGAATATAGCATTTACAGCCAAAGACATGAAGAAAGTTTAGAGTTGGCTTCTTGTTCGTGAACAATTGATAAGGTATCATGCATCTTGCTTGATTAATCAGAGAGTTGTTCTGAGTGTAGCATGCAGTGTTTACAGCTTCAGCCCAGAAATAAGTTGGTAATTTTGATTCTTCAAGCATTGTCCTTGCAGCTTCAATAAGAGATCTATTCTTTCTTTCCACTACTCCATTCTGTTATGGAGTCCTTGTTGCTGAAAACTCATGCAAGATCCCATTTTCCTCACAAAATAATCTCATGACATAGTTCTTGAACTCAGTTCCATTGTCACTCATGATTCTTCTAACTTTGAAATCCGGATGATTGTTAACTTGCCTTATGTGATTGATGATGATTTCACTAGCTTCATCTTTGGACTTTAGGAAATAGGTCCAAGAGAATTTTGAGAAATCATCTACAATTACTAGGCAAAATCTTTTCTTTGAAATTGACAATACATTGACTGGTCCAAACAAATCCATGTGAAGCAGTTGCAGAGGCTCTTCAATTGCTGAATCAAGTTTCTTCATGAATGATGCTTTAATCTGCTTCCCTTTTTGGCAGGCATCACACAGTCCATCCTTTGTAAACTCCACCAGAGGAATGCCTCTAACTAGCTCTTTCTTTACCAGCTCATTCATGGTCTTGAAGTTCAAATGGGATAGCTTCTTGTGCCATAGCCAACTTTCATCTTGACTTGCTTTACTAAGAAGACAAGTTACAGATTCTGCTTTAGTTGAGTTGAAGTCAGCTAGGTACACATTTCCTCTTCTCACACCAGTGAGAACCACTTTGTTGTTTTGATTATTAATCACAACACAGGTTTCTTTATTGAAGGTTACTGAGTTGCATTTGTCACAAAGCTGGCTGATACTCAACAGATTGTGTTTGAGACCATCCACTAAGGCAACCTCTTCAATGATGACATTGTCCTTTGAAATCAAGCCATATCCCACAGTATAACCTTTGCTGTCATCTCCAAAAGTGATACTTGGGTCAGCTCTCTCTTCAAACTCTGTGAGCAGGGTAGAATCACCAGTCATGTGTCTTGAACAACCACTATCCAAGTACCAAAGATTCCTTCTGTTTCCCTGCACACATCAAAATCAAATCAAGTTGATTTTGGTACCCAAGTTTCCTTGGGTCCTGCCTTGTTAGCTTTCTTCTTCTGTTTCTTAGGTCTTAACTCATTTGACTTAGGAATTTCAGATTCTTCCTTAGTCATTTGGGTTGGGCCTTTGAAACCACTAGATGCAACAGAATTATCATGCATGTTATGGCTAACAGGAAATGGCATGCTTGGTGCAAACATGTTATTCCAGTAAGGCATGCTAAATGGCATTTGAGGCATATTGTATGCAACATAATATGAATTAGGTGCAAATGGCATATTAGCAAACTGTGCATTCATGTTCTGTGTAGGCATAGCATTAACAGGCATGAGAGGCATGGCATTCATGTTAGAGAATTGAGGCTGAACAGACATGGGAGTAGGCATGGCAGATTTGCAATTAACAGACAAATGATTTACACTACCACACTTGACACAGATTTTTCTAGGAGCATATTTGTTAGGTGTGTAGTTATTGTGTTTGTTAATCCCTACTTTACCATTCCTATTATTTTTCCTTTTAGTCTCTGTTTTTACCTCTATCTTCTCAAGTCTGTCACTTAACTGTTTGACAGTCATGTGACCAACATTAGCCTTCTTCCCTTTCTTGGATTGAAATGACTCTCCTGAAACAAAGTTCTTGGAAACAGACCCATACTTATCATTTAGCTTGGTTAATTTGGCTTTGCTAATGGGTTTGCTTACAGCCGACGGATGAGGATTTTTATCATTCGACGGATAACACTTTTTGTTATCCGACGGATAGTCCTCATCATCCATCGAGTCTACATCTGTCAGCAACCCATCTACCAAAATAGGTTCTAGTTTCTCCTTATTCTTTTTCCAGGCTTCATCACAAAAAGACTCAATTCCTTGAACCTTGGTGATTTGAGCATGAACATCTCTGGATGTTTTCCATGCTTTAATCACCTCTTGTTCACGATCGAGCTGCTTCTTTAAAATTTCTTCCTTTTTCAAGGACTCAGTTAATTCCTCCTTGGCAATTCTAGACTCAATTTTTAGTTTCTCAAACTCAACAAACTGAGACTCAAGCACATTATTCCTCTCACTCAAAAACAAATTATTTTCTTTGATTTTAGCATTTTCTTTAGTGAGGGACTTAAGTGTAACACGCAAATGATACAATTATGTAGACATGTCATTTATTGCATCATTACACTCAGCTTTAGATAAATGTGCAAGGTTTGTAGTGATTACCTGATTGCTTGAGGAACTTGTCTCTGTTTCATCATACTTGGCCATAAGGGCTAGATTGACATAGCTGACATCTTCATCTTCATCCAAGCCATCAGCTGCCCAGTCATTCTCTTGTGTAATAAAAGCCCTTTCCTTTTGTTTGAGTAGATCAAAGTATTTTTGCTTGTAATCTACAGACTCAAATCTTTTCTTACTGGAATCTGACTTTTTACACTCATTTGCAAAATGCCCTGCCAAGCCACATTTGAAACACTTGAATTTTGATTTATCCACCATGTTTCTATTTGGCTTGGCAGCTCCAAAGTTCTTCTTGAACTTGAGCTTGGCAAATCTTCTTGAAAGGAATGCTAGGTTCTCATCAATGTCCTCCATGTCATCTTGGCTCAATAAATCTTCATTTTCTGCAGCTAGCCCTTTACCCTTGCTTTCACAGGCCTTTAAAGTTGATTCTACAGCTTCCATCTTCAGTTTCTTCTTCTTTTCCAGATCAGCAACTAGTACAATGGATCCTCCTTTCTTCTTTCCTCTCTCCATTCTTTCATCCTGCTCTATTTCAAGCTCATAGGTCTTCAGAATGCCATACAGTCTCTCCAAAGTAAACTCCTTATAATCTTGTGAGTTTCTCAATGAGACTGTCATTGGTTTCCATTCCTTTGGAAGAGATCTGAGAAATTTCAGATTGGAGTCTTTAGTCTGATAGACTCTTCCATGCAATTTAAGAGCATTTAGTAGCTTTTGGAATCTACTAAAAATGTCAGTGAGTGACTCACTTTCTTCATTGTGAAAATGCTCATATTGCTGAATCAGGAGCTGCATTTTATTTTCTCTTACTTGCTCAGTACCATCACAGATTATCTGTATTGTGTCCCAAACTTCCTTGGCAGTCTTGCAGTTGATAATGTTATCAAACATATCTGCATCAACACCATTGAACAAAACGTTCGTGGCCTTTTTATCTTTCCTGACTTGTTCAATATCAGGATCAGACCATTCATGCCTTGGCTTTGGAACAGATGGTTCATTTCCTGTTGCATATCAGTCCACATAGGCCTCATCTTGAGAAAGCATATGAAGATGCATCTTTACCTTCCAATGATGGTAATTATCTTTATCAAGAAAAGGAATCTTGACTCCAACATCTTTCTTGTTCATCTTGCTGAATTGTTTTGATCTTTAAACTCTTTGTAGATTAAGAGCTTGCTCTGATACCAATTGTTAGTCCCTTAACAATATAGCAAGAATTACATAAGGGGGGTTGAATGGAATTCTTGAACCTTTTTCTTGAAATAAAAATGTTCAACTCGATTATGGATATATTTGTTTTGATTAGCACAATGCGGAATGTAAACTTGAATGAATCAAAACATAAGTAATTAAAAACAAGAGTCTTTAAAAACTTTCTGGTGGATTTAAACAATTCCACCAGAGATATATATAATATATCGAGAGGACTCTGTGTGCAGAAATGCTCACAGCTGCTTACAAAATAGAACTGCTGAGAATACAGGAAATGCTAAAGATTATGCTTACAAAGATTTCTCTGTTTTCTTATGTTTCTCAGCTATCTTAGTTATTTTTCTATTTGCTACTCTCTTGGTTTATATATTACCAAGATTACAAAGTCAAAAGAACTGAACAAATATAAAATCTAATAGTCTTGATCTTTGCTGATTTTCGTCCTCTATTACCCAGTTAATGGGCTTCCACAGTGTGTTTGTATCCAACTCGACGGCTGTGTGTCAGCTTTCACTGTTCAACTGATATTTGAATCTTGATATGATCATCCGTCAACTTTCAGATCATCCGTCGATGACTTAATTGATCATCCGTCGACTGCTATGTTAAACATCCGTTGATAGTCATTTGATCATCTGTCGAAGCTTTGTTAATCATCCGTCAGTAGCTATTTTGGCACTTGACTTCATTTCACTTATACAGAATTACAAGACATTGCTTATGTACAGTTAATCAACCTATTCTGCATATCTAGTTAAAGTCAACATGACTTATATGCTACTACAGATTCTATACAAAGGTGCATACATCACTGTGCTACAAACTTATTATTACATAAGCTACTCACTCGATGGATAATAAGTTAATCATCCGTCGGGACTATAATGAGTTATCCGTCGGGACTAAAACTCTTATCCGTCGAGTGCTACATTATTTCACTAAGTAAAATCTACTTAGACATTTTGTTTTAGTGATCATCGAGTACACAACATATTCACAACATAGATACATATCGATATGTCACTTTCCTGACTCTTATCGAGAACTAGAAAATTACTTATCGAGATGTCAGATATATACACAGTTTTTCCTGAATGGACTGAATTTTTCCAATTTTTATTTGAATAAATCAAAATAAAAACAGAATAATTTTATCAAAAGTATTTTACCAAAATAATATATTAAATTAAATTATTTCAATTCTAAGTTGTTGATATGTCTAAAATTTATACTTGTAGAGAACTCTGTGAATAATCACTTATCGAGATTTCTACAATGACTTATCGAGAAGTTATAATAATGCTTGTCGAGATGTCCTTCGAGAAGTCAGAAAAATGACTTATTGAGAACTCATTCGAGAAGTCTCAAAATGACTTATCGAGAAGTCAGTTAGACTTATTGAGAACTCAGTTTTCTATATACTTTTGTTCTTTTTGATTTTGTCTTGTGCTAATTTCACATATTGAACATGTAAATTAACATTTAGACAGTTTTCTCATAATTGAAAAATTCCAAGTAAAATTTTGAATTCTGAAATATTTATAACTCATATTTCAGCTAATTTTCAAATAAATCAAATTAATTTTGATTAATTAGAAATCAATTTGCTGCAACACATTAGCTGAGTTCTTGCTATCAACATGAAGAATTTAGCATTCTAATTTCACCTACAAGTCTAGTGAAAGTAGATTCATCCAAAGGTTTAATAAAAAATCTGCTAATTATTTTTCTGTTGGAACAAATATGAGCTCAATGGTACCATTTGCAGCATGTTCTCTAATAAAATGGTACCTTACATCAATATGCTTTGTTCTAGAATGATTAACTGGATTAGCCACAATTGATATAGCACTAGTATTGTCACACATATTTGGAATTTTAAGTAACACTAGGCCATAGTCCATTAGCTTATTTCTAATCCAAAGCACTTGAGCACAGCATCTTCCAGCAGCTATGTATTCAGCCTCAGCTATGGAAGTTGACACAAATTGTTGTTTCTCGCTATACCAGGATACAAGTCTTTGTCCAAGAAACTGACATCTTCCACTAGTGCTCTTTTTGTCAACCCTGCATCCAGCAAAATCTTCATTGTATCCAACAGCTTCAAATCTTGTTCCCTTAGAATACCATAATCCCAATTTTGGAGTCCCCTTTAAGTATATGAAAATTCTTTTCACAGCCATCAAATGTGATTCTTTTATATTGGCTTGAAATCTTGCATACAAACATGTTGCAAACATAATGTCTATTCTACTAGCAGTCAAATACATCAAAGATCCCATCATTTTCCTATATTCTGAAATGTCTTCACTTTTTCCTTTCTTATCTTCATCCAACTTTGTAGCTCTAGACATAGGTGTTAATGCAGGTGAACAATTAACCATACCAAACTTATTCAATAAATCTTTAACATACTTGGTTTGGCTGATGAAGATTTCATCACTTTTTTGACTGACTTGGAGTCCAAGAAAGTAAATTAATTCTCCCATCATACTTATTTCATATTCACTCTGCATGAGTTTTGAGAATCTTTGACATAGCTTTTCATTAGTAGAACCAAAAATGATATCATCCACATAGATCTGAACTAGGATCATATCACCACCATGTTCCTTGTAGAAGAGAGTCTTATCAATAGTTTCTCTAGTGAATCCATGTTTAATCAAAAATTTAGACAGTGTGTCATACATGCTTGCTTTAATCCATAGAGAGCCTTTAGAAGTACATAGACTTTGTAGGCAGTTCTCTCCGATGAATATCACAGAAAAATTGTTTCAAAATTTTTAGAGTCAAATTTTCCCACATATTCAGAGTTGCCTGTTAGAACAGAGCACTTGCTTCCAAACACATGAAGATGCTTCACAGTAGGCTTCCTTTTTGATAAGATTGAGTAAGGTGATTTGCCAAGATTATTGTTAATGAGATATCTATTTTGAGTATAGCATGCAGTGTTGATAGCTTCTTCCCAAAAACTTGTTGGTAATATGGCATCTTGCAACATTGTTCTAGCAGCCTCTACTAGTGTTCTATTCTTTCTCTCAACTACCCCATTTTGCTGAGGTGTTCTAGCAGCTGAGAATTCTTGAACAATCCCCTTGTCTTTGCGAAATTCAGTTAAAGTTGCATTTCTAAATTATGTGCCATTGTCACACCTTAATCTCTTCACACAATTCTGATCTTCAGTCTGCTTCTCAATTTTCTTGATATCCCGAAAAAAAGATTCCAAAGCTTTTCCCCAATTATGATGTGTGGAGTTTCATCCTTAGAATGTATAAATTCTACCCATGTGTACCTTGAGTAGTCATCCACCATCACAAGTGCATATTTCTTCCTGGAAATTGATAAGACATTAACAGGTCCAAATAAATAAGTTGCAAAGGTACACTTATGGAATTCACAGTTTTACTCTTGTGACTTGACTTCTTAATTTTGCCTTTTTGACAAGCTTCACAAACTTCATTTTGAGAAAACTCTAGATTTGGCATGTCCCTCACTAACTCCTTTTTCACTAGAGCATTGATTGCCTTATAATTAGATGAGAGAGCTTTTTGTGCCATAGCTTGATTTGCTCTATAGATGCCTTGGTGTAAGAGCATCATATTCCATCCTCATTTGCTGAGTTTAGAGTTGCAACAAACAAGCTTCCCTTTCTTGCTCCTTACAAAGAAATTTCACCAGTCTTTTGCTGATTATTGAACAATCTCCTTTGTCAAATAAAACTTTTAATCCTCTATCTGTGAATTGAATGACACTCAGGAGATTTACTTCTAAACTAGCCACCAGTGCTTGATCTTCAATGACAATATTTCTAGAAACTAAATTGTCATATCCCATTGTGAATCCTTTGTTGTTGTCTTCAAAAGTCACTAATGGGCCAGCCATCTCCTCAAATTATGATAGAAGGGCCTTATCACCTATCATATGACTTGAGCATCCAATGTCTATGATCCATATGACCTTCTTTTATTTGCCCTGCACACAATGAGGATTAAGTGTGTTTATCTACCCAAGCAGTGTTGGGTACTTTTTTCTTGCTAACAGAATTTGCAGAATTAGAATGAGTTGACGCAGAAGGAACAGTGTGAATTGATTGTTTTGCATTTTCCTTTTTGTCTGCAGATCCAGTATTAACATATTTCAAGTTTACTCTTTATTTATGACAACTTGTCATCACTTTCATATTGCAAGGTATGCAGTCAAACTTGCCAGAAAAGGAGTAAGGGTCTTCTGTATTTGCTTCATTGTACTTGCAGGCTCCCACTTTTGGCTTGCTAACATCTTTTTTACAAAGGTGAGTTAGATGATTTATTGAGCCACATTTTTGACATTGTTTTCTGGGGGCATCTGCAACAAATGCAAAATTGTTGCCTTTGTCTACTCCTATCTTGCCATTCTTATTGTATTCTCAATCTTGACTTCCTTGACAGGTGTCTTAAAGAGTTGGTTAATGATGGGCCTCTTATTTCTTTCAGTAGTAGGGGCGGTTTCTTTATTTTTCAATTATTTATCTTCATCAACAAGTTTTTGCTTGATGACCAACTTCTCCTCACTGAAATTGACTTCACATGCCTTGAATAAAGGTGAATCAACTTTTCTCAGCATAGGTGGGACATCTTCATTTATAGTTGATTTGCCCTTGTCACTTTCATTCTTCTTGTTGTTGTTCAAGGCATCATAGTCAAGGCCAATGGATATATTAGCACATGGCTCGTTCATCTCATGTTACTGACCAACTAACTAAGAAGCATTTCTGAAAGACTTCAACTTTACCTCATTATTTTCTATCTTTTCCATCAACACAGCTTCTATTTCAATAGCACACCTCAGCTTTCTCTTTAGATATTCATTTTCTTGCTTGACAATTTCAAGCTCAACAAGATGCAGTTCTAAATTTGATTTCTCAATTTCAATGTTCTCATTAGCTTTTGACAGCCCACTAACCTCCTCAGTAGCTGGCACCATGCTAGTGTGGATGTGGAACATCTCTATGCTCATCTTTTCAATAGTCTCTTTATATTGACTTGTATTTAAATCAATAATAGTAAGAGTTGGTACCTCTATTTTTGATGAGGATGATTCTCCTTGCTCCAAGGCCATGAGTGCATAGTTTCCAAACTCCTCATCTTCATCATTATCAGAATCATCCCAACTCTTTTCTTCTGCAATGTAAGCTTTACCCTGTTGCTTGTAACAGTCCAAATCCGGGGTCAAGATTTGGTGTTACAAAATAATCTTTACATAATATAAAAATATATACAAATGACCCCTTAATTCTGGATCGTTTACAGGTTATGGTATGAAACAATAATCTAACCTTCTACAATTCACAACAACTGAAATACAAGATTAAATACCTTTGTACTACTTCCCTTGACTTACTTTTATAACATCTTCGTCCTCTTGCAGCGGAGATCTTTCTAAATTCTACTATCTATCAAAATCTATTCACTTTTATCCTCATTTGTTTCTGAAAGAAATAAGAATTTACAAAGAAAGAGTGAGCCAAAAATGCCCATCAAGTATATAACTAATTTCCAGGTATTAATATTAAAGGAAATTTCTAGAAAAAATCTTTTAAATAATTTATAAACATTTTTATTTATTTGAGGTAGTTGAGCGAATAACCATTGGCTGTTACCAGTCTTAAATTATAAATCAGAAGTGACGAGCAATGTCTATCATTTATCGGCTTGCAATCATATTTATATTCGACATGTAATTCCACCTGCTACACGGGACTATTCCACTTCTTTTAAAAATAATAGAATTTGCATAAGAAGAGAGTTTGTGAATATGGTTTTGATTGAACAGCTGTGTAAAGAACAACAAAGCCACAAAATAATTGGGAGAATTTGTAAGTCAATAAATCATAATTGAAGGAAGAAGAATGAGTGAGGATTTAGATATGAATGAGACAACCATATTTGTACTCAAGATGGCAAGTATTTCATACTATATGGCATACAGCACATGATTAGGTGGCGTCTCACCAGACTCTTCGTCATTCCGACAAAGTGTCACATCACAACACTTTTTGCCTCAATCAGAAAATAATATTTTGAGAAGAGAAATAATTTGGAAGAAATACAATAAAATTTCTTTCATTCTCGCCTCAAATAATTTATTAATAAAAGAAGCTCATACGTATTCAGGAACCAGGAAGAATATATGCTATCATATTAGAGAAAAAAAATGACATTGTTGGTCATCGTCCACGCTTCACTTAAATATACCTCCAGGGATCATTCGAATAATAGATTCACAATTTAGGCCACATCATAACTTCGGAATATCGTCTGGAAATGCCTTCACATTAAATACTTTAATAATTCAATCATAATCGCGTCCTTATGAAATTTATAATTATTGCTTCCGATTTTATCTATGCCGCGTAGAATAATCGTCGATCACGCAACGTCTCAACTTCGTCGATAGAAATACTATTCTTCTCCAATCATCTGGAAGAGTCTTCCATTTCCTTCAATTATCCTCTGTCTTTTTGAATCACGAATCTTGTTAAATTTTAATAATTCATGAACTGGGTAAATAATATTTTAACATGTTGATTCAATTATTAATATTATTAAACAAAGTTTACACTTGTCTTTTACGGGAAAACTTTAAACTTTCCTCATAACGGTGGATCTACTTGGTCCTTTGAACTAACCATACTGAGTCTAGATCCATTATGCTTTTAGGTCATTCTCTACCTATAATAACAAGAACTTAAGTAGTAATTTGACAACCATGTTATGAAACTCATTTCATGCAAAGATCTTCTGGAAGTTTATTAAGATACCTTTTTCGAAAACTCATTTTAAGATTCTGAAAATCAGACATTTGGTCGTCATTACTATATAAGTTACTCGCTATTCTTATAATCCGCTAATGAGATATCTAATTAAAGGAATTCCCATATAAGGACCTCTCCACTTTGGTATATCTTCTATTTTTCTTTGGATTCTGTTCGCATTTATTAACCGACAAAACTTCATTTATCGTGGTATACCATTTTATTCATAACTCTGCCCTAACGCTAACATTTGATACTGTCTTTGATATTCTCGTCGTCGTCCTTGATGTTATACTTACAACCACTAATGCAATTCGATGTTCTGTCTGTAGATAAAGTCGCACCTTCTTACTAGTCTTACATATACCTAATAAGGTAGATATCATTCCTTGTGTAGCGCCCGATAAGTGATAAGCACCTTCTCGCAATGCTGGTTCCTTTGCAACTCGCAACTTTGGCTCTTCATCAGCTTCCATCAACTCGTTGTCTCCAGCGTGGAGCATATCCTACTACCTAATTCTAAGTTAAATCGTACTCAACTCACCTAACTTTCCTTATACAGAGTTCTCACAAGAATCGATCACATTTTCTTTATAACCACATTAAAAGTAGGGTAATTTACCCAATCTCCATCAAGCTATCAACCCCTCACAACTATAAGATCTAGGAACTCAATATATCTATAGCGTTGCTATATTCGCCTACACTTCTCTTAGCAATATTGCCTCTTACAAAATTCATATCAGATCTGCTAATCCTAACTCTTACTCAATTCAAACTCAAAATGAGTATACCTAGGGTCTTTCATATCTTATATGACCTGTTACTCCTATCTTACTCTCACCTATTCTTATTTCAGGGACCAATAACCTGTTGCTCTGATGCCAACTTGTAACAGTCCAAATCCGGGGTCAAGATTTGGTGTTACTAAATAATCTTTACATAATATAAATATATATACAAATGACCCCTTAATTCCGGATCGTTTGGTATGAAACAAGAATCTAACCTTCTACAATTCACAACAACTGAAATACAAGATTAAATACATTTGTACTACTTCCCTTGACTTACTTTTATAACATCTTCGTCCTCTTGCAGCGGAGATCTTTTTAAATTCTGCTGTCTATCAAAAGCTATTCACTTTTATCCTTATTTGTTTCTAAAAGAAATAAGAATTTACAAAGCAAGAGTGAGCCAAAAATGCCCGGCAAGTATATAACTGATTTCCAAGTATCAATATTAAATGAAATTTACGGACAAAATCTTTTAAATAATTTATAAACATTTTTATTTATTTGAGGTAGTTGAGCGAATAAGCATTGGCCATTACTAGCCTTTAATTATAAATCAAAAGTGACGAGCAATTCCCAGATTTATCTCCTAAATCAGGGTTTTGTCCGGTTTTGGAATTATAAAACTTGTTGAGAGAGAATATCGTTAATGGCGATCAACAATAAATTAGAATGGACACTAGAACCAACATATGCACTATAACCTACTGATCAGTCAGGGTATAGTGCGGATCTATAACCAACTGCATAGACCCACCAACATATAGGGTACCCAGGCACTATGTGTAATATTTGGGATATACCGTGTAATTATTTTGCTGATAAGTAATTATTATGTATGTTTAGTATCTATTCTCTGAATTATCTGGTAAATGTTATATGTGTTTGGATGTTTAAAAAATAATATTAATTGAGTATTTTAATTTTTATATGTCCAAAATAAAATATAGATAATTGTCATATCTTCCTATTTATTTTTATGTTGATTTATGATTTTATAGGAAATATATGGATTTTATAACATCTTTTTCCGAGTATTTAAAAACTATTTTATATAATCGGGAACCAACCGACGTCATCCGTTTTTACATTTTTATAACCCGAAACTTTTCTGAAAACTCCTTCCTAACCTAATTGTAATATTCCGAGCATTTTCCATGTTTCGACTTTTTCGATCTGGCGTACGGTTTGTCCTGCGCGGGTCCCGGTGCAACATTTTCGATACATTATTCATTTCGGTAAATCAATAAAACTCGTATTTTCAATAAACGGGATCTTTTTATTAAACTATCACAATTATCACCTCGTAATACGTGTAACCAGGCGCTGAGACCAAGACCGCAGTACAAATTGTACTGGTTTGGATAATTATCCCGAAAACCGGTACCGTTTGGATCTGTTTTTATAAATAAATGTACCAATTTATATCCGAAATGATCCAACGGGATACTAATTTTCCGTAATTATAAATAGCCTTTACCGTATTTTATTCCGTATCAAAAATCATTTGCAGACAGTAATTATATAATTTTCCAGAGAAAATACTTATATTCATAAACCTTTCTGAGAATCAAACAGCAATTCGAAGGTGTTAGTGATCTTTGTTTTCAACGCTCGAGTAACCAAATCAAAGGTCTTGAAGAGTACTATCAGAATCTGTGGTCCATACACCTGCAGAATCAAAGGCTTATTTTCTGTAAATTTATTTATTTTTGAATTATTTTGATTAAAAATATGAATTTTTGTTCGGATGATTGTTTGAATGATTTGATGATTGCATGTTGTAGAGCTTGTTTTCCTGATGATTTTGATATATTATAGGACTGATTTGGAGTTCAATAACATGTTCCAAAATGGGTTTGATTATCGAATTTTGAAATTAGGGTTTATAACCCGTATGAATGTTCTTAATTGAAATTTAGGGCTTTTTGATTTAGGGGTTATTAGCTGTTGATATATAGTGGGTTGTGTTCCTTATGAAATTTACAATCGATTGGTATATAGCTCGTTAACAGAGGATTTGTGAATCGAAGGGAGTTGTGTTTTGAAGTTATCGTCGGGTCACCGGAAACCGGTGAAGTTTTTGGCCATTTGTGGGGTTATTTGGACGAAATAATTGTGGGGATGTGTTTCTCATGAATTGTAGATGATATCTGGAGCTCCTGAAGGTGTGACGATTCCGGGAACGCCATCTCCGGCGAACCCCGATCGTTTTCCGGCGAGCCCTGTAAAATTTACAGTTTGGTACCTAAACTTTTGGGGACAATACAGTTTAGTCCCTGAAGTTTCTGAAAAGTTGCAGAAATAGGATTCATGTTTTAAAAATGTTTAAAAATCATATTTTCTATTTATTTTAATTATAAAAATCCGTTTTTAATTTCTGAAATTTCCAAAAATCATTACTTTAATTCCAAAAATTATCTTTAATTCAAAAATAAATCTGAATTAATTAGTTAATTAATTTTAGTTAATAATTAATTAATTAGTTGGTCAATTAATTCGAAAATTAATTGATTAATTGATTTAATTAATTAATAATTGATTTTAATTAATTATTTAATTAGATTTAATTATTTAAAAATGATTTACAAATTCCAAAAAATAGTTTCGAGCTTTAAAATATTATTTTAAATTGTTTTCAAGGCTCGATAATTATTATAAAATTGTTTTGAAGCCAGATTTGGCCAACCGAGCCCTATTTATTACTTTAAAATTTATCCAACGACCCGTTTTAATTCCGAAAAATGTTTTAAAAATCCTTTTGAATACCCGAAAGCCTATTTATGACCCGAGACTCCTTTATAAATAATATATCATTGATTGTTTGATGTGTTACATGTTATATATGACTTGTTGATTGATTATCGGTTTATATATTCGGTATTTACTTATTTATTGCGTAACTTTCAATCCGTTAATCGGATTTGGGTAAAATGAAGGGTAGATAGAAGTGTGTATCGAATAGAATCGTATGAGTTGAATATTGATAGATGATTATATTATGTGAGCAGAAGAGGCAAGGCGTAGGAAAGGGAAACAGATAGTCGAGGAGTAGACGATTGTGATTGGAAGTTAGTACAGTATAACAAGCTAGTACCCGGCAAGTGTTCTGAACTTTCTCGAGATATATTGTAGTTGATCGATAATCTTGTTCTATATTGCAAGTGCTTTGAAGCACTGAATCCTAAACTCTGATTCCAATTATTAATCTTGAGCCGTAAATATAACGACTCGTGTATTTTTGAATTTTTTAATTATGTAATTATGGAAATTATTAAATAAATAAAATATGTGTATTGGTTTTGACAGTTATGTGTTATTTGACTATTGATGTGTGATTTATAATATACTGGATTGTTCGTGTGATTAATTATGGGGTCGTATTGGATTGTTTTCATTTTTAAAAGTTGATATGGTGCAAATTTATTTGCGTAATTACTTGGAATGTCTTTAAAATTGTTTTTATGATTTTATAATTACTATAATTATTTTTAGAATTTTATAAAATTGAGAAATCAATATTTTATTAATTATTTATCTTTAAATGATTTTCTGATTGCTTTTATTTGTAAAATCCATATTTAATTCCAAAATTCTTCAAAAATTATGAAACTCATATTTATTTAAGTTTGGAATATTCCGAGAATTTTAAAATTATTTTGGAGATTTTCGGGATTAATTTCACGCGCTCGTTGTTTCATTTCATTGCTAAAAGCGGGTATAAATTGTGTTTTAAAAATTTTCTTAAAATTTCAAAATTTATGTTTCTGTAAACTTCGGGATATTTGTAATATTTTAAGATTATTTCCGTAATTTTTTGAATTTATTTTAAGTGCAGCTTGGATCGTAAATTATAAAATGCGGGTATATTGCGCGATTCAAACATGTTTTAAAAATTACAGAAACTTTAGTTTATTAGTAGTTGAATATTTCGAGAATTTTAAAAAGTGTTTCGAGAAGTTTCGGGTTATTGTTACTCGTATTTTGACTCGTTTAATTGGGAAAAAAATGAATCAGCAATCGAGAAAAATGAAACCAGGACACATGTTTTCTTTTTATAACTCTTCAGGTACGTGGCAACTTCGGTGGTTATAAGAAAGAAAAATATATATAATAAAATGTCACTACCGACTTCAGCAATTTATCTCTCTAATCTCTCACCCTCCTCTCATCTCACTCCTCTCATATCCTCCCTGTCTCCTTTCTCGGATTATTTGTTGTTCTCCTCCCCCGTACTGGTATTCCTTTCTCTGTATTGCTCCGCCGTTGCTTCGAATTCCGGTGAGCAGCCGCTCCGTAATTCCATTTCTTTCCGGCGATTTTCGTCACCTTACTTCTGTATTTGGCCTATATTTTATCTCTCCTGGTGTTCATGTGCGTGTATTGCTGTGTGTGTACCTGTGGTGTGTGTGTGAGATATGCGGTTATAGTGTGTATTTCTGGGTTGCTTCCGCTTCTTGCCGGATTCCGGCGAGATGGTGGTGGGTGGTTCAGCCTGTTGTTTGTGTTGTGCGTGCGTTTGCACGCGCCTGTGTAGAAAGTATTTAATTATTTAAATTGTTTGATTTCTGCAGGAATTATTGATGGATTTCGTAAAATTAAATGATTATTTGATGTAAAATTATTGTATAATCGGTGGGATTCGTGTAGGATGTTCATTATAAACGAAAACCAGCGAATTTTGCCACCGTCGACGATGAGCTTCGGCGAGTCGACGGTGGACGGTAATGAATTTATTCTGAGTCCTAATTTTCAGAAAATAAATCAAGTGATTTGTGAAATTATTTTTGAAACGAGAATTTGATTTTTTTTTACATTAAGTAGAGTACGTAATTTAGTTGACGAATTGTGATTGGATTGATTGTTGGGTCGAACTGATGATTGGGATTGTGGTTGTTGTGAATTGGATTGTCGTTATTGAATTAACGTCGATGGATGTTTTGACGGGTAGTCCGATAATCAAAGGGGATGATGTCCGATTTCCGGATAACTACGGAAATACGGGAGCGTATCCGAGGGTTATCGGGACGTCGAGCGAGTATAAGTAAATACATATACGTATGTTTTATACAGAACCTGATTGTATGATGTGTTGTATGTTTTGTCCAAAACACAGTAACCCTAAGTTCGTAAAATGACGAGTATACATATTATTTTTTTTTGAAAACGAACACTGGATCGATTTCGAGAATGTGAACCCTAATTGTTGTCTGTGTTATTCTAATATTAATAGTTACGAGTCGGTTTGAATATCGTTAGGTAAGAATTAGTATCGAGGATATGTCAAGCATACCTAGACGTCTAATGTAGGGTATTTCGACCCTATATGTTATAGTCGGGAACACTGAAAGTGGATGATGAACTAAAGATAACCTAGAAATCAGTTGACGAGCTCAGTAGAGTTTCAACAGAAAAACCTGAGTGTCGAAGTCGAATCCAGTGGAATCTAGTGGTTGGACGTTAAAGCCTGAGCGGCAGAATCGGCTCAGAATTGATCAGTAATAGTTGTAAAGCATGTAAGGCAAGTATTTCTGAACTTTTCTCCAAAATACATCGCAAATATTTTCGAACTGTTTCATAACATGTCGTTATTATGCAAAATAACTCCTGTTTTATATTGCAAGTGCTTTAGACTATTTACCCTTGAACCCTGATTTTTTTCTTGATCTTGAGCCATAAGCCTTATTCTTTGTAAACCGTCCTTTGTTGATCCTCAAGATGCAAAATCACAAAAACATGATACTACTCCCCAAATGTATAACTACCAAACACCAAACACTGGAAGAAAATTGTTTGAAAACACAGAAACTTTTATATTCCAGCCATTCTTTATAACATCAAAGAACTATACCTCGAAAAATAACTATTTGTCTAATACCTGATTCTTTTACAGATTGAAAGCCGTTTCTTTTACATACCCTGATATACCCTTGTGATATCCATGAGTCTCCTTACGTTTTATTCAAATGTTTAATCATCATTGATTATGATCTTGTGTTATCGAATTATATTGTTTATCATATTGAACTGCTTTAGGATTGGATAGTTTTTATATATGTGGACCAGGTTCGGGGTCAGACCATACCACTAGTCAAGTTAGGCCAATGTGTGCCTTGGATCCAGTAATTAGAGCAGTGCTGTGTGCTTTGCTCGGGGTTAGTGCGTGACTGATCAGCAGCCTAACCTTGGTTTTAAAACTTAAAATGAATATCCAGTTCTAATGATTAGTTAAAAAGAAACTTGATTCCTCTGAATCATTTCATTTGATTATTGTTTAACCTTAGTTATCCCTATTAAGACTTGCTGAGCTAGTTAGCTCACCCTTGCGATTCTTTTATATATTTTACAGTTGAAAAGAATATGGATGATAGTGAAGTCCTCAGTCCAAAAGTGCGGGCTAAGGTTCCAGTTGAGTTGGATCGAGCTAGCAGAAGCTTCATGCGGTAGAGAGATAGTCAGATTGTAAGAATGATTTTATTATCAGTTGTAAAGTTAAATTAGTTGGGATTTGGTACGTTGTAATAAAAGTTAAGATTGTGGCTTGTTTTCATACTTTAACCTATTGCGATCCGTAGTTATGTGAAACAGGGTCATTGTAAAATAATATTTCCTATATAGATTTATGTACTGTGTATGTGTTGTGGACCCCAAACTTCTGACCCGGGTTTTTTAGGGCGCCACAGGTTGGTATCAGAGCTTCAGGTTATAAGTCACTGAAACAAGCCTAGATTGTCGGGATTGGGTAGAGGGTTAGGATTAGGAATAGGAAATAGAAAGATAAGACGTTGTGAGGTTGAGTGCGATGGTATAGCAGGTCTCCAGCACGGTTCGTATTGCGATTCGGGATTCTCAGCTTGCGATATGATTTCTATACAAAGGCAATGGCAGATTTTGATTTCCCGGTGTCATTTGATCGTTTGGAGCTTTCTGTTCGAGGATCATCATCTTCTCTCAGATTGGATTTGCACCTTGTTCCTCCATTAGTATTAATGGCACTACCTTCCGTTATGACAGTTGCACCTCTTCAAACTATTCTACGCTATTCTACCACCTATTGATATGAGACTACCTATTTAAGAACCTCCATTCGTTAATTCTTATTTTACTGGACATTCGGTTGTGAGTGTATCTCTTCAGTTTACCCTACACCCTGTTCTATACCCTCAGTTTAAAACTTGTCCTATGAAGCAATTGTACCTATGAGGATGGATGTGGGAGTCGCAGTAAATGGTGAGTATTGAGATACAAATAAAGGTGAGAAGTGTTGGATTTTTAACGCAGCGGGGGCATGGCAAAACACTTTTACACATACAAAATCCAAATAAAAGCATATAAATCGTTAATAAAAATTCGAGGGATCGAATCTAACCTTTTAAAATAATTCGGAGACAACGATCAGAGATCCTTAGCAGTTGCTCCTCAAGTGTGAAACACTCCACCGGTATCCACCAAGAAAACGATGTTAAGGAGGAGAAAGGAGGTGGAGAGAATTGGGTTTTCCAAACTTTTTTTGGGTTTTCGGGTTTCTCGGGTTAGAATCAAAATAGGGTCTATAATACTGTATTTATAGGCAAAATTTTCAGCTGAAATTTTCCCATAAATAATATTATTATTATCCCATTTATTATTCTCATTAATAATTAAAACACCTTTTAATTATTAATCCTTTCTCTAAACACTTTAGAAATAATTCTCTCTCTTGATTTAATTTCCAAAAATTAAATTCTTTAATTAATAATATTAAGAACTTTTCTTAATTAATTTATAATCAATTAAATCTCATTTAATCAATTATTAAATTTGCCAATTAATTATTTATTTCATAAATAAATAATTATTAGCCATTATTAATTAATTTCTCCACCATCAAATCATTCTCTTTTTATGGTGTGACCCTGTAGATTCAATATTAAGCCGGTAGTAGAAATAAATAATAATAAAACTATTTTATCATTATTTATATAAATTCTCTAATTTATTAAATATGATTAATTAATTAATCACATTTATTCTACATCGTGAGGGATACTTCTCAGCATATCGCGACTATCCGGATAATATGAATTCACTGCTTAGAATACCAAGAACCTATTCAGTGAATAGTTACCGTACAATAAACTCCTTCTACCCGACAATGTCCCGATTAAATACAAGGCATGGATCTCGTGTCAAGCCTATCTAATTTAATCACTTGCTTACCATTTACTATGCGTAGTTCTATGCAAATTAGAAACTCCTTTCTAATTTCATTCACTCTGGCCAGAGATTCCTGAACTAGCATAAGTGGATCAGCCTTGAACATTCGCTTCCTTCACTGGAAGGGGTAGATCCTTTATTGATCATACACTATCTTCGTGTACAAATTCCTATACCCATAAGAGCCCTAATAATTGTCCCTGGAGACTAAGAACTAAACCAAAGCATAGTTCAGTGTACACAAGATGACTATGATGACCTCAAGTCTAAGGATACTTGTACAACTATCACTATGTGAACAACTGCTGACACGTGAGTGAACTCCATCAGTTGTTCAGCTGTGCGAGTCATGTTCAGTGAACTTATTCCATAATAAGCACCTACATACTAGCTATAGTGTCACCACACAAATGTCTATGAGAACAGACATCCTTCATAATGAAGCAAGCATAGTATGTACCGATCTTTGCGAATAATTAATTACCAGTTAGTAATCCTACGACCAGGAACTATTTAAGTTTAGAGTTATCATCTTTTTAGGTCTCACTATTATGATCTCATCATAATCCATAAAAAGATTTACTCTAAACTATCGTATATCTTACTTAAACACTTAAATAGATAGAGTCCGTAATAAAAACAAAATAAGTCTTTTATTAATATCAATGAAATCAAAACAGATTACATAAAAGTTATTCCTAAATCCTAATACATGATTGGACTTAGGACATATTCCTTTCAATCTCCCACTTGTACTAAAGCCAATCACTCTTGTAATAACCCCCAAAATTTTCAACTTTTTGTAACCCTTGTGAATAGTGTTTTTGCTGAATGAGAAAACTTTTCATGCCACACTATGTAGGGGTTCTGTTATGGATATTCTGAGATTTTATTAGTACTCTATATGGTATATAAGTGTATGTAAAGATCGTCAGAATCCAATTCCGAACACTTTGATTTTTCCCGGAAATCCACTAGGTACGGAAAGAATTGAGTATAAGGTAACAGGATAAAAAGGATTTAAATTAAATGATTATAAGAGGGGATCATAAAAGGAATATAATATATTGAGAAAGGTTAAGGGAACCTAAGTAATAAGATCCCGGGTATGATCCCTCAAACGAGAAACGAGAACGAAAGTTAAGCGAACCGTATAACAGATCAGCGGTCATTAGGCAAACAATTAGGAAGTTAATCAAAGGGATTAGAGAGGATGATGTCACCCAACCAATGAGAAGAGGACAAGGAGGGGAAGATGACATCATAGCATGACATAAGCATGACATGGGAAGGAAGGAAATGTGGTGGATTATTAACCACACAAAATCAAGGGCAAATAGGTAATTTACCAAAACAAAAACAAAACTACAACCAACCAAGCCAAATAATTCATTCTTCATCAAAACAAAAGAAAACCAAGGCATTATTTCTTCATTGCTCTCGGCTTTTACTATTGTAAAGGAAGAAGAAATTCAAAACTCAAGATCAAGGCTTCCTAAATTGGTAAAATAATTCCCTAATCATCCTTATGCATAGTTATGGCCATATCATGAGTTTAAGCACCCCATTCATTCTCAATCTTCTTCAATAAATCAATGAAGAAGACAATGAATAGTGACTTCAAGAATTTTAAGTTGATTTTCTTGTTTTTCCTTTAAGATCCAAGCTCTCCTAAGGCTCCTCAAGGCTTCTTAAGGCTTACTAGCTACTCCCACCACTTCAAGGAAGGTATATCATCTCCAAACCCTAGATTCCTTTGTATAATAAGATGATTTTGATTATTATGGTGATATAGTAGCTTAATGCTTGTGGTTTAAAGTTTGGGTTGGAGTGGTAGTGAAATGGAATGGTGAATCTTGTTGTTTTGGTTAAAAGAACTTAAGTATAGTTAAATTCAAGCTTAGGCATAAGTATAAATGTTAATATTGAATTGATTGGGGCTATTATGATGTGATAAGGATGGACTTTGGTTGTATGAATGGGTTGAGGTTAATTTATTAAAAATGGTGGAGCCGAGGGTACTCGAGTGACTTAAGAGAATCAGTAAGCGCAAAACAAGCGTTAGAGTCTAAGTTAGTTAAAGTATAGATTTACAAGTGACTTTGGTTTAATTCCAACTTACTTGTTGTTTATAGGTTACCAGACTCGTCCCGAGCCTTTTATCACCCCCAGTCGCTCAGACAAGTTTTCTACCCGTTATAACTGTTGTTGTGATGTATATGTGTATATGCATGATCTTGCGATAAATGCATATTTGTGATTAGCAAATTCTTGTGATATATTGTAGCATGTGATATGGTATATATGCATGCCTGTTTCATATTCTTGATTTATATATCTGTTGGTTAAAATGCTTACAATTGCATAATACCTATGCTAGAGATAAGCGGTATTGAGTTTACCCTTAGTGGAGGGGATCAAAAGGTGAAAACATTTTCTAAAACCGGGAGTCGAGGATCCCGAGTAGATTTATATATTTATATATTTATATATATATATGGTTATAGTTTTCACAACTATTAATCGAATAAGGGTTATTCGATAACTTTATTTTATTATTGAATATTATTTCGAATATTCATTCGAGGGCTTATGACTCAGTTATATTATTAATGATTATTAATTGAATATTCATTTGAGGATGTATGACTCCGTTATTTTATTTAATGAATATTATTTATAATATTCATTCGAGGTATTATGACTCCGCTTGTTATTTAATAATATTCTTTATTTTATTAAAGAATAATGTTTCGATAATCAAACTTATTTTCGATTATTCAAATAAAGATAGTACTTTCGTATAAGTATATCTTTGGTTATTTAATACTCATTTCAAGTATAAGTCTTACAACTTCTACTTCAATTATTTTTATAAAGATTATTCTTTATGGGAATATTATTCAAATAATAATATTCAGATATTTCTAAATATATTAGGACTGATTTACTTCATTAAATCAGCATTACTCCAAACACTCTTTAAAGTGTTTTCGAGTCTTCAAAATGATTTTTAAAAGTTAGAGCGGATCCCAAAACTCATTTTTATATTTAAGATCTTCCTTTCAAAGGGGATTTAAATACTCACTCAAAACCTGGGGGATCCAGCTCTGTGGTGCATTTTACATTCGCAATGTGGTTGCTGTTTTGAGAAAACAAACGAATTGATTACTTACCCAACGTTCGGGAAGTAAGCCCATCTAATTGAGTCGGCATAAGCGACTGGCCGGGGTACGGTCTATCATAGTGTAAGTGGCTGGGTGGCAGTCCATCAACGCGTAAGAGGCCGGGTGGCGGTCCTGCACAAGGTCCTTATGTGGCCAGGGTGATGACCGGTGGGGGATTCATCCATCTACTAGTAGAAAAGGTTACTTATTGGTATCTTTGCCTGATCAGCAAGATATCGGGTTTATGCCAAAATTCTTTTCCTTTCCAAAAAAATTCATTGGATGTTACAAACTCTATTCGTACTTTACATAACAGAGGTTCCAGGAAATGTTTAAGAGATATATATGTGGATATATATCGGGACTAAATAAAGTATCTCGTAACTTTATTTCTTTCAATAATATTTCAAAGATTGAATTTATTCAAGTCTTAACTTATGGTCTCATCTATGGGATGACTTTTTTTTTAAAACATATAATACATTGAACAGTGGTAGTTCAAGTAGCCTTATAAATGATATAAGTATAGTGAAGTATTTGGTAACTTCATCTTCCTTTAAGCTTATATCCACTAAGTAATTATCTTACTTTTGATAAAGGTTTTCAGTAAGTTATCTATTAGATACTTGCATTATTGATTACACTATATATTATCTTGCGAGCTGTAAGGCTCACTCTTGCTTTATTTCTTCATCACACAACAACAGTTAGGAAGGATGGCCAGACTCCAGCAAACCCAGCGCAAGAGCGTGGGAAGCGCCCCGCGCCTTCCCGTTAAGATCATAGCTGCTATAGCTGCAGAGGTAGATCTATCTGTAGATCAGACCATCTACTTTTGAGAATCAATTATGTATAATTATAACTTGTGGCAGATAATGGCAATTAATTGTAAACTTATTAAGTAATCATTTTGGGTTGTAATAACTTTTAGATTGTGGATTCAAAGACTTGTACTTATTGCAATTTCATCTCTGAGACTATAACGGGTTGTGGTGTGTGTTAGTGTGGGGTCACAGCATGAGGTTAATTGTTATTAATTAAGTGAAGTGATATTGTGGAGAGAAAGACCGTGACGACCCGGATCCCCGACCCCGGATCTGGGGGTGTTACAGAAATGGTATCAGAGCTAAGCGTTATAAACCTCAGAGATGATGCGACGATATAATAACAAACTCACAAAGATAATAAGAACTCTTGCCAAGTTCATGGTCGGACTACTTAAAGTAGTGCTGACAGTTAAAACCCTTACGGGAACCCTTATAAGTATCATGATAGTAACTTAGCTCGTTTAATGTGTAGGCACCTGAGATAGAGGACCCTGAGATGTTCGAGCGTGAGCATGATGAGGCACTGCTAGATGTTGAGGATCAGGAGGAGCCTGAGATGGAGGAGGATGAGGAGGACCCCTCAGAGGAGTCAGAGACGGAGGTCATTGCTATTTCAGATGAGGAGGACCCCTCAGAGGAGTCAGAGACAGAGGTCATTGCTATTCCAGATGAGGAGGACCCGGATGAGGTCCCAGTAGCTGAGGAGCGTGTCGGACCTATGGTAGTGTATGCTGGTACCCCTTTACCCACACTTCCGGTGGTCAGAGCTCCTACCCCTCCACCACTATCTTGGATCCCTTATGATGACAGCTCAGAGACCCATACTTTTGAGCCTAGGCAGACTGAGGAGGCACCCCCAGCGGCTCCGGATTCACCACCTCTTGACCCTGCCCACAGGCAGTCTTCGTTAGCCCACGGCTATGTTCAGGATGTACTGAGGACCCGATTGGCTGTTGCTGAGGCCCGACTGGATGAGGCCAGGAGGGAGTTGGATGCGGAGATGGCGGGTAGGCGTACCCGAGCTTATGAGACTAGGGCTTCTATACCCCGATCCTTGCGGAGGGAGCTTACGGGAATAGAGCTCATGTCCCGAGCGAGACTCAGATCTCTCCAGGGGGACAGGCATGGTAGGATCTCCAGGCGGCAGGCCGACTATATCTTCCGTCGTGCGATGGAAAGGGTATGGGAGCTGTCCCGCTCCGGTGTGTGATTCAGGATTGACGATGGAATAGTCTAGTTGTCTAGTTAGCCGAGGCCTTAGTAAGAGCCAATTTTCCGGGATAGTTGACTTGTATATAGCATCCCTTTTTCTGACTAGACAGATAGACTCTTGTGTATCACTTTTGGGACAGATGGCTGTAGCACTGTTGTACTTTTGACCAGATCAAACTATGTATTTCTCGCATTATGTATATATTTGTTTCCTTTCGGTTCAGTTCCTTAGTGACGAGATCACTGTTTTTATCATTATTATTACTGCACTTCGTATTAGAACTGTCATAAAATAATGGAATTGCGATATACGTTCTCCCCATTATAAGAGCTGTGCAAGGCACAATGTTGTATATGATTGTGACCTAACGTTGAATTTCCCAATAATATTTTTTATCAGAATCATGCCGCCAAGAAAGATTGGAACTAGGGCGAACCCTGGATCTGAGGACCAGGGAAGCCATAACCAGGATGATAGGAACCAGGAACACAGTGAAGAGGAAGACGAGGATTATGTGGAACAGGATGACTCCCTGTATGAAGAGGAAGAGGAAACATATGATGTTGAGGGATTTGAGATAGAGGCTGAAGAAGGAGAAACTGAGGTTGAGCAACCAGTACCAAACCCAGGCATGGATCCCATGGGCCAGTTCATGCAACTCCTAAGGCAGAATTTGGAACGTCAACCCAACCCACCCCCTCAAGGAAATAACAATGCTGTGGCAAACTCTTTCAGGGCTTTTAAGTCCCTTAAGCCCCCTGAGTTCCACGGATCAGCCGACCCAGTTGAGGCAAGGGCATGGTTAAAGGAAATGGAGAAATCCTTTGAGATTCTGAGTACCGATGAGGCACAGAAGACTGTATTTGCTACCTACCTTCTGAAAGGAGAAGCTAACTACTGGTGGGAGGCCAAAAAAAACATGGAGACAGATGCTATTATAACCTGGGAGAGATTCAGTCAGTTGTTTCTGGGAAAGTATTTCCCGAGGTTTATGGAAAACCAGATGGAGCTTAAGTTCTTGGAGCTAAAGCAGAATAACTTGTCTATAGCAGAGTACGAAGCGAAATTTACTGAGTTATCAAGGTTTGTGCCGGAGTTTGTGAGCATCGAGGAAAAGAAAGCTAGGAGGTTTCAGCAGGGACTGAAACCATGGATTCAGAATAGGGTGGCAATCCTTAAGCTTACGGATTATGTCACTCTGGTGCAAAAGGCAACAATTGTAGAAGCTGGAAGTGAACAGATGCAGAAGGAAAGAGAAAAGAAGGGAATAAAGAGGAAAAGTATGAGCATGGGTGGAGGTTCCGCAGTAAGGAGCTTCCCAACTAGATTTAATCGAGGAACAGTATCCCTACCGGGAAGGAACACTGGGTTTAAGCGGCCCATGAGCGTGAATGTGAGCCAGAGTGGCCAGAAGTCAAGAATGTCCTATTCCAACCAGTCTCGACCCCCATTGCCAGCCTGTAACACTTGTGGAAGGATGCATTCTGGGGAGTGTAAAGGAAAGCCGGTAATCTGCTTCAAGTGTGGTCGAGAGGGTCACTATTCGGACAAGTGCACTTCGCCAACCCCCATTACCCGCCCAACCACCACTTGTCATCAGTGTGGACGCCCGGGTCATTGGAAGAGGGAATGCCCAATGAACAAACCAGCAGCTTCGGGAGCAAGCAGGGCTGCTTCCAATAAGCCACCTACTACAAGGACTTTCAACATGACAGTCCAGGATGCTATGAAAGATTCAGAAGTGATAGCAGGTACCCTTTCTCTAAATTCAGTCAGTGTAAACATTTTATTTGATTCAGGAGCAACTAAATCTTTTATATCAAGGGACTTTGCGCATAAATTAAGACTTAAAGCTGAACCCTTGATAGAACCCTTACAAGTAGAAATAGCCAATCATGAAATTATTCCTGTTAACCAGATTCACCCCGCCTGTGAGATAGGCATAGGGGAGCAATCTTTTAGTGTTGATCTGATTCCTTTTAAATTAGGGGAGTTTGATGTAATTTTGGGAATGGACTGGCTATCTAGCAATGATGCTCAGATAGACTGTAAAGGGAAGAAAGTTAAGCTAAATATCCCAGGGAAGAAAGAAGTTATATTTAGGGGAAAGAGGCAGACGCATAAATTTTTGACCATGGCCCAGGCCAGAAGGATGCTACGAAAAGGAAATGAGGCCTACCTAGCCTATGTGGTGGACACGCAGAAGGAGGTGCCCAACTTACAAGATATTCCAGTAGTCAACGAATTTGAAGATGTATTCCCACAAGACCTTCCGGGATTACCACCCGATAGAGTGATTGAATTTGCTATTGAGTTGGCTCCAGGGACGGCGCCAGTTTCAAAAGCACCTTACCGGTTAGCCCCGTTAGAAATGAAGGAATTAGCTATCCAATTGCAGGAACTCTTGGATAAGGGTATGATAAGACCCAGTGTGTCTCCGTGGGGAGCACCAGTTTTATTTGTTAAGAAGAAAGATGGGAGCATGAGGCTGTGCATCGACTATCGAGAGTTGAACAAGCTAACCATAAAGAACAGGTACCCATTACCTAGAATAGACGATCTGTTCGACCAGCTAAAGGATGCTGTTTATTTTTCCAAGATCGACTTGAGAACTGGATATCACCAACTAAAGATTAAACCCGAAGATATTTCCAAGACAGCATTCCGTACCAGATATGGGCATTATGAGTTCTTGGTAATGTCCTTTGGATTAACCAACGCCCCAGCGGCTTTCATGGATTTAATGAATAGAGTATTTAAGAAGTACTTGGACAAGTGTGTGATAGTTTTTATCGATGATATTTTGATCTACTCAAGGACTGAGGCAGAACATGCAGAGCATTTGAGAATAGCTCTAGGAATATTCAGAGAGGAACAGTTGTATGCCAAATTCTCGAAGTGTGAATTCTGGCGGAATGAAGTACAATTTTTAGGACATGTGATCAATAAAGAAGGAGTATTGGTCGACCCCTCCAAGATAGAGGCGGTCTCGAATTGGGAAAGGCCAACCACACCCACAGAGGTAAGGAGTTTCATAGGATTGGCCGGCTACTATCGTAGATTTGTACAGGACTTTGCGAAGATCGCAGCCCCTTTGACACGACTTACTCGTAAGACAGAGAAGTTTGAATGGACGGAAAATGCGAGAACAGTTTTCAGGAATTAAAGAAAAGGTTGGTAACGGCCCCGGTGTTGGCATTGCCGGACGGAAAAGGGGATTTTGTGATATATAGTGACGCGTCGCACAAAGGATTAGGGTGTGTGCTTATGCAGCACGGTAAAGTGATTGCGTATGCGTCGAGACAACTAAAGGAATACGAGATTAGATATCCTACTCATGACCTTGAGCTCGCGGTAATAGTATTTGCCTTAAAAATTTGGAGGCACTACTTGTATGGAGAGAAGTGCGAGATTTTCACAGACCATAAGAGCCTCAAGTACATATTTACGCAGAAAGAGCTCAACATGCGCCAGAGGAGATGGTTAGAACTAATCAAGGACTATGATTGTGAGATTCTCTATCATCTGGGGAAAGCCAATGTGGTGGCTGATGCCCTTAGTAGAAAGGAAAGACTCAGAATGATAACGACTTTAGAGGAGTTAATCAGGGATTTTGAAAGGATGGAAATAGAAGTAAAGATAACCGGAACCGGAACTGAAAAACTTTTTGAGATCTTAATGCAGCCAGAGTTATTGGAAAAGATCCGACTGTGCCAAGAAAAAATAATGAATGAAGGCAGAAAGTCAATGACTGGAGAGGAGATCCATACTGAGAAAGATGATAAAGGGATAATGAGGTACTCCTACCGGATTTGGGTTCCGAATGTTCAAGAGCTTAAAGATGAGATTTTGGATGAAAGCCATAGTTCAAGGTATTCCATTCACCCGGGAAGTACCAAGATGTATAGGGATTTGAAGGAATATTACTGGTGGCCCAACATGAAGAGGGACGTAGCAGAATGGGTAAACAAATATTTGACTTGCCAAAGGGTAAAGGCAGAGCACCAGAGACCCAGTGGACTTTTACGACCCCTGGAGATTCCCGAGTGGAAATGGGAACAGATAGCGATGGATTTTGTTGTAGGCTTACCAAGGACGAAAGCCAATCATGACGCCATATGGGTAATTATAGACCGACTGACAAAGTCAGCTCATTTCATTCCTATCAATGAGAGATACACAGTCGATAGACTGGTGGACATTTACCTTAAGGAAATAGTGACGCGACATGGAGTCCCAGCGTCCATTGTCTCAGACCGAGACCCCAGGTTCAACTCCAGATTTTGGAGGAGCTTTCAAGAATGTGCGGGGACCAAGTTAAATATGAGTACCGCGTACCATCCCCAGACGGATGGGCAGAGTGAAAGGACCATCCAGACACTAGAGGACATGTTGAGAGTCTGTGCAATAGACCTTAAAATGAGTTGGGATGATCACTTGTCGTTGATCGAGTTTTCTTATAACAATAGCTTTCATGCTAGCATCGGAATGCCGCTTTATGAGGCCCTATACGGAAGAAGGTGTCGATCTCCCTTATACTGGGATGAAGTGGGGGAGCGGAAGATGCTCGGACCCGAAGTGGTCCAAAGGACCAAAGATATAGTGGATCTTATCAGAGGGCGACTTGTAGCAGCCCAAGACAGACAGAAGAAATATGCAGACCTAGCCCGAAAGGACAAGGAATATGAAGTAGGGGACTTAGTACTGCTGAAAGTATCCCCTTGCAAGGGATTAATGAGGTTCGGAAAGAAAGGAAAACTAAGCCCAAGATACATTGGACCTTTTGAGATATTAAGACGGATTGGAAAGTTAGCTTACGAGCTAGCCTTACCCCCTAACTTCCAACAAATTCATAATGTGTTCCATGTGTCAATGCTAAGGAAGTACCATCGGGATGCCAGACACATAGTGGAGTACGAGCAGGTGGATATGCAACCAGATCTGACTTACGTGGAGAAGCCAGTAAGGATTATAGATAAGAAGGAGCAGGTGCTTCGGAACAAAGTGATCAAGCTAGTCAGAGTACTATGGCAGAATCATAATGTGGAAGAATCAACTTGGGAACTAGAGAGTGCGATGCTAGAAAAGTACCCCCATTTATTTTCTATTTGATTCCGGGACGGAATCCTTTTAAGGAGGGGAGACTGTAATAACCCCCAAAATTTTCAACTTTTTATAACCCTTGTGAATAGTGTTTTTGCTGAATGAGAAAACTTTTCATGCCACACTATGTAGGGGTTCTGTTATGGATATTCTGAGATTTTATTAGTACTCTATATGGTATATAAGTGTATGTAAAGATCGTCAGAATCCAGTTCCGAACACTTTGATTTTTCCCGGAAATCCACTAGGTACGAAAAGAATTGAGTATAAGGTAACAGGATAAAAAGGATTTAAATTAAAGGATTATAAGAGGGGATCATAAAAGGAATATAATATATTGAGAAAGGTTAAGGGAACCTAAGTAATAAGATCCCGGGTATGATCCCTCAAACGAGAAACGAGAACGAAAGTTAAGCGAACTGTATAACAGATCAACGGTCATTAGGCAAACAATTAGGAAGTTAATCAAAGGGATTAGAGAGGATGATGTCACCCAACCAATGAGAAGATGACAAGGAGGGGAAAATGACATCATAGCATGACATAAGCATGACATGGGAAGGAAGGAAATGTGGTGGATTATTAACCACACAAAATCAAGGGCAAATAGGTAATTTACCAAAACAAAAACAAAACTACAACCAATCAAGCCAAATAATTCATTCTTCATCAAAACAAAAGAAAACCAAGGCATTATTTCTTCATTGCTCTCGGCTTTTACTATTGCAAAGGAAGAAGAAATTCAAAACTCAAGATCAAGGCTTCCTAAATTGGTAAAATAATTCCCTAATCATCCTTATGCATAGTTATGGCCATATCATGAGTTTAAGCACCCCATTCATTCTCAATCTTCTTCAATAAATCAATGAAGAAGACAATGAATAGTGACTTCAAGAATTTTAACTTGATTTTCTTGTTTTTCCTTTAAGATCCAAGCTCTCCTAAGGCTCCTCAAGGCTTCTTAAGGCTTCCTAGCTACTCCCACCACTTCAAGGAAGGTATATCATCTCCAAACCCTATATTCCTTTGTATAATAAGATGATTTTGATTATTATGGTGATATAGTATCTTAATGCTTGTGGTTTAGAGTTTGGGTTGGAGTGGTAGTGAAATGGAATGGTGAATCTTGTTGTTTTGGTTAAAAGAACTTAAGTATAGTTAAATTCAAGCTTAGGCATAAGTATAAATGTTAATATTGAATTGATTGGGGCTGTTATGATGTGATAAGGATGGACTTTGGTTGTATGAATGGGTTGAGGTTGAATTGTGATGGTTTTTGAATGGTTTAAATTTGGGAAATCGCGTAAACATAGCCGTCGTAATGTCCGATTTACTTTAGACTGCTTTTGTTCATAACATTTGGACCCGAGAACTCCCTGCTAGATTATGACCATTGCCATGTTTAGATAGCTCATGTTACGATCTTCGTTTTGATATGTAGTTCGTTCGATTCCGATGCACGGTTTAGGAGAAACGACCGTTTCAAGTAACGGCGTTTCGCGAACGAAACTTTTCCCCTCGCCTTACTTTGAAACATAGGTTAAAGACCAAAAAGGGTTAATTAATGTATGAAACAATTATGGTAAGTGTGTTAGGCAGTTGGTAAGACACCCGCGAAAGAATCGCCTTAAAACTCGTAATGGTTAATTTATTAAAAATGGTGGAGCCGAGGGTACTCGAGTGACTTAAGAGAATCAGTAAGCGCAAAACAAGCGTTAGAGTCTAAGTTAGTTAAAGTATAGATTTACAAGTGACTTTGGTTTAATTCCAACTTACTTGTTGTTTATAGGTTACCAGACTCATCCCGAGCCTTTTATCACCCCCAGTCGCTCAGGCAAGTTTTCTACCCGTTATAACTGTTGTTGTGATGTATATGTGTATATGCATGATCTTGCGATAAATGCATATTTGTGATTAGCAAATTCTTGTGATATATTGTAGCATGTGATATGGTATATATGCATGCCTGTTTCATATTCTTGATTTATATATCTGTTGGTTAAAATGCTTACAATTGCATAATACCTATGCTAGAGATAAGCGGTATTGAGTTTACCCTTAGTGGAGGGGATCAAAAGGTGAAAACATTTTCTAAAACCGGGAGTCGAGGATCCCGAGTAGATTTATATATTTATATATTTATATATATATGGTTATAGTTTTCACAACTATTAATCGAATAAGGGTTATTCGATAACTTTATTTTATTATTGAATATTATTTCGAATATTCATTCGAGGGCTTATGACTCAGTTATATTATTAATGATTATTAATTGAATATTCATTTGAGGATGTATGACTCCGTTATTTTATTTAATGAATATTATTTATAATATTCATTCGAGGTATTATGACTCCGCTTGTTATTTAATAATATTCTTTATTTTATTAAAGAATAATGTTTCGATAATCAAACTTATTTTCGATTATTCAAATAAAGATAGTACTTTCGTATAAGTATATCTTTGGTTATTTAATACTCATTTCAAGTATAAGTCTTACAACTTCTACTTCAATTATTTTTATAAAGATTATTCTTTATGGGAATATTATTCAAATAATAATATTCAGATATTTCTAAATATATTGGGACTGATTTACTTCATTAAATCAGCATTACTCCAAACACTCTTTAAAGTGTTTTCGAGTCTTCAAAATGATTTTTAAAAGTTAGAGCGGATCCCAAAACTCATTTTTATATTTAAGATCTTCCTTTCAAAGGGGATTTAAATACTCACTCAAAACCTAGGGGATCCAGCTCTGTGCTGCATTTTACATTCGCAATGTGGTTGCTGTTTTGAGAAAACAAACGAATTGATTACTTACCCAACGTTCGGGAAGTAAGCCCATCTAATTGAGTCGGCATAAGCGACTGGCCGGGGTACGGTCTATCATAGTGTAAGTGGCTGGGTGGCAGTCCATCAACGCGTAAGAGGCCGGGTGGCGGTCCAGCACAAGGTCCTTATGTGGCCAGGGTGATGACCGGTGGGGGATTCATCCATCTACTAGTAGAAAAGGTTACTTATTGGTATCTTTGCCTGATCAGCAAGATATCGGGTTTATGCCAAAATTCTTTTCCTTTCCAAAAAAATTCATTGGATGTTACAAACTCTATTCGTACTTTACATAACAGAGGTTCCAGGAAATGTTTAAGAGATATATATGTGGATATATATCGGGACTAAATAAAGTATCTCGTAACTTTATTTCTTTCAATAATATTTCAAAGATTGAATCTATTCAAGTCTTAACTTGTGGTCTCATCTATGGGATGACTTTTTTTTTAAAACATATAATACATTGAACAGTGGTAGTTCAAGTAGCCTTATAAATGATATAAGTATAGTGAAGTATTTGGTAACTTCATCTTCCTTTAAGCTTATATCCAGTAAGTAATTATCTTACTTTTGATAAAGGTTTTCAGTAAGTTATCTATTAGATACTTGCATTATTGATTACACTATATATTATCTTGCGAGCTGTAAGGCTCACTCTTGCTTTATTTCTTCATCACACAACAACAGTTAGGAAGGATGGCCAGACTCCAGCAGACCCAGCGCAAGAGCGTGGGAAGCGCCCCGCGCCTTCCCGTTAAGATCATAGCTGCTATAGCTGCAGAGGTAGATCTATCTGTAGATCAGACCATCTACTTTTGAGAATCAATTATGTATAATTATAACTTGTGGCAGATAATGGCAATTAATTGTAAACTTATTAAGTAATCATTTTGGGTTGTAATAACTTTTAGATTGTGGATTCAAAGACTTGTACTTATTGCAATTTCATCTCTGAGACTATAACGGGTTGTGGTGTGTGTTAGTGTGGGGTCACAGCATGAGGTTAATTGTTATTAATTAAGTGAAGTGATATTGTGGAGAGAAAGACCGTGACGACCCGGATCCCCGACCCCGGATCTGGGGGTGTTACAGTTCTGGTATCTAATACCCATCTTATCTTTATGACGATCAAAGTGACTTTCATAAAGTAGCTTTGTGAGTGGGTCTGCTATGTTGTTATGTGTGTCAACTCTAATTCAATACAATATAAGAAATGTTACCGCGCTCCCACTAACCCTTTTGTAGACGCATGGTTCATCTTTGTTTTTGATAAAATCAAACTCTTTGATTGTCTCATCAAAACGAATGTTCCATCTTTCGAGAAGCTTGCTTTAAACCATATATGGTTCGCAGTATCTTACACACTAGGTTTCATTTCTCTTGGAAATAAAACCATCTGGCTATTTGCCAGATCTCATAGTCGTAGTAAGCAGCAATCGCAAGCAAAATCCGAACTGATTATAACAGGGCTATAGGTAAAAGGTTTCATCAAAGTCAATCCATTGCCTTTGTTTGAATCCTTTTGCCACAAGCCTGGCCTTAAAGGTCTCCACCTGGCCATCTACTCTAATCATTCTTTCATATACCGTATACATAGATTTCATTCCGGATTTCATGGCACTTTGCCATTTCTCTGAGTCAACACTACTCATAGCCTCATTATAGGTCACAGGGTCGTCATCATCAATGATCGACAACTCATTGTCATTCTCAATGACAAGGCCATATTACCTCTCAGGTTGGCGAGATACTCTCCCTAATCTATGAATGGGCTGTTCCACAAAAGGTTGTCCAGTCAGAACAGGTGTTTCCACTCGATCTGTAGTAGTTTGTGCTTCTTGAACTTCATCAAGTTCAATTTTGCTCCCACTGTTTCCTTCAAGGATAAACTCCTTTTCCAAGAAGGTAGCATGTCTGGAGACAAACACCCGATGATCGGTGTAAAAGTAATACCCTAAAGTCTCTTTAGGATATCCCACAAAACTACATTTTACGGATCGATATTCCAGCTTATCTGGGTCAACTTTCTTGACATAAGCGGGACATCCCCAAATCTTAACGTGTTTAAGACTCGGTTTCCTTTCTTTCCATATCTCATATGAAGTTTGAGGAACAGATTTTGGAAGGCACCATATTCAGTAAATATGCTGAGGTTTCCAATGCATAACCCCATAGGAATACTGGAAGATTTGCATAGCTCATCATGGACCGAACTATGTCTAACAAAGTTTGATTTCTCCTTTCAGATACCAATCTGGAGGCGTCCACTGGGAGACTATACCATTTACTTTGAGATAATCTAGAAACTCCTCATTCAAGTATTCACCACCTCGATCTAATCGAAGAATTATAATACTATGTTTGGTTTGTTTCTCCACTTCATACTTATACTCTTTGAACTTTTCAAAGGGCTTCAGACTTGTGTTTCATCAAACACATATCTGAATCTAGATCTATCATCTATGAAAGTAATGAAGTATGAAAATCCACCCATGGCTTGCGTAGACATTGGTCCACATACATCTGTGTGTACCATTCCTAGCAAATTTGCAGCCCTCTCTCCATGTCTACTAAATGGAGACTGCAGTGCCACTATGAAGTGAGATTTTCATCATCCCTTTTCTTTTATTAGTTTGTTCAATCTGAAGCAAATTATGTCACATATATATACAGACCATTATTTAAAGCACCACATCCATAAAGAATATTATCTTTAAGAATAGAACATTCATTATTCTCAATAATAAATGAAAATCCAGCCAAGTCTAACATGGGAATAATATTCCTCACAATCGAGGGAACAAAATAACAATTATTTAAAACAATAGTCTTTCCCGTAGGCATATGTAAATGAAATGATTCTACATCTTCAGCAGCAACTCTTGCTCCATTTCCATCAGTAGAATCACCTCCTCTTCCTCAAGAGTCCTACTTCTCCTTGGTCCCTGCAACAAATTACAGATTTGAGAACCACAGGCGGTATCTAATACCCAAGTAAAAATTTGATTTAATGACATATTCATTTCTATCATGAACATACCTGAATCAGAAGCGGTAGTCTCACTACCCTTCTTCTTCTTCAATTCTGCAAGGTAAACCTTGCAGTTCCTCTTCCAGTGCCCCACCTTGTTACAGTGAAAGCAAACAACTTTGCTCTTGGGGTCTTCAACTTTTGGTGGAACCGGCATTTTCTCACCTACTTTCTTCTTCTTGGAAGGGTTCCTCTTCCTTTTCTTAGGATTGGAACCTTCACTAATTAGAAGAACAGAACTCTTCTTAGGGGGAAAATTCGATTCCGCAGTCTTCAATATGTTGTGGAGTTCAGGCAGGCTGACATCCAACTTATTCATGTGAAAGTTCACAACAAACTGCGAGAACGAACTCGGAAGCGATTGCAAGACCAAGTCTTGGCTCAGCTCCCCATCCATGGCAAAACCAAGTTGTCCAAGACGTTCAATCAAATTGATCATCTTAAGTACATGGTCATTCACAGATGATCCCTCAGACATCCTACAACCGAACAACTCCTTCGATATCTCATATCGAGCTGTCCTCCCTGCCACATCATACAACTCTTGTAGATGCATGAGGATAGTGTGAGCATCCATATGCTCATGTTGCTTCTATAGCTCAATGTTCATAAAAGCTAGCATGATGCATTGAGCAACATTTGCATCATCTATCCACTTACGATACACAACATGTTCATCATTATGTGCATCACTAGCAGGTTCAGTAGGCTTAGGTGAGTCAATCACGTATTCCAGCTTCTCAATCCTGAGAACAATTCTCAAGTTTCGAAGCCAGTCAGCATAATTAGGACCAGTCAATTTGTGAGCATCTAGTATGCTCCTGAGTGATAGTGCAGAAGACATAACGTACAAAGTAAATCTGTAAATGATAAACACATAACAACACTTAGCAAATATTCGATTTCATTTCAAAAACACTATATGAATCGGGTCTTTATTCATAAGTGGCTCCCACTAGTTTATCTAATTTATTCAACCCCCTACGTGAAAAATTAAGCATTCATAATCCTAGTGGGAATAGGGATCCTACATTCCATCACACAACCCCGGCTGTGGCACGAAACGCCATGTAATGTTCAATAGGCAGACAACTCTTGTCAATTACATTTAATGTTATTCCCTAATCAAACTTTAGCCTCTTGAATAATTGAGTCACGGCTGTGGCACGACAAACTCAATATTCTAAGTCAAGTCTAACCCAACATTCCGTACAATTGAATCAGTCCCCAAAGGCCCACGGCTGTGGCACGTAACGACCTTTAGATTCTTATTCAATATACACATCTCTATGTAATAGACAAGTATTTCTTATTTCGAAATCAAAGCCCTCGGCTGTGGCACGAAACGACAATGATTCAAAAATAAGAACTACTTTCTACCATGTTGGAAGGCTATGACCGACACAAGCCCGTTGTGTCATTGGCCAATTACTACTTGATATTATTTAATTTTAGAGGGATTATATTACGTTACAATCATAATCATATTATAAAGAGATTCTTCCTTTTAAATTAAATATTTCAAATCAATAATCAATAATCAGATGATTCCCATATCGGGTGGAGCATTGTCAAGAGGCGTCACTTAATAACCCTTTCTTACAGATAGAAATCTGTTGTTGACAGAATCATCCTTTCTCTCATATCGAAAATTCATATTCAATTACGTGTTTCACAAACACAAGAATCTCATGATTGTATTCATAATATTGTTATTAAGGTTATGAAATAATTTCACTATACTAGGTTGTCTAACAAACGCCTTATGTTCATTTAAGTTCACCTAAATCTATCATCGCATGATAAACTAAGTATATATCACATATATAAACATGAATAAACATCAAGGTAGGCATGTTACATCATCTAGCATATAGGTCTAAGCATTATACATCTCTATGTATCACATGAAGCATTTAAAAGCAACTAAAACAGTTAAAAATAGCTTTAAAACACTTCATGGAAATATAAACAGTTCAAAACTTTTATATAAACTAAAATTGATCACTCCATTAGATCCGTCTCGAAAAAACGAATCCAACGGTATATTGCACGCCTAAAACGGAGTTACGAAACTCCCAGAAAATCAATTTTAAAATCAACTGAAGGGCTGTAACGCATTACAGGAACGCGTTACAGGACCTGTAACGCATTCCGGTGATGCGTTACACCCCTTTTCAGCCATTAAAGGGTGTAACGCATTCCGTGAATGCGCCACAGGTGTGTAACGCATTCCCGGAATGCGTTACACCTCTATTTTTTTCTGACTTTTCTTCTCGGTTAACGTGCCTGACATACAACTGACAGCCTCTGAACGTCGTCCTTCTCTTCTTTTACACAGGTAATACAGAGCAGCAGACAGGTACATGCAGAAGCAATATATATATATATACATACAACCAATTTATATATATATATAATTTATTTAATTACGAATTTAATTGCAAGAACTTCAAAAATTCATAATAAAAAATCTATACATCATAAAATTATGAAAAAAATACTCAGACGATCTACAACACTTGTAGAACCCAGATCAACATTCAAAATTATTCTGAGAAACGATTTCTCATCAGACAAAATTAATCCATAATATAACTTGTAAAAATCATAATTAATTCATACAAGCACATAAAATTCTGAAATTTTTACCAGAGATCTATATGCATACAACCTATGCTCTGATACCATTGTTGGATTTTTAACGCAGCGGGGGCATGGCAAAACACTTTTACACACACAAAATCCAAATAAAAACATATAAATCGTGAATAAAAATTCGAGGGATCGAATCTAACCTTTTAAAATAATTCGGAGACAACGATCAGAGATCCTTAGCAGTTGCTCTTCAAGTGTGAAGCACTCCACCGGTATCCACCAAGAAAGTGATGTTAAGGAGGAAGAAGGAGGTGGAGAGAATTGGGTTTTCCAAACTTTTTTTGGGTTTTCGGGTTTCTCGGGTTAGAATCAAAATAGGGTCTATAATAGTGTATTTATAGGCAAACTTTTCAGCTGAAATTTTCCCATAAATAATATTATTATTATCCCATTTATTATTCTCATTAATAATTAAAACACCTTTTAATTATTAATCCTTTTCTAAACACTTTAGAAATAATTCTCTCTCTTGATTTAATTTCCAAAAATTAAATTCTTTAATTAATAATATTAAGAACTTTTCTTAATTAATTTATAATCAATTAAATCTCATTTAATCAAATATTAAATTTGTCAATTAATTATTTATTTCATAAATAAATAATTATTAGCCATTATTAATTAATTCCTCCACCATCAAATCATTCTCTTTTTATGGTGTGACCCTGTAGGTTCAATAATAAGCCGGTAGTAGAAATAAATAATAATAAAACTATTTTATCATTATTTATATAAATTCTCTAATTTATTAAATATGATTAATTAATTAATCACATTTATTCTACATCGTGAGGGATACTTCTCAGCATATCGCGACTATCCGGATAATATGAATTCACTGCTTAGAATACCAAGAACCTATTCAGTGAATAGTTACCGTACAATAAACTCCTTCTACCCTACAATGTCCCGATTAAATACAAGGCATGGATCTCGTGTCAAGCCTATCTAATTTAATCACTTGCTTACCATTTACTATGCGTAGTTCTATGCAAATTAGAAACTCCTTTCTAATTTCATTCACTCTGTCCAGAGATTCCTGAACTAGCATAAGTGGATCAGCCTTGAACATTCGCTTCCTTCACTGGAAGGGGTAGATCCTTTATTGATCATACACTATCTTCGTGTACAAATTCCTATACCCAGAAGAGCCCTAATAATTGCCCCTGGAGACTAAGAACTAAACCAAAGCATAGTTCAGTGTACACAAGATGACTATGATGACCTCAAGTCTAAGGATACTTGTACAACTATCACTATGTGAACAACTGCTGACACGTGAGTGAACTCCATCAGTTGTTCAGCTGTGCGAGTCATGTTCAGTGAACTTATTCCATAATAAGCACCTACATACTAGCTATAGTGTCACCACACAAATGTCTATGAGAACAGACATCCTTCATAATGAAGCAAGCATAGTATGTACCGATCTTTGCGGATTATTAATTACCAGTTAGTAATCCTACGACCAGGAACTATTTAAGTTTAGAGTTATCATCTTTTTAGGTCTCACTATTATGATCTCATCATAATCCATAAAAAGCTTTACTCTAAACTATGGTATATCTTACTTAAACACTTAAATAGATAGAGCCCGTAATAAAAACAAAACAAGTCTTTTATTAATATCAATGAAATCAAAACAGATTACATAAAAGTTATTCCTAAATCCTAATACATGATTGGACTTAGGACATATTCCTTTCAAGAAGAAGTTTAGAAAGAAGATTCAAGTGTTTCGGAGGATAGCTGTTACCTGGTTACAAGAAGCTATTAGTGATTAGGCCACCCATGACTAGCTTGTGAATAGAGTATATAAGTGTTGAAAATAGAGAGTTAGAGAAGATTATGGATCTAGAGATTTCTTGGAATTAGATAATGGTGTTATGATGATGTGATATATATTTTAGTAAGATGATGTGACATTAGCCAACTTGTTGACTATTAGATATTCTGTTCCACTTAACGATTACAAAGTTGTTAACGGGAGTATTACCAGTATGGGAGCCTTGATGTAAAGCTACGAATAAGATAACGTGCAACAACAATTGAAGTTTCATCGATTAAGGAAGGTAAATGGACACGATGAAGGAGAAAAGGTAGATCGAAGTGAATGGACCTTTATGTGAATGTTTTTTTTATTTGGTACCTTGTTATAGGTCGGAAGGACAACAACCAACTCATATAGTAAGGATAACCAGAATTGTGATTTTCAAAATTTTTAACAAGTTTTTGAAAAAGATTTTTCCCTTACAAAATTTCTAAAAGCCTTTTTGAATAAAATAAGTTTTAAACCTTGGTTGTCAAGTTACTACTTGAGTTTCTTGTTTGTTAAAAGACTCGGATTACCTGGAAGGATGTTTGTTTCAGACTTAAAATTATTTATTTAGAGAACAAAGTAACCCGCGATTATGAAGAAGCTGATTATTCCTAGCGGTTTAACAAGGTTAATAACAGAATCCGTGTACGGAGTAATTATTCATCCAGTTGCAGAGACCATTAAAGCCTAAAGAATTCATTGATTTAAAAAGAGCTTGAGCGTGATCAAAGAAGATTGGGAAGATTTCCAGACTTTTCTAAAAGAAGAACATTATTAATAAAAGGATCGTTATGTTGAATGGTTCGTGGTTATTCTAAATTAAAAAGAGGAAACCCGAAGTTATCTGATGAGAACACTATTATGATCGAATTATTAAGGTATTATACGTGTAGGTGCTATGTTAAAGATGCAAGACTTAGCAAGTAAGAATCTACCATAATGCTTAATTTGCGAAGGCATTTCAACGTATTTTCTAAAGTTGTTGTATGGAACAATGGGAATATGATCGAACAAGATCGAAAGATGAATACAAGTGAAATGTGGATGGTGACCAATGGTATCGTTCCTGTCTTCAATATTACAGTGTATATTCCTCTTTGATTCTTAAATAAGTATGAACTTCCTTTCTTAAATAAACTCCTTATGATGATATCAAAAATGAGGATATTGCATTCCTTCCAAATTTAATTGTTTCCCACAAATTTTGCTTTCTGATTGGGACAAACAGTGTTATGGTGAGACACTTTGTCAGAATGACGAAGAGTCGGGTGGGACACCACCTAATCATGTGTTGTATGCCATATGGTATGAAAGACTGGCCATCTTAAGTACCAATGTGGTTGTCTCATTCATATTCAAATCCTTGTTTCTTCTCTCTTTTCAACTCTAAATTTTGTTGAATGGTGAATCCTTCCAGTTGCTTCATTGTACTGTCGTTCTTTGCAAGAGTTTTTCAAACAGAAATCAATGTATTATGGACCAAGCGGGCAAAGTTCCATCTACCTCTCACGCATGGAAAGCAAACAAGGGCATATGGCAAGGATTGCAATCACTAGCCCCGATAAAGGATCCACTAAGAGCCAAGGGAATCTACTCCAATAAGGAATGCGTCTCCAAAAACAAGAGTTTACGAGTTGTCTGTAAAATCTGTTATTCAGAATACGGACGTGATGACATGGATGATTATTGTGAATACCTTATACATTAAAGTATTGAAAGATGTGGAAGCAACTTGATTATTTATTCCCCAAGGTATTGTTGATAAGATGATGTACCTCATTGAACTGATAAGATTATGATTAAAGGACTAGCAAATTCAAGAACATGTATTTGTTAAGTAAATGAGTACCAATGGTGAAAGTGAGATTTATGACAATAAGATGTGAGGATTTGATAATATTCTAAAGAATGGATTAACTATGGAAGCATGATGCCCAGACGAACCGTCGTGATAAAGAGATAGTCCTGAAGACATTAAATGAGAATATATGAGACATAAAGGAAAATGAGGGTTAAGAATTTGTTAACGATGATTATGGTGATCAAGATGTGAGCACTATGGTGATTATGAGATAAATAAAAGTCAGAAGCAAACAAAATTTGAAGATTTTATAGCGAGTAAGGAGTTTCAAAATATGTTTCCAGTTGAGTTATCAATATTTCCTCCCGATAGAGAAATGAAGCTCACCAAGTTTACCATTAAAGAGCAAGTATCTGTTGTCTCGAACCAATGATTTGTCTGATCAAACGAAAGAAGAAAAATACTTTTATAAGATTGATTTAAGACTTGGTATTTCACCAATTGAAGATTAAACCTATGGACATATCAAAGATAATTTTCAGAATTAAGTAATGTTGTTATAAAATTCTAGTAAGGTCACTTGGATTAATTAATATACCAGTAATATTTAAACTTGATGAACAGAATCTTGAAGGAAGATCTGAATAAGTTGTATTTATGTTCCTTAAAGTCAAAGGAGGACCATGCAAAGTATTTAATGATAGTTGAGAAGTAGAAGAATAAAAAGTTGTATGAAAAGTGTACAAGGTGAAAGTTTTGAGGGTAGAAAGCATAAATAGTCAGTGAGGAGGAGGAGACCAAAGGAGATCCAGTAGAAATTAAGGTTGCTATGAATAAAAAAAAGACTAAAAGCACCAACAAAAGCAAGAAGTTTTATTATTGGAAGGTTATTATCGGAAATTTGTTTAAGATTCTTGAAGATTGCGATACCTTTGACGAAGCTTACTAGGAAAAACGGGACGTTTATAGGAAATAGAGGAGTTTGAAGAAAGTTTTGCGAAGATAAAGGAGGGAATGGTTACAACACCTGCCTTGTCACTTTGAAAGTATCAAGGAGATATTGTAGTTTATAGTGACACTTCTCATAAGGGAATAGGATGTGTGTTGATGCAGCACAATAAAGTTATTATATATGCATGCAGACAACCGAAACCTTATGAGCCGAAGTATCCTACTCATCATTAGGACTAACAGTAATAATATTTGTTTTGAAAGATTGGGAGACATGATATGTATGAAGAAAGGTGTAAGATCTATACGGACCATAAGAGTTTGAAGTAGGTATTCACGAGGAAAAGCAAATTTAGTGGCAAGCGATAAGCAAAAAGGAAAGAACGAATATAGAGACTATACCAGAAGAATTAACTATAGGATTCTGGAAGTTGGAATTGAAAGCTAAAGTTCATAATCCAAAAGGAAGAAAGATGGATAGTGTGACCTTTCAGTTGAAGTTGTGAAGGGAAAGATAAGATGTCAAGAGAAGATAATGGATCACGATGTTAGTAGTTAGAAAAAAAAAAGAGAAATTTATGCGCCCAGGAGAACGATCACGATATCTTCAGATTTTCTTCCAGCACTTGGATGCTACAAGTAGAAGAATTAAGAAATGAGATCCCACAGGGAATTCATAATATTAAGTATTTAAGTTATTGAAGAGATGCCAAGATATATGGAAATTTAAAGAAAAATAGTGATAACCAGGTATAAGAAGCGAATCGTAAATGTATCAGTGATGTTGTTGGAGAAAAGGAATAAAATTATGAGATTATGTACTGATTAGCGGGAGTTCAATAAAACAATGAATAAAAAGAAGCGAGACCTAATTTAAGCAATACATTATATCTCGAGGTTTAACTTAAGATCCGACCTGAGAACATATCAGAGATTATGATTAAAGTGAGTTAAGGGCATTGCAAGCTCGGATGATATTATGTGAAATAACAAGTGTATCAGACGATTATAAGAAATTAAGGATCATGGTGTATAAGGAGTACTTAGATAAGTAAACTGTATTTATTGATACCATCCTCAGCTACTCAAGGAATAAAAAAGTCTGCGTGGAATGCCCAAGGATTTTTCTCCAAAGATCAGAAGGAAAGCAACTATACGTTGAGTTTTCAAGAATGAAATTTTGACTAAGGTTAACAAAGGATTCTGAATTAATCCATTAACAACTACCTAAGCAAAGCCGTATGGTAACAGATTCCTTATGCCGACCAAAGGGATTGGATGTAATTAAGACCACCAAGGAGTTAATAGACGAATTGGAAAGAGTGGAATCTGAAGTTCAAATACTTAAAGGTGATAATACGTGAATTTATGAGATTACTTATCAGCCTTAACTGATGGAAAAGAGTAAGAAATGTTTAAATGTTTGGAAACCAAGTTGAAAACGAGCACCACCTATCATCCTTAAACGGAGAGTCAAAGTACGGAAGTGATTCAGGAAATGTAAGATATGTGGAGAGGTTGAGTTTTAAGGAAACACTGGAATGATCATTTATTAGTGATGTCAGCTTTGGAATGCCACTTTACCAAGCTTTATGTGAACGCAAGTGTAGGTCCCCATTTCTAATAAAATAAAGTGGGAGAAAGAAAATTATCAAATTCTAAGTTAAATTGGCACACCAAGAGCGTAGTGATATTGATTGAAGCAGCTTGGAGTAGACAAAAAAAGAAGGCGAAATTGTATCGAGAGAGAATATGAGTATAGGAATAGGACCGGTAGTGTTAATACCAGTTTCATTTTGAAAGATATTGCATAAGTCTAAGTAAAGGGACATGTTAAGTCCTAAAATAATACTACCTCTGATCCAACCTCTTTGAGTGAACCAGGAGTAGGAACAACTCCTGAAAGATTAAATCAACTGGAGTCTGTACAAATGGTTTACCACTCTGTTCTAAGAGAAGATATCACGCTATACTTCATGACAGATGGGAGGGTATTCCAGCTTATTCGTTTGAAGTACTTTGAAGAATTGCAACATGTTATATTTCTACTTCAAGTGAAGAACAGGTCAACAGATGGTGCTGCCAGTTACTTAAAATCTGATATTCAAAGGCAGAAGAAACTTTACTCTGTAAAGTCTGACAGACCATACTATCCTAAGTACAGAGCTCACAATGGTGATATAGTTGAGATGAAGCCTAATACTGCCAAAATCATCACTATATTTCTTGGTATTAAGGGACTTGAATTCAATCTAGAGTCTGATAAAGCCAATGTCATCAGACTGGATCAGGATATAAGGAAAGCAAAGATTAATAATCTCAGGGTTGTTATCTTTCAGACAGGTGAAGATACAGTTAAACTTCAAGATGCAAAAAGGAGGATGCAGAATGAACTTGAATATGCTGAGAGAACTCTGTTGAAGAACTATCTCAGAACAACTCCTGACATTAAAGAGATCACACACTGAAGCCAAGTCAAGGACTACAACTGTTAAATTCTGAAGTATATATAGGTTAAAGCTGATATCAGACTTTAAGGATGGTAAAAGCTACAAGGACTGTGAGTTGTAGTTACTAAGTCAAATTCTCATATGCATTTGTACATAATGTTTTTGACATCATCAAATATCTATTGAACTTGTATATTATGCTAATTTACAAGTTGGGGAGATTGTTAGATATATTTGTGATGTCATGTCTAATAATTATTTGTGTTTAGTTTTCAGATCTTGACTAACAGGACAAATCAGGACTTAACTGGAAATCAGTACTTATACTGAAGTCAGAACTTAAGATATCAAAACTTAAGTTATCAGACCTTAAGATATCAGAAGATATTTATCAGGAGATAATATCAGGACATAAGAAGATGTTCAGATAAGGAAGGCGGTTGATTGAAGGAAAGAAGATTAAGACAAACACAAGAAGAGATTGAAAGGAATATGTCCTAAGTCCAATCATGTATTAGGATTTAGGAATAACTTTTATGTAATCTGTTTTGATTTCATTGATATTAATAAAGACTTTTTTTGTTTTTATTACGGGCTTTATCTATTTAAGTGTTTAAATAAGATATACCATAGTTTAGAGTAAAGCTTTTTATGGATTATGATGAGATCATAATAGTGAGACCTAAAAAGATGATAACTCTAAACTTAAATAGTTCCTGGTCATAGGATTACTAACTGGTAATTAATAATCCGCAAAGATCGGTACATACTATGCTTGCTTCATTATGAAGGATGTTTGTTCTCATAGACATTTGTGTGGTGACACTATAGCTAGTATGTAGGTGCTTATTATAGAATAAGTTCACTGAACATGACTCGCACAGCTGAACAACTAATGAAGTTCACTCACGTGTCAGCAGTTGTTCACATAGTGATAGTTGTACAAGTATCCTTAGACTTGAGGTCTTCATAGTCATCATGTGTACACTGAACTATGCTTTGGTTTAGTTCTTAGTCTCCAGGGACAATTATTAGGGCTCTACTGGGTATAGAAATTTGTACACGAAGATAGTGTATGATCAATAAAGGATCTACCCATTCCAGTGAAGGAAGCGAATGTTCAAGGCTGATCCACTTATGCTAGTTCAGGAATCTCTGGCCAGAGTAAATGAAATTAGAAAGGAGTTTCTAATTTGCATAGAACTACGCATAGTAAATGGTAAGCAAGTGATTGAATTAGATAGGCTTGACACGAGATCCATGCCTTGTATTTAATCGGGACATTGTAGGGTAGAAGGAGTTTATTGTACGGTAACTATTCACTGACAGGTTCTTGGTATTCAAAGCAGTGAATTCATATTATCCGGATAGTCACGATATGTTGAGAAGCATCACTCACGATGTAGAATAAATGTGATTAATTAATTAATCATATTTAATAAATTAGAGAATTTATATAAATAATGATAAAATAGTTTTATTATTATTTATTTCTACTACCGGCTTAATATTGAACCTACAAGGTCACACCATAAAAAGAGAATGATTTAATGGTGGAGGAATTAATTAATAATGGCTGATAATTATTTATTTATGAAATAAATAATTAATTGGCAAATTTAATAATTGATTAAATGAGATTTAATTGATTATAAATTAATTAAGAAAAGTTCTTAATATTATTAATTAAAGGATTTAATTTTTGGAAATTAAATCAAGAGAGAGAATTATTTCTAAAGTGTTTAGAAAAAGGATTAATAATTAAAAGGTGTTTTAATTATTAATGAGAATAATAAATGGGATAATAATAATATTATTTATGGGAAAATTTCAGCTGAAAATTTTGCCTATAAATACACTATTATAGACCATATTTTTATTCTAACCCGAGAAACCCGAAAACCCAAAAAGTTTGGAAAACCCAATTCTCTCCACCTCCTTCCTCCTCCTTAACATCGTTTTCTTGGTGGATACCGGTGGAGTGCTTCACACTTGAGGAGCAACTGCTAAGGATCTCTGATCGTTGTCTCCGAATTATTTTAAAAGGTTAGATTCGATCCCTCGAATTTTTATTCACGATTTATATGCTTTTATTTGGATTTTATATGTGGAAAAGTGTTTTGCCATGCCCCCGCTGCGTTAAAAATCCAACAATGGTATCAGAGCATAGGTTGTATGCATATAGATCTGTGGTAAAAATTTCAGAATTTTATGTGCTTGTATGAATTAATTATGATTTTTACAAGTTATATTATGGATTAATTTTTTCTAATGAGAAATTGTTTCTCATAATAATTTTGAATGTTGATCTGTGTTCTAAAAGTGTTGTAGATCGTCTGAGTATTTTTTTCATAATTTTATGATGTATAGATTTTTTATTATGAATTTTTGAAGATCTTGTAATTAAATTCGTAATTAAATAAAGATATATATATATATATGAATTATAAGTAAGTATATATATATTAAGCATCTGATGCTGTACATCATCTGCTGTGTTTGTCTGCTGTTGTTACTGTGATGCACGGAAAGAGACAAAGAAACAGGACAGGCACGGCGTTCGAGGCAAGATAAAGACGGCGGCTGCTGCAGGAAAAAGAAAAAAAAATAGGGGTGTAACGCATTCCGGGAATGCGTTACACACTTGTGGCGCATTCACGGAATGCGTTACACCCTTTAATGGCTTAAAAGGGGTGTAACGCATCACTGGAATGCGTTACAGGGCTTGTAACGCGTTCCTGTAATGCGTTACAGCCCGTCTGTTGATTTTAAAATTGATTTTCTGGGAGTTTCGTAACTCCGTTTTGGGCGTGCAATATACCGTTGGATTCGTTTTTTCGAGACGGATCTAATGGAGTGATCAATTTTAGTTTATATAAAAGTTTTGAACTGTTTATATTTCTATAAAGTGTTTTAAAGCTATTTTTAACTGTTTTAGTTGTTTTTAAATGCTTCATGTGATACATATAATGCTTAGACCTATATGCTAGATGATGTAACATGCCTACCTTGATGTTTATTCATGTTTATATATGTGATATATGCTTAGTTTATCATGCGATGATAGATTTAGGTGAACTTAAATGAACATAAGGCGTTTGTTAGACAACCTAGTATAGTGAAATTGTTTCATAACCTTAATAACAATATTATGAATACAATAATGAGATTCTTGTGTTTGTGAAACACGTAATTGAATATGAATTTTCGATATGAGAGAAAGGATAATTTTGTCAACAACAGATTTCTATCTGTAAGAAAGGGTTATTAAGTGACGCCTCTTGACAATGCTCCACCCGATCTGGGAATCATCTGATTATTGATTATTGATTTGAAATATTTAATTTAAAAGGAAGAATCTCTTTATAATATGATTATGATTGTAACGTAATATAATCCCTCTAAAATTAAATAATATCAAGTAGTAATTGGCCAATGATACAACGGGCTTGTGTCGGTCATAGCCTTCCAACATGGTAGAAAGTAGTTCTTATTTTTGAATCATTATCGTTTCGTGCCACAGCCGAGGGCTTTGATTTTGAAATAAGAAATACTTGTCTATTACATAGAGATGTGTACATTGAATAAGAATCTAAAGGTCGTTACGTGCCACAGCCGTGGGCCTTTGGGGACTGATTCAATTGTACGGAATGATGGGTTAGACTTGACTTAGAATATTGAGTTTGTCGTGCCACAGCCGTGACTCAATTATTCAAGAGGCTAAAGTTTGATTAGGGAATAACATTAGATGTAATTGACAAGAGTTGTCTGCCTATTGAACAGTACATGGCGTTTCGTGCCACAGTCGGGGTTGTGTAATGGAATGTAGGATCCCTATTCCCACTAGCATTATGAATGCTTAATTTTTCATGTAGGGGGTTGAATAAATTAGGAAAACTAGTGGGAGCCACTTATGAATAAAGACCCGATTCATATAGTGTTTTGAAATGAAATCGAATATTTGCTAAGTGTTGTTATGTGTTTATCATTTACAGATTTACTTTGTACGTTATGTCTTCTGCACTATCACTCAGGAGCATACTAGATGCTCACAAATTGACTGGTCCTAATTATGCTGACTGGCTTCGAAACTTGAGAATTGTTCTCAGGATTGAGAAGCTGGAATACGTGATTGACTCACCTAAGCCTACTGAACCTGCTAGTGATGCGCATAATGATGAACATGTTGTGTATCATAAGTGGATAGATGATGCAAATGTTGCTCAATGCATCATGCTAGCTTCCATGAACATTGAGCTACAGAAGCAACATGAGCATATGGATGCTCACACTATCCTAATGCATCTACAAGAGTTGTATGATATGGCAGGGAGGACAGCTCGATATGAGATATCGAAGGAGTTGTTCGGTTATAGGATGTCTGAGGGAACATCTGTGAATGACCATGTACTTAAGATGATCAATTTGATTGAACGTCTTGGACAACTTGGTTTTTCCATGGATGGGGAGCTGAGCCAAGACCTGGTCTTGCAATCGCTTCCGAGTTCGTTCTCGTAGTTTGTTGTGAACTTTCACATGAATAAGATGGATGTCAGCCTGCCTGAACTCCACAACATGTTGAAGACTGCGGAATCGAATTTTCCCCCTAAGAAGAGTTTTGTTCTTCTAATTGGTGAAGGTTCCAATCCTAAGAAAAGGAAGAGGAACTCTTCCAAGAAGAAGAAAGTAGGTGAGAAAATGCCGGTTCCACCAAAAGCTGAAGACCCCAAGAGCAAAGTTGTTTGCTTTCACTGTAACAAGGTGGGGCACTGGAAGAGTAACTGCAAGGTTTACCTTGAAGAATTGAAGAAGAAGAAGGGTAGTGAGACTACCGCTTCTGATTCAGGTATGTTCATGATAGAAGTGAATATGTCATTAAATCAAATTTCTACTTGGGTATTAGATACCGCCTGTGGTTCTCAAATCTGCAATTTGTTGCAGGGACCAAGGAGAAGTAGGACTCTTGAGGAAGAGGAGGTGATTCTACTGATGGGAAATGGAGCAAGAGTTGCTGCTGAAGATGTAGAATCATTTCATTTACATATGCCTACGGGCAAGACTATTGTTTTAAATAATTGTTATTTTGTTCCCTCGATTGTGAGGAATATTATTCCCATGTTAGACTTGGCTGGATTTTCATTTATTATTGAGAATAATGAATGTTCTATTCTTAGAGATAATATTCTTTATGGACGTGGTACTTTAAATAATGGTCTGTATAAATGTGACATAATTTACTTCAGATTGAACAAACTAATAAAAGAAAAGGGATGATAAAAATCTCACTTCATAGTGGCACTGTAGTCTCCATTTAGTAGACATGGAGAGAGGACTGCAAATTTGCTAGGAATGGTACACATAGATAAATATGGACCAATGTCTACGCAAGCCATGGGTGGATTTTCATACTTCATTACTTTCATAGATGATAGATCTAGATTCGGATATATGTTTGATGAAACACAAGTCTGAGGCCATTGAAAAGTTCAAAGAATATAAGTATGAAGTGGAGAAATAACCAAACATAGTATTATAACTCTTCGATCAGATCGAGGTGGTGAATACTTTAATGGAGTGTTTCTAGATTATCTCAAAGTAAATGGTATAGTCTCCCAGTGGACTCCTCCAGATTGGTATCTGAAAGGAGAAATCGAACTTTGTTAGACATAGTTCGGTCCATGATGAGCTATGCAAATCTTCCAGTATTCCTATGGGGTTATGCATTGGAAACCTCAGCATATTTACTGAATATGGTGCCTTCCAAAATCTGTTCCTCAAACTTCGTATGAGATATGGAAAGAAAGGAAACCAAGTCTTAAACACATTAAGATTTGGGGATGTCCAGCTTATGTCAAGTAAGTTGACCCAAATAAGCTGGAATATCGATCCGTAAAATGTAGTTTTGTGGGATATCTTAAAGAGACTTTAGGGTATTACTTTTACACCGATCATCGGGTGTTTGTATCCAGACATGCTACCTTCTTGGAAAAGGAGTTTATCCTTGAAGGAAACAGTGGGAGCAAAATTGAACTTGATGAAGTTCAAGAAGCACAAACTACTACGGATCAAGTGGAAACACCTGTTCTGACTGAACAACCTTTTGTGGAACAGCCCATTCATAGGTCAGGGAGAGTGTCTCGCCAACCTGAGAGGAAATATGGCCATGTCATTGAGAATGACAATGATTTGTCGATCATTGATGATGACGACCCTGTGACCTATAATGAGGCTATGAGTAGTGTTGACTCAGAGAAATGGCATAGTGTCATGAAATCCGGAATGGAATCTATGTATACGGTATACAAAAGATAGATTATAGCATAAGGCCAGGTGGAGACCTATAAGGCCAGGCTTGTGGCAAAAGGATTCAAACAAAGGCAATGGATTGACTTTGATGAAACCTTTTACCTGTAGCCCTGTTAAAATCAGTTCGAATTTTGCTTGCGAATGCTGCTTACTACGACTATGAAATCTGGCAGATGGCCAGATGGTTTTCTTTCCAAGGGAAATGAAAACCTAGTGTGTAAGCTACTGCGAACCATATGTGGTTTAAAGCAAGCTTCTCGAAAGATGGAACATTCGTTTTGATGAGACAATCAAAGAGTTTGATTTTATCAAAAACGTAGATGAACCATGCGTCTACAAAAGGGTTAGTGGGAGCGCGGTAACATTTCTTGTATTGTATTGAATTAGAATTGACACACATAACAACATAGCAGACCCACTCACAAAGCTACTTTATGAAAGTCACTTTGATCGTCATAAAGACAAGATGGGTATTAGATACCAGAGTGATTGGCTTTAGTACAAGTGGGAGATTGAAAGGAATATGTCCTAAGTCCAATCATGTATTAGAATTTAGGAATAACTTTTATGTAATCTGTTTTGATTTCATTGATATTAATAAAGACTTGTTTTGTTTTTATTACGGGCTTTATCTATTTAAGTGTTTAAATAAGATATACCATAGTTTAGAGTAAAGCTTTTTATGGATTATGATGAGATCATAATAGTGAGACCTAAAAAGATGATAACTCTAAACTTAAATAGTTACTGGTCATAGGATTACTAACTGGTAATTAATAATCCGCAAAGATCGGTACATACTATGCTTGCTTCATTATGAAGTATGTCTGTTCTCATAGACATTTGTGTGGTGACACTATAGCTAGTATGTAGGTGCTTATTATAGAATAAGTTCACTGAACATGACTCGCACAGCTGAACAACTGATGGAGTTCACTCACGTGTCAGCAGTTGTTCACATAGTGATAGTTGTACAAGTATCCTTAGACTTGAGGTCTTCATAGTTATCTTGTGTACACTGAACTATGCTTTGGTTTAGTTCTTAGTCTCCAGGGACAATTATTAGGGCTCTACTGGGTATAGGAATTTGTACACGAAGATAGTGTATGATCAATAAAGGATCTACCCCTTCCAGTGAAGGAAGCGAATGTTCAAGGCTGATCCACTTATGCTAGTTCAGGAATCTCTGGCCAGAGTAAATGAAATTAGAAAGGAGTTTCTAATTTGCATAGAACTACGCATAGTAAATGGTAAGCAAGTGATTGAATTAGATAGGCTTGACACGAGATCCATGCCTTGTATTTAATCGGGACATTGTAGGGTAGAAGGAGTTTATTGTACGGTAACTATTCACTGACAGGTTCTTGGTATTCTAAGCAGTGAATTCATATTATCCGGATAGTCGCGATATGTTGAGAAGCATCACTCATGATGTAGAATAAATGTGATTAATTAATTAATCATATTTAATAAATTAGAGAATTTATATAAATAATGATAAAATAGTTTTATTATTATTTATTTCTACTACCGGCTTAATATTGAACCTACAAGGTCACACCATAAAAAAAGAATGATTTAATGGTGGAGGAATTAATTAATAATGGCTGATAATTATTTATTTATGAAATAAATAATTAATTGGCAAATTTAATAATTGATTAAATGAGATTTAATTGATTATAAATTAATTAAGAAAAGTTCTTAATATTATTAATTAAAGGATTTAATTTTTGGAAATTAAATCAAGAGAGAGAATTATTTCTAAAGTGTTTAGAAAAAGGATTAATAATTAAAAGGTGTTTTAATTATTAATGAGAATAATAAATGGGATATATTAATATTATTTATGGGAAAATTTCAGCTGAAAATTTTGCCTATAAATACACTATTATAGACCCTATTTTTATTCTAACCCGAGAAACCCGAAAACCCAAAAAGTTTGGAAAACCCAATTCTCTCCACCTCCTTCCTCCTCCTTAACATCGTTTTCTTGGTGGATACCGGTGGAGTGCTTCACACTTGAGGAGCAACTGCTAAGGATCTCTGATTGTTGTCTCCGAATTATTTTAAAAGGTTAGATTCGATCCCTCGAATTTTTATTCACGATTTATATGCTTTTATTTGGATTTTATATGTGGAAAAGTGTTTTGCCATGCCCCCGCTGCGTTAAAAATCCAACAGAGATATGCATGAAGAAGAATTCTATGAAGAATAGAAGACTTGGAGGAAAAGATAACTAGTTGATATATTTTAGGATGCATACTTATGTTCGATATCAATTAGAAGTTTATCTTGTAACTGTGTGTTTATATAAACACAACATAGGGTTTACATTATAAGTGTTATCACAATCGAGAATATTATTCATTGTAACCCTAGCAGTTCTCGTGATATTTGTTCATCACTCAGAGAGAACGGTTCCATTGTAATACTCTTTTATTAATAAGATTATTATGTGTTTCATACTTGTGTTCTTAATTCGATTTGATTGTAGTATACACTGTATTCAACCCCCTTCTACAGTGTGTGTGACCTAACAATATAATAACTAATAATTTATATGTTAGAGAAATAAGGATGAGACTCCTTACGAGAACTTAGTTATGAGTTATTTCGTAGAAGATTCTTCAAATTTTTTGTATATAATTATTAATTGAAATATTTAATAAAAGCTACAAAATTGTATGTATTTAGAGTCATATAATTAGAAAGTTTCATTATTCAACCTATTTCAGAAGACTGTTTTTATATTTTGTTTGTCATCTTTATTTATATTTTATCTAAAACATTATTTTGAACATGTTAAAGAAATATGTATGTACAATTAAATTGAGAAACGTTAAAATTGTTTTAGTAGTTGCCTTTCTATATATTTACTCAAATTATCACGTCATTTATTTAATATTTTTAAGAAAACAGAAAACTGACTATATATTATTTTAGTATGTAACACATTTTCTCAGTTTTCAACTGTTTTTTTTAGAAATGAAAATTTCCTAAAATTTTAGAAAAACAGAAAAAAGTGAAAAAAAATTATACAAGTAAACAGCCCCTTAATTTTGGATTTGAATTTTACAATATCTGATCCTAACCCGACTCGGTGTCATCCCTGCCTCTTAGGTACTAAAAGCTGTTGTGGAGTTTTGTTTTCGCATAATATTAAGAAATAATTACAAAAATAACATTTTTTTGGGGCTAAGTGACAAGAATACCTATTTTTAATATTCTGGCCATTTTTAGCAATCAAATACCCATTCTCAAATTGGGTATCTCAAAAAAAATTCTTATTTTTTTTGTAAAAAAACATTTTTTTTAAAAAAATAAAAAAAATAGTTGAAATACCTAGTCTGAAAATGGGTATTTGGGCATATACCCAATCTGAGAAAGCGTATTTCATATATCCAATCTCAGAAGCGTATTTCAACTTTAAAAAAATAAAAAAAAATTGGTTGAAATATCCAGTCTGAGAATGGGTAATCGGGTATATACCCAATGTGAGAAAGCGTATTTAAAATACTTAATCTGAAAAAGGGTATTTCCTCGGTATTTTTGGCCGTATTTCTCAAATTTGATATTTTGGTCACCAATTTAAGAAAAAGTAGTATTTCTGGCTATCATCCTAATATTAATCGTAGTACACTCTAATTGTAGTACACTCTAATTAACAGAGTATGTGTCTGATACGTGACTTTTTAAATTTATTTTAATGAGCTAAATTTATTTAGATTAATTTTATTTATTTTTGGAAAGTGCATGCAATATTTTTGGAAGGTGTTAATTAATCGACCGAATAAAATCATGTTTTTCTTATAATAATATATAAGTCGTCGAGACGATATATAAAGTATAATTTTATAATTTATTTTAAAAAAAAATCTGTATAAAAATTTAAATATTTATTTTTATTTAAAAAAGTATTTAAAATTATTTAGATAATCAATGTTTTATAAGAGTTTTAAAATACGTGCCGATCTCCTACTCCTATCCCCGCTATAAGACCCAGTGGAACGGAGGGATTACAGTTTTGAAGTCCAGCCGCCCCTAACCTATCCCTCACCTTTAATAAAAACCCTAAATTCTTTTTCACTTAATGGGGTGTCATGGTTAATGATAAATTCTCTTTTGTTATTGTTTTTCTCAATTTTGATTCTATTTTTTAATAAATTTATCACATTAGTGAGAGTTCAGTATCTCATTATTAACAAGCCTGACTATTCAAGATGAAATGAACTTAGTGAGACAATTGAGGAGCTCAATGATATCTATTATCGACCGACTTTAGGAGGAGGTAACACACGAGACGCGCTGCGCTCTACATTTACTTCTCTTCCTTAGAGATTTCATTTCAGCCGTCGGGAATATAGTCATTTCATTATCTTTTCTATTGTGTATCCTGACAACTCTTAAAGTAAAGAAAGCACACCGCTTGTCTATTCCGCCTAAGCGGCCCATTATTTAGATAACTAAAATTCCAATAACTAGAAAAAGAACTTTCTAGTTCACTCTAAAAAAATGACCACTATCAATCTCGAAAATATGATTTTCAAGCTTTTTTGGCCGTGTGGAACATGGATTAGCGTTATGTCATTCCTACAAGTGATCCCCCATCCAGGATTGGAAGAAGTGCTATATGAGGACTTCGAGATCAAATAAAATATGTTTCTTTCCATTCCTCGTTAGCCACTTATTTCTCCGAAACACTATCTAATTCTCCGGAAAGGATCAACCGAAACCCTCTAATTGTTTCTGCTAAACCAACATATTTAAGAAATGAACTCTCATTGGTGAGAGTTCAGTATCTCATTATTGGGTTTTTCTACCCATATATTAGATTTATTCTCTCTTCCAAATTTCTACCCATATATTAGATATATTCTCTCTTCCAAATCTCCCTTTGGAAGAGTTGTTTTGTGATCTAAGAAATTTGTTGGATTCATTAATTTGAATTATATGTGATTGAAATTATAGTAGGTTTTTCGAAGACGTGTCAAAAAAGGATATGCATATGTTTTTCACGACTAAAACAGATTGTGAAATTATAGTAGGTTGTTCGAACAGTGATATGCATATATTTTTCATAACTAAAACATATTGTTAAATTGTCTCTTAAAAATGTTAAATTTATGATTTTATAACTACGAATTTGGACAATCAGTACTTATTATAGAAATACATGACAAAATATTTTAGCTTTTAAGAAACTTCAATTTTTACGAATTCTTAGTGAATGGTTATAAGTTACTTCAGATAACTATTTTCAAGCTTACGAAACTGAATTTGATTGTATAGCTGCCCAAAATGTCGTTGGCGTGTGCAGCCATGCATATTAAGTTGGCTTCCATATTCTATCATTTTGAGTTTACGAAACTACATTTGCACTATAGCTTAGTAATATAGTACCAGTAAAAGCTTGAGAGTTACAAAGTCGTAATCAGGTGCACCTGAATATCAAACTTATACTCGGTTTATTTGGCACATGATTTATTTAGGATTTAATTAATTTCTATTCAATCGTACAAGTTTAAGATACGTGTGAAGACTGAAGAACAACGATTTTGCCAGTCTTGCATGACTGGCTATATGTATTTTAGGTTCTTAATTCATTTGTTGAGATTAAGACCGTCAGTTTGCTCAGGTCTCTAGAGATATGGCTATGAAAGGAAGAAAGACATGGCTGTATTTGGTGCTTCTTTACTACTTGTTCTGCTCATTCAAGTGTTCGGGAATGGATTCACTTTCAATAAAGAAATCTTTGTCCTCAAACCAGACTTTAGTATCGAAAAACGGAACATTTGAGCTGGGATTCTTCACTCCAGGTGATTCGACAAACTACTATGTTGGTATATGGTACAAAAACATATCAGAGAAAACTATAGTTTGGGTTGCGAATAGAGATAAGCCCATCACGTACCCTTCTCGTGACGATTCAACTTTAGTGCTTTCTGGTGGTAATTTATTGTTATACAGTAAGTCGCGAATTGTTGTTTGGAGGACATCATTTGTTAACAGCACATCAAATGCAACAGAAGCAGTACTTCTTGATACTGGAAATTTTGTTTTAAGGGATGAGTTGTCGAATATAGTATGGCAAAGCTTTGACTATGGGACAGATACTTGGTTGCCTGGTCAAACACTTTGGTTGGAGAAGGGTACTAGAAGAATACAAGTTCTCACATGTTGGAAAAATTCTGATGATCCTGCTCCTGGTATTTATTCACTGGGGATGGATCCAAGTAGTTATTTCGAACTCTTTGTATGGATAAATATGACTGAAGCAAAGTGGAGGAGTGGAAGTTGGAATGGACAAAATTACACTTTTGCTCCAGAGTTTAATGTCGAAAGCATGAAAGGTCTCAGGTATGGTTCTGATCAGCATTCCTACTATTTGATATATGATTCTTCCGGAGACTCAACCTTCACAAGAGCAGTTCTAACGTCTTCGGGTGTAATGAGAGTCCTAAAATGGTCAGAAAGCAATAAGAGTTGGCTTGAGAAGTTATATGGAGTGGACAATAATGGCAAAGGCAAGAGGTCCTCCAAGACCGACAATCGTTCCCGTGTCATAATTCCAGTTTCAATCATCCTTCCGTTGTTTCTCCTTGGTTGTATCTTTACTATAATTCGCAGGAGGAGAAAAAAGTTCAACTCAACAGGTGAAAAAGTAGTGTCACTGCTGCTTTATATTATAAATTTTCACATTAATCTCAGAAAAACATATTGTTATGCTATCATTTTCTTACGGCTGTATAATTTCTCTCCCTTTTCTTCAAACAGGAAACGAGCAACAAGAACATAATTTGCTATTCTACGATTTTGATAAGAGCAGCTCAGTAAATTCTGATCATGTGGCCGCTGTAGACTCCATGAGAGATGGAGCAAATAAAGAACTTGAATTTCCTAAATTCAGATTCTCAAGCATATCTGATGCAACGAACAAATTCTCTGATGTCAATAAACTTGGAGAGGGTGGTTTTGGACCAGTATACAAGGTAAGTTCTATCCAATAATAACAACTAAATGTTACATTCGGTTTCTATTATGAATCTCATTAGTATTTTTATGTATCTTTGTACCTGTAGATAGTGAATTTTTCAGGTTTTCAAAAATTGTAATTTTACATGATTTGTAAACAAACTTCACTCAACAAACATACAAGTATAAAAACTTCTTACATTAGTTTGGAGGCCTAACTGATTCATAATATCATTTTGTGTATTCAGGGAGAGTTACTTAATGGGCAATATGTAGCAGTCAAAAGACTATCACAAACTTCTGGACAAGGATTAGAAGAGTTAAGAAATGAAACAATTCTTATTGCCAAACTTCAACATAGGAACCTCGTTAGGCTTCTGGGATGCTGCATCGAAAAAGATGAGAAGATACTTGTGTATGAATACATGCCCAATAAAAGCTTGGATTCTATACTCTTTGGTAGGTGATCAGCAGCACATTCAGTTGTACATATTTCGTCTAATTTTATAAGGTACTAACAACAAATGACCGCTCACACTCTGATGCAAAAATATGGCAGATCCTAAGAAGAAGGAGCTATTGGATTGGGGTAGACGCGTTCAGATAATTGAAGGCATTGCGCAAGGACTTCTTTATCTTCATCAGTATTCCAGAATACGGATAATTCATAGAGATCTGAAAGCAAGTAACATATTGTTGGATGGTGAAATGAATCCAAAGATATCAGATTTTGGCATGGCAAGAATATTTGGAGGGAATGAATTTCAAGCCAATACAACTCGGATTGTAGGGACATAGTAAGTAAACTTGAATACCATACTAATTACATGATTTACATTTCTACTCCTAATTACTTGACCAATGATAAATTTTAATGACAATCCAGTGGTTACATGTCACCTGAGTACGCAATGGAAGGACGTTTTTCTGTTAAATCTGATGTATTTGCCTTCGGAGTTTTGCTTCTAGAGATTCTGAGTGGGAGAAAGAACAATAGTTTTCAACTCTCTGCAGATTATACCAATCTTCTTGGATATGTAAATTTCTGAAAACATCAAAACCAACTTAAATCTCCCTCCTTTCCAATCGTAAACTATCATTTTAAATTCCAAATGATGAAATATATATTCTTTCAAAAACAAATCTTTGCTAAAGAGATTTCTTTGGCCACGGTCATTTAGTTGTCATGACACGTTTCTTTTTCGGTTTGTAAGGTATGGAATTTATGCGAAAGAGGCAAGGTGCAAGAGCTGATAGATCCAACATTGCAAATCTCTTGTTCCTCTTCAACGCCATTAAGGTATATAATAATCGGACTTTTGTGTGTTCAAGAAAGTCCAGATGATAGACCATCTATGTCTGATGTTGTTTCAATGTTTAACAACAAACATATGGAACTTGAGTCTCCTAGACGTCCTGCATTTGCAGCTGGAAGGACTCCTATATCGGAAAGCTCGGGTACTGCAACATCCGAAATTGGTTCAGTAAATAATTTAACAACTTCCGTGATGGAAGCCCGTTGAGGTTATATATGAGTTGTTGAATGTAATATTAGACAAAACCACTGTAAAATAGTTTCCATGAAACAATGGCATGATTTTCTTCTCTGTGTTTCTATTTTTGTTGTTATAATATTATTAACTAGTGCATGTAACTGACCATTACTTTTCGTGGTCTTTCTTTTGATTCTTGTTTACTGTGTTGGTTAAGCTTTATCTAACATACTATTCCAGGGACGTCGGATCTATATTTCAAGGGCCCGGATCTAAGGAATTTATTTTACCCTTCCGCGTATAATATCCGCAAAAAGGAGAAATGTTCTTCCGCGGGGGTAAAAAAAATTTTTTAGATCTGGGCTCTTGAAATAATGATCTAAGGGTTCTGGAGCATTTGTTAAATATGGGTTATATAACACATTATTGTTAGGGATTATTACCCCTTTTTTTTTATTCATTTTCCTTCATTTTGCATTTGTGTGCATACAAGGGGGTTAGTGCATCCTTCATTCATGTCGACATAGTTCTTCCTGTTGGCTATCTGAAACTTGATAAACCTCATGGTTCATAGAGCAACAAGACATTTTCTTGGGGTCCTTCCTTGAAAACTCTATATATAGCTTAAATCTCGAAGAACTCCAAGGCGCTGCTTCCTTGACAACTCTTTATATAGCTTTCTTGCTTTTCACAGAGACTAAAAGCAAGATTTAAAACTACTATAGTGTACTCATATTATAGCATATAAACGCCAAGTACATTTAGGTTAAGTAGGTAAGTATCTAGTTTAGTTCATCATGTCAAATGATGAAAAATGAACATATTATATGACTCTATACAGTTCCTCAAACAAAAATAAAGTTATGTCTCAATAGATCACACGTATAAGTATTTGCAGCTTCATGATCCTGAAAAGCAAATAAAGTTACAAATAAGAGCTAACCTGGAGGTTCTCAACTCATTTCAGTTCAATAGGGGGTTGCAAGCTAGCTAGTCAGTACATAATCTCAATTCAAATAAGAGAAAAGGGTAGAAACACTAGGAAACACTTATGCTGTGATATAATGCCTGTAAAAAATCAAGAAATTTTGATACACTCTTATTCTGAACACACAGTAATCCTTCTGAGTTATATTTTCCTTGTGCACATTTACAATACTAGTAATATAAAAAGATTTTAATACAAAACTGGGAACTTATCGACCAACAGGATTGGTGACTGTCAACTCGTTTATGGAGGATGAGTTTGTGTCGTAGATGATTGTGTCTGGATTATTATGACTTCTGTACATAGCAAACACTGGCTGCTTTGGTAAAGGAAGATTAACATCATTACTTAACATGAAAACAACAGCTGACATAGTTGGTCTATCAGGTGAATTATCTTGGACACACAAAAGCCCGACTTGAATACAGCGTAAAACCTCATGAGCTGGACATGCATCTCCTATGGATGTGTCTACAATGTCTATCGCTTTACCAGCAGTCCACCGTGCCCATACCTACAACCAATTTCACTCCTTTAAGAAACAATCAGTGAAAAAACTGAGATTATATCTGTAAGGTGACAAGTTCTACTTACATAACTTATTAAGTTTGAAGGTGGATCAAAATCAGGTACTACTCCACAATTTTTCTTTCCGCTGATTATCTCAAGTAGTAGGACTCCGAAACTGAAGACATCAGATCTATCAGAGAAGAGGCCATGCAAGATGTACTCTGGTGACATGTAACCGCTGTATTTCACAGAGGGGGCATTTATCAGCTTAAGAGGAATGCAAATCGCATGAGACTTACGAAACTGTGGATCATGAAAGGCCGAACTTACAATGTCCCAACAACCGTACAAGTATTTGCCTGACTCTGATTCCCTCCGAATAACCTTGCCGTACCAAAATCAGAGATTTTTGGATTCAGGTCTTTGTCTAAAAGAATGTTGCTTGTTTTTAAATCTCTGTGGATAATTTTAAGCCTGGAATCTTGATGAAGATACAGGATCCCTCGAGCAATTCCCACAATTATGTCATGGCGCTTCTTCCAGTTCAGCAGTGACTTCCTGGTTTCATCTTTAAAAATGGAAAAGCACAAATTTAGGTGACAATTTTATTAGCAAACTTATGTGAAGCCAAGTAATGCATTCAATAAACTGTCAGTAGTGTACCAAAAAGGAAACAATCTAAGCTTAGATTCGGCATAAACTCATAGACGAGCATTTTCTCTTCATTTTCAATGCAACAGCCTAGAAGTCTGACAAGATTTCTGTGTTGAAGTTTTGCAATCAACAAAGCCTCGTTCTTAAACTCAGAAAGCCCTTGATGTGAGTTTCTTGATAGCCTCTTCACTGCTATTTCCTGTCCATTTGATAGCTCACCCTGAAAGACAAGTGACAACAGTAATTACAACCTTCATTTCTGTTTATAATACTACTTTGTCTAATATCTACCTAAATTCACACAAAAGCAAATATTACATTATATAATAAATATACCTTATAAACTGGGCCAAAGCCTCCTTGTCCAAGCTTTGTAGCAGGGGAAAAGTTATCTGTTGCCTTTAGAATAGTATCTAACTGGAAGAACGTCAGTTCTAGGTTGTTTTTGTCAGCTAGGCTACTGGCTTGTGACACTTCATTGCTTGGATCTATCGCTGAATCTTCAAGAATCATTTCCAGGTAGCGTTTCTTCCTCTCCTGGGCTAATTAAATATAACAAAAATAATACTCTTAAAGAATAAAAAGATAATTTTAGATTCAGAAACACATTTGATGGATAAGTCTGGTTCAGTTTTTACCTTTCTTGGAAACTCGTTTTCTCCACCAGTAAATGATCAAGAGAGCTACTACACTCAGTACCAAAAATATGATAATAAGCTTTATTTTCTTCTGCATTCCATGTCTTTTTCTTATGTTTTCTTCTGCAAATTTATCAACTTCTTCATTAGGTCTTAGTTACATCTAGTATCCCATTACTATAAAGTCTACATGTATTTGAATGAGATTTAGCACATACCAAGCTCTTGAGCATCTACCCGTATATATAAGTCCTGTCCATCTGCAGCGTTTGTTCGCACATCAATCAACTCACCATACCATGCAAAACAACCTCGCCCTCCTACACTCACATCAGCACTAGCATATCCGGTACAGTTACAATTTTTAAAACACTCTAATTCACACTCTTGCAAGCTTATATTCTTGATAAACCTAGCATTATTAACATCAGGAACTTTAAGGCCTTTGATTTTTATAAACCCCTCCCCTTGTCCTTTTCCACACGACGAGTGCAATTTTTTCCTCTTCTCAACACAATTCATGTCCCATTCTTGATATTTCTCTGCTTCGTATCCTGGCAAGCACATACACTGTACAGAATTGGTGTTATTGCATAAGCTGTACGCCCCACAACGTTTATACTTATCACACCGATCTTGTGGAGCAGTCCAAATTATATTCCATTCTTTGCTATCTGCATTCCAAAGCTGCTGCTCTGCATATCCTGCTTCTTCAACCTTAAGCCTTCTGAAAACTTTAGGGTCTGGACCAAACGTTATGTAAACCTGCCGAACCACAAGAATGCTATATTAATTTTCCAAATTTTAATAATATCAAAATACTTCTAGTCCCTGTTTTATTATTTTTTGAAGTCGTTGATATGCCTATGCTTACTGCATATGATAAATATTTACTTAATCCTATTAAAACTAAACTACTTATTTTATCTGAGGTAACTAGTCCACTAGACTCCCGCCTAAGCCTAACAGATAATAAGCAGACACATCAACCAATCACAACCTTATGCAGGAGTATCATTACTCTTAACAAAAATAAGTAAGATTATAGTTGTACCTCATCTTTATTGTTAACAAAAGTGTAATTAAAAAGTGCAGCTTCTACAGAAAACTCCACAGGCTTAATTCTTGAAGCCGTAGGCAAACCAATCATAATCTGACCATTCCACGGGCCACCCCGCCAGACGGGGTAAGAGTACAGCCGCCCATACATCTGAGGCAGCACAGTACTTGCATCCAACGCTAATGTAAAATCACCAGTTCCCGGGTCATTTAGGGACTTCCAAGAAGTTATAACCCGTTTCAAACCCGTTCTCTTATCCACCCCAAGTTTCATCCCTGGCAAGATTGTATCAGTTGGGTGATCAAAACTTTGCCATATAACCCGACCTGAACCAGAATTCAAGACCAAGTTTCCTGAATCCAGTAGCTTGGCATGCACACCACTAGTAACAGAGACTTCTGTTACATTGCTTGACCAAACAGGCTGCTGTGTTTGGTTTTCTCCTGGAAGAATAACAATGTTTTTTTCGCCCGTGATCTTGAAAACGCCATCGCTGGATTTTAAAGGACTATCTCTGTTAGCAACCCACACAACATTTTGTACATGAACTTTGTTGAACCATATACCAAGATAGCGATTTATGGACAATGGAGGGCTAAAGAAACCAAGTTTGAATACACCATTAGGTGACAAAAGGGTATCATTTTTAGCATCAGATATGAACAGGGTTGAAGTTATTGTATCAGTTGAGGTGCAGATGCAAAAGAAAACACATATATATGTACAGAATAATGCAAACTTGCATGTTAGTTGGGAGTCCATTTGGAATCCTAAAAACACCAAGCTCAAGAAGCCTACAACTTGAAATTATATTTGGTTACAAGTAGTCAAATAATACAAGCATGAATTAATTAGTTTGTTCTTCTGGTCATAGATGACTATGGAAATTTGTTTGTTTGTCATTCTCCATAACTATGCGAGTTGATATGTATGTATATATATATATATATACTATTATCATTTACAATATATAATGGTTATGGAGTAATATTGCATGCAATATTATAAGGAAATCTAACTTGAGTGTTTAAAACGTTCATCAATTTGTCAGTTTTGTTAAATTTCCCAGGGTAAATGGCATGCAAAGAAAAAAGGAACAAAAAATGGAATAAAATTTTAATTGAGTTTGATTTTTATAGTAAACATTTTTAGATGATGATTTAATCTAATTTTCGTTTTGTTATATTGAGAATTTAAGATTGCTCAAGTGGAGACCATTTTATCAATCGAAAACATATAACTGAGTCTTGTTAATCGAGAACATATAACTGAATATTGTTGATCAGATTAAATTCAACTCGAAGTTGGAATCGACTCGATTCACATTACAGGGCTGCACATAGGGTGGTTGTGTGTGAACATTGTTAAGTGCATATATGCACATATTTTGGTCTTCCTGGAACTGCTGTGCATTAAATGAGTTGGTTTGGCCTAAAATTTGACGTCGCAGCTAGCCTCGACTGGACTTATCCATTCCTGCAGCTGCCAGTAGCATACAAAAGCCATTTGAAATTATTTGTCATCTTCACGTGCTGTAATTAATCACTTCACTGCGTCTCTCACTATAAATTTAATTCCGAATTAACCTGTTCGGGAAGCACCAAAGTTTCAGGTGATCAAATAAATATATGCATACAAAATATTAATAATTTTATTACTCCTCTCTGTTCTGTTTTTTCTCTCATTAGTACAACGACCTGACTAGTGATTGATCAGCAAAATATGGACATAACAATCAAACTGAATAATATATTTCTTCTATTTTTGTAAGGGGACGGGTCACAACCGTTTGTTGTAGACCCTTTTATAACAAACGCATTGATAGCCGTTGGATGCGGCATAAAGGGTTCAGATAACAGACGGACCGCAGAAAATTTACGTGGTTGGTACGGAGGAACCGCTGAAATTTTTCATGGTTGGTAACTTGCCCCCTTATCCCCAGCAACCCAACAACCCCCTATACCACACAAAAAACAGTTTTTTCCACAACAAAAATTCACTCTCCAACCACACAAAAAACAGTTTTTTCCACGACAAAAATTCACTCTCCAAGTGACCAAATTAGGCGATTTTGGGGCATTTTCATCAAGAAATTCAAGTAGTTTTGTCAACTCAGGGTATATTTCTTATCTTAAATTTTACATTTTCATGGCGGATAAATTATTTGCTCGTATGTTTCGTCATAAACGTCAAAATGAAAAAAAAGAGGCTATTGATCATAGTTTACATCTTGATGATTTAAATACTAGTGAAGAACCTAAAACCCCTGTATATGTTGAAGATGATGATTTTGTAGATAGAAATGAGTAATTTATTAATTTAGATGACGATTTGGTTGATGTTGAAGATGAAAATGATGAAAATGAGGTTGAAAATGATAATGATAATGTTGAGGGTGAGGATGAGGATGAAGATGAAGATGATAATGTAGAGGATGCAAATTTGTATGAAAATGTTGATGGGGGGTTCCATATTTGAATTAAATTTTTCAAAGTGTGGATGAGGCCGGTCATTTTTTTAGGGCTTATGCTTTACGAAATGGATTTGCTATTAAAATTCAAGCTAGCCATCGTAATAAAGACAACGAGATATATGGTCGTTTATATGTTTGTAGGCTTTATGGAAAAAGTGTCGTCGCCGAGAGTAGTCAAAATAAACGGCGTAAAGAGGTTCTTCCTAAAAGCGAGTGCAAGGTGAGGATGTATGTCAATTATCAAAAGAAAAAACGTCACTGGGAGGTAACTAGCCTTGAATTGGTACACAACCACGGTCTTGTTTCCCCTAGTAAGATGAATTTGGTACAACGAGAAAGACATGTCAACACCGCGACCCGTAGTTTGATTAAAACACTTTATGGTTCGGGGGTTCGTAATTGTCAAGTGATGAATGTGATTGGTAACATTCATGGAGGTAATGACAAAGTTGGTTTCAATGTTCAACATGTTAGGAATGTGTTAAGAGACGAGAGGAAGAAAAGGTTTGAGATTAGTGACGCCCCAGCGGGGTTGGACTTGTTGCATACGTTGAATGAAGAAAGTGGTTCTAAATATTTTGTTAGGACCGAAGTCGATGAAGAGAATCGCTTGAAGTGTCTAGTATGGATTGATCCGAGATGTATAATGGCTTACCAAAATTTTGGCGATGTTATGGCTTTTCATACCACTTATCGGACAAATAGGTATGCAATACCATTTGTCCCATTTATCGGAGTCAATCATCATTATCAATCGGTAATTTTCGGGTTTGCATTGATGCGGGATGAACACGCGTCGACTTTTGAGTGGATTCTTCGTACTTGGCTTGAAGATGTGGGGAATAATCCTCCATCGACTATAATCATGAATCAAGATCAAGCCATGGCAAGCCATGAATCAGATTGATGAAAATAACAGAAAGCTTGGAAGAAGATCCAGACCTTCAAGAAACTGGAAAAATCTGTTCAGGCTAGAGGAACATCTTAAAATGACTGTGAGCCAAACCTTGTATACTTTGATTATTTGAAGCACTTTCAGTATTATCTACTTATCTTTAAAGCTGTATGTTTAGGATGTTTTGTTATCATCAAGTACCTCTTAATTTATGGCTACAATTCCAGTAGACATAAATTGGGGGAGATTATTGTGCATATGTTGTGTACTTGATGATTTCATAAACAAAACATCTAAGTGGATTTTACTTAGTGAAATAATGTAGCACTCGACGGATAAGAATTATAGTCCCGACGGATAACTCATTATAGTCCCGACGGATGTTAACTTTTTATCCATCAAGTGAGTATCTTATGTAATGATAAATCTGTAGCACAGTTCTGTATACATCTTTGTATAAATTCTGTAGTAGCCTATAAGTCATGTTGACTTTAACTAGATATGCAAAATAGGTTGATTAATTGTATATAAATGATGTTTTGAAATTATGCATAAGTGAAATGAAGTCAAGTGCCAAAATAGCTACCGACGGATGATTAACAAAGCCATCGACGGATGATCAAATGACTATCAACGGATGTTTAATATAGCAGTCGACGGATGATCAATAAAGCCATCAACGAATGTTCAGAAAGTCGACGGATGATCATATATCCAACGGATGTTCATAGAATCCAACGGATGATCATGTAAAGAATTCAAACAGCAGTTGAACAGTGAAAGCTGAGCACAACCGTCGAGATGTATATAAATCTACTGTGGAAGCCCATTAACTGGGTAATAGAGGACGAAAAGCAGCAAAGCTTAAGACTGATAGTTTTTATATTTATTCAGTCTTTTTGACTTTGTAATCTGGGTAATATATATACCAAGAACGTAGCAAATAGAAAAATGTTGAGAAACACAAATAGAGAAATCTTTGTAAGCAGAATCATCAGCATTTCCATGTATTCTCAGCAATTCAATTTGTAAGCAGCTGTGAGCATTCCTGCACACAGAGTCTTCTCGATATATAATATATATCTCTGGTGGAATTGTTTAAATCCACCAGAAAGTTTTTAAAGACTCTTGTTTTTAATTACTTATGTTTTGATTCAATTAAGTTTATATTCCGCATTGTGCTAATCAAAACATTATATTTATATTCGAGTTGAACATTTTTATTTTGAGAAAAAGGTTCAAGAATTCCATTCAACCCCCTTCTGTAATTCTTGTTATATTGTTGAGGGACTAACAATTGGTAATAGAGCAAGCTCTTAATCTACGAAGAGTTTAAAGATCAAAACAATTCAGCAAGATGAACAAGAAAGACGTTGGAGTCAAGATTCCTTTTCTTGATAAAGATAATTACCATCATTGGAAGGTAAAGATGCATCTTCATATACTTTCTCAAGATGAGGCCTATGTGGACTGCATAGAAAGAGGTCCTCATGTTCCAATGAGAGCTGCAACAGGAAACGAGCCATCTGTTCCCAAACCAAGGCATGAATGGTCTGATCCTGACATTGAACAAGTCAGAAAGGATAAAAATGCCATGAACATTCTGTTCGATGGAGTTGATGCAGACATGTTTGACAACATTATAAACTGCAAAACTGCCAAGGAAGTCTGGGATACTATACAGATAATCTGTGATGGCACTGAGTAAGTTAGAGAAAATAAAATGCAGCTCCTGATTCAGCAATATGAACATTTTCACAATGAAGAAAGTGAGTCACTCACTGACATCTTTAGTAGATTCTAAAAACTACTAAATGCTCTTAAGTTGCATGGAAGAGTCTATCAGACTAAAGACTCTAATCTGAAATTCCTTAGATCTCTTCCAAAGGAATGGAAACCAATGACAGTCTCATTGAGAAACTCACAAGATTATAAAGAGTTTACTTTGGAGATACTGTATGGCATCCTGAAGACCTATGAGCTTGAGATGGAGCAGGATGAAAGAATGGAGAGAGGAAAGAAGAAAGGAGGATCCATTGCACTAGTTGTTGATCTGAAAAAGGAGAATGAAGTGAAGATGGAAGCTGTAGAATCAACTTCAAAGGTTAGTGAGAGTAAGGGCAAGGGTCTTGCAGCAGAAAGTGAAGATTCATTGAGCCAAGATGACATGGAGGACATTAATGAGCACCTAGCATTTCTTTCCAGGAGATTTGCCAAGCTCAAGTTCAAAAAGAACTTTGGAGCAGCCAAGCCAAATAGAAACATGGTGGATAAGTCAAAATTCAAATGTTTCAAATGTGGCTTGGCAGGGCATTTTGCAAATGAGTGTAGAAAGTCAGATTCCAGTAAGAAAAGGTTTGAGTCTGTGGATTATAAGCAAAAGTACTTTGATCTACTCAAACAAAAGGAAAGGGCTTTCATTACACAAGAGAATGACTGGGCAGCATATGGTTTGGATGAAGATGAAGATGTCAGCTATGTCAATCTAGCCCTAATGGCCAAGTCTGATGGAACATAGACAAGTTCCTCAAGCAATCAGGTAATCATTACAAACCTTGCACATTTATCTAAAGCTGAGTGTAATGATGCCATAAATGACATGTCTACAGAATTGTATCATTTGTGTGTTACACTTAAGTCTCTTGCTAAAGAAAATGCTAAAATCATAGAAAACAACTTGTTTTTAAGTGAGAGGAATAATGTGCTTGAGTCTCAGTTTGTTGATTTTGAGAAACTAAGGATTGAGTGTAAGATTGCCAAGGAGGAATTAACTGAGTCCTTGAAAAAGGAAGAGATTTTAAAGAAGCAGCTCGAGCGTGAACAAGAGGTGATTAAAGCATGGAAAACATCCAGGGATGTCCATGCTCAAATCACCAAAGTTCAACGAATTGAGTCTTTTTGTGATGAAGCCTGGAAAAAGAATAAAGAGAAACTAGAACCCAATTTGGTAGATGGTTTGCTGACAGATGTAGACTTGACGGATGATGAGGACTATCCGTTGGATAACAAAAAGTGTTATCCGTCGAAAGATGAAAATCCTCATCCGTCGGTTGTGAGCAAGCCCATTAGCAAAGCCAAACTAATCAAGCTAAATGAGAAGTATGGGTCTGTTTCCAAGAACTTTGTTTCAGGAGAGTCAAGCCAAGTTAAGAAAGGGAGAAAGGCTAATGTTGGTCACATGACTGTCAAACAGTTGAGTGACAGACTTGAGAAAATTGAGGTAAAAACAGAGACTAAAAGGAAAAACAATAGGAATGGTAAATTAGGGATTAACAAACACAATAACTACACACCTGCTAAATATGCTCCTAGAAAAATCTGTGTCAAGTGTGGTAGTGTAAATCATCTGTCTGTTAATTACAAATCTGCCATGCCTACTCCCATGTCTGTTCAGTCTCAATTTCCTAACATAAATGCCATGCCTCCCATGCCTGTTAATTTTATGCCTACACAGAATATGAATGCACAGTTTGCTAATATGCCATTTGCACCTAATCCATATTATGCTGCATACAGTATGCCTCAAATGCCATTTAGCATGCCTTACTGGAATAACATGTTTACACCAAGCATGCCATTTCTTGTTAGCCATAATATGCATGATAAATCTGTTGCATTAAATGGTTTCAAAGGCCCAACCCAAATGACTAAGGAAGAATCTGAAATTCCTAAGTCAAATGAGTTAAGACCTAAGAAACAGAAGAAGAAAGCTAACAAGGCAGGACCCAAGGAAACTTGGGTACCAAAATCAACTTGATTTGATTTTGATGTGTACAGGGAAACAGAAGGAATCTTTGGTACTTGGATAGTGGTTGTTCAAGACACATGACTGGTGATTCTACCCAGCTCACAGAGTTTAAGGAGAGAGCTGACCCAAGTATTACTTTTGGAGATGACAGCAAGGGTTATACTGTGGGATATGGCTTGATTTCAAAGGACAATGTCATCATAGAGGAGGTTGCCTTAGTGGATGGTCTTAAACACAATCTGTTAAGTATCAGCCAGCTTTGTGACAAAGGCAACTCAGTAACCTTCAACAAAGAAGCCTGTGTTGTGACTAATAATCAAAGCAACAAAGTGGTTCTCACTGGTGTGAGAAGAGAAAATGTATACCTAGCTGATTTCAACTCAACTAAAGCTGAATATGTAACTTGTCTTCTCAGTAAAGCAAGTCAAGATGAAAGTTGGCTATGACACAAGAAGCTATCCCATTTAAACTTCAAGACCATGAATGAGCTGGTAAAGAAAGAACTAGTAAGAGGCATTCCTCTAGTGGAGTTTTCAAAGGATGGAATGTGTGATGCCTGCCAAAAGGGGAAGCAGATTAAAGCATCATTCAGGAAGAAACTTGATTCAGCAATTGAAGAGCCTTTGCAACTGCTTCACATGGATTTGTTTGGACCAGTCAATGTATTGTAAATTTCAAAGAAAAGATTTTGTCTAGTAATTGTAGATGATTTCTCAAAGTTCTCTTGGACATATTTCCTAAAGTCTAAAGATGAAGCTAGTGAAATCATCATCAATCACATAAGGCAAGTTAACAATCATCCTGATTTTAAAGTTAGAAGAATCAGGAGTGACAATCGAACTGAGTTCAAGAACTATGTCATGAGAGCATTTTATGAAGAAAATGGGATCTTGCATGAGTTTTCAGCAGCAAGGACTCCACAACAGAATGGAGTAGTGGAAAGAAAGAACAGATCACTTATTGAAGCTGCAAGGACAATGCTTGAAGAATCTAAACTTCCAACATATTTCTGGGCTAAAGCTGTAAATACTGCATGCTACACTCAGAATATTTCTCTGATTAATCAAGCTAGATGCATGACTCCCTATCAATTGTTCAAGAACAAGAAGCCAACTCTAAACTTTCTTCATGTCTTTGGCTGCAAATGCTATATCCTGAGAAATCAAACTGATCTAAATGGAAAGTTTGATGTTAAAGCAGATGAAGGAATTTTTGTTGGATATGCTGTTGGTAAAGCATATAGAGTCTACAATCTAAGAACCAACATTGTTGTGGAATCTATACATGTTGTGTTTGATGATAAAAAGATTGAAGGACTGGAAGATAGAGATAACCATGAGAGCCTCAAATTCGATAATGTTGAGATGGTTAGTAATGAAAGTGATGATGAGAGTGATCAAGAATCAGTGTCTAAGGATAATGCAGACAAATCTACCACCAATGAAGCACAAAACTCAACATCCGTCGAGTTGCATAATGCTTCATCCATCGGAAGGCAATCTGTGTTATCCGTCGGAAGACAACCTGCCTCATCCGTCGATAATCAAAATTCACCATCCGTCGGGTTATCAAAAGGAGTCAGAGGTCAAGACAAATCACCTACAGAAAATTCTCCCTTCTCAAATCAAAGATCCATATACTCAGGGGGAGTTTCTAGCAATCAAAACTCAATCACACATCAAGACAATCATGAGGCATCTTCATCTAGAGCTAATCTACCTCAGCAAAGGAAATGGACAAAAGATCACCCCTTTGAGCTTATCATTGGTGATGTGTCTTCTAGAGTTCAAACAAGAAGAGCAACTCAGGAAGAATGTCTATACAACAGCTTTCTATCAAAGGAAGAACCAAAGAAGGTAGAAGAAGTTTTGTTGGATCCTGACTGGATTTTTAGCTATGCAGGAGGAGCTAAACCAATTTGAAAGGAATAAAGTATGGAAGCTGGTACCCAAGCCTAAAAGAAAGAATCCAATAGACACCAAGTGGGTATTCAGAAACAAGATGGATGAAAATGGAATAGTAATCAGGAATAAAGCTAGATTGGTTGCTAAGGGTTATTGTTAGCAAGAAGGAATAGATTTTGATGAAACTTTTGCTCATGTTGCAAGACTTGAAGCCATCAGAATCTTCTTAGCCTATGCAGCCCATGCCAATTTCACGGTCTATCAAATGGATGTCAAAAGTGTCTTTCTGAATGGAGATTTGGAGGAAGAAGTATATGTCAGTCAACCTCCTGGTTTTGAGGATCCAAATTTTCCAGAATATGTCTATTATCTTTTGAAAGTACTTTATGGACTGAAGCAAGCACCTAGAGCCTGGTATGACACTTTATCAAAGTTCCTTTTGGAAAATCACTTCACAAGAGGTACTGTAGATAAAACTTTATTTTTCAGAAATGTTAATGGCTCTAGCATACTTGTTCATATTTATGTAGATGATATTATTTTTGGCTCTACAGATGAGAAACTTTGTAAAAAGTTTGCCAAATTGATGCAAAGTAAGTATGAAATGGGTATGATGGGAGAACTGACTTACTTTCTTGGTTTACAAGTTAAGCAAGTTAGTGATGGAATATTCATTAGTCAAACTAAATATATTTTTCATCTTTTAAAGAAGTTTGACCTAATGGATTGCACATCTGCAAAAACTCCCATGGCCACTGCAACTAAGCTTGAATTAAACACTACTGAAAAGTCTGTGGATATTTCAAGTTATAGAGGCATGGTGGGCTCTCTTCTGTACTTAACAGCTAGTAGGCCAGATATTATGTTTGCTACATGTTTGTGTGCTAGATTTCAGGCTGATCCTAGAGAATCTCACTTGATAGCTATTAAGAGAATTTTCATATATCTCAAGGGAACACCAAAACTTGGCATTTGGTACCCTAGAGATTCTGGTTTTGATCTAACTGGTTATTCAGATGCAGATTATGCAGGTTGTAGAATTGACAGAAAGAGCACAACAGGAACCTGTCAATTTCTAGGAAACAGGCTTGTGTCCTGGTTCAGTAAAAAGCAAAATTCAGTTTCTACTTCTACAGCTGAAGCTGAATATATTGTTGCTGACAGTTGTTGTGCACAGATTTTATGGATGAAAAATCAATTGCTAGACTATGGTTTGCAAGTTGAAAGGATTCCTATTTTATGTGATAACACAGGTGAAATTGCCATCACTTAAAATCCAGTGCATCATTCAAGGACAAAGCACATAGACATCAAGTACCATTTCATAAGGGAACATGTGATGAATGGTACTGTGTAATTACATTTTGTTCCAAGTGAGAAGCAACTTGCAGATATCTTTACCAAGCCACTGGATGAATCTACCTTTTCAAGGTTGGTAAGTGAGTTAGGTATGCTTAATTACGCTTAAATTTATCTGAATTATTTTGCAAGTTATAATGTAGCCAGAAATTTAGTTGATTTTTAAGTCTTGGATGAGATTTTGGCTAAGTCAAATTTTGCATCTCGACGGATGACCCTTATCCATCGAGTTTAGTCATCCGTCGATATACTACTTGCTAATAAAAGTCAATTACTTTTCTGGAATACTTTATGACTCGACGGATATCAGTTTATCCTCATCCGTCGAATTGTCTAAATCACAGCCGTTAATTCCCTGAACATTATCCATCGAGTATACTTACAGTTTGTAAGCATTACACGACGGATAATGGGTGGAATTTTTACAGTTTATTTTTAAACGGCTATTTTTAGGCAATTCCTATTGGTTAATTTACTTTTCTTTATTATTTTTGTCAGTTATTTTTGAGATAGTATAAAAGCTTATTTCATTCCAATTATTTTCTTTTATCATTCTCGAATTCAACTGCTTTTATTTTATTCTCTCTCAAGCAAATCTTCTTTTTCTCCCTTCAAGCTTTCATTCTCTAACAATGGCACCTGTAGTAAAGATTATGTCTCAAACTGGGTTCATCTATGAGAAGAACAACTTCACTGCTTTGGTCAATAAGGGTATTCAACAATCAGAGGACTACCACAAAATGATGGACTTTGTGAAGAACTGCAAGATAAATTACGCCATGCTGGAATCACCCACAATCTTCTGTGAAGTTGTAGAAGAGATGTGGACCACTGCAATCTACAACTCTACTGACAAGACCATCACTCTAACCATCAAAGGTAATGAATTCTGTATCAATAGTGATGTGATAAAAGCATATTTCAAAATTCCTGATAATAATGTGACTTCACCACACACTGACACTGATATTATCAATATACTTAATTCCATGCATTATGCACTTTTTACTTCTAAACTGAGTGATATTAGAAGAATGGGTCTTAGGAAGGAGTGGAATTTCATGTGTGATGTAGTTACTAAGTTTTCTCTGGAAAAGTCAGTAATTTTGATTCTGTAAACATTTCCATGCTTAACATGCTATACATGCTAGTCACAGATAAATTTTACAATTTCAGTGACCTTTTCTTAATTGAGTTAGGTTTTAAACTAGGTGAGTTAGCTAAAAGAGGAAAGAATGTGTATTATGCTAGATTTTTCATGTTATTGGCTAACCATCTATGTCAAGAAATTGTGCTTGAGAACCCAAACAACAAACTGGCTTGTTGGGTTCAAAAGAGAAGACTCATTGCAGACTTGAACAGAGCCAACCATCACAGGGATGTGCCAATGTTCTATTTTCCTGTAATGCAGACACCTCAGGTAAGTGAGGTAAGTTCATCCATTCCTACAACTATTCCAACCTCCTCTATTTCTTTGAGTTCAGGAGTAGCTATGGCAACTGTGACAATGACCAAACAGTTGCCTACCAAAGCTGCCAAAACAACTGCAATTTCTAAATCCAAATCAAAGAAAACCCCCTCTGGTATCTCTCAAAAGTACCAGTTGAAAAATCCACCAAAGCCAAAGAGGGGAGTGTGAAGAAGGGTAAGTTAGGTGAGGGAAGGGGTGAACATCAAAGAAACCCCAAGAATAAGGTTGGAGAGTTGAGTGAATCCCAGCCTAGCCACACTGCAGTTTCCCAACAAACTGCAGTGCTTAAAAAGGATAAAAGCTCACTTCTAGCTACATCCTCCCAAAAGGATGCAGTTATTGAACATAGCTCTCAGCCAAGAGCACAGGCCAAAAGGGTTAGGGACACAAGCTCACCTCAAACTTATACAAGAAAGAAGAAATCTAAAACCTCTGGGGATGTACAGGGCCCACACACGGTGCAAACTGGTGCTAAAGACACAGTCCATGCACTCTCTCAAATTCAATTTGATGTGGCTCCAATAAATGTGGAGTCACAGCCAAAATCTCTAATAATAGAAGCATCTAAAACACCCTACTCACCAACAAACTCTATGGAAGTGGATATGATAAACACTTCAATTCCTGATTTCCCTTCTTTGACTCTGTTGGGGAAGCCAAAATCTAGTGCAAGTGAGCATCATCTTTTAGATGCTTTGTTGGCTCACTTGCCAATTCTTTCATATTCTATTGTGACATCTGTGCCCCTAATATCTTCAATCAATACAGAGTCAACAATATTCTCTCTTCCCACCTCATTCATTTCTACTCTCTCGATGGATATTGTTCATCCGTCGAGTAGTGATTGTATCCCGACGGATAAGCTTAACAGCAGTTATCCGTCGGAGAGCATTACCACTCACTCGACGGATATCACTTTTCTGTCGAGTATCTCTGCACAACTTCAAACTTCAATTATTTCAAGTGCGGAAGATTTAGTGGTTGTACAGTCACTCTTAGGACTGAGAGAGGAAAGTGTATTGAGTGAGAGGTTGGGTTGCTCCCAGGCAAAAGGAGACGAAAAGAGTGAAAATCAGCAATCCATTTATTCAGGATTGGCAAAAGTGAGTGAGAGGAGTCCCACCTTAGTAGGTGAAGGTAAGGGTGTGAGGCTGGAGAGCCAGGGTGAGACCCTAATGCAATAAAAGAGAGATTTTGAGAGAAAAGCAGGTACAGGAGAAATAAGGGTGGATCCAGCCATTGCTAGTGAGTCAATGATTGTGGATGATGCTGAAAAGGGAAGACAATTCCAGAAATATTACAAAGCTGTAATTGATAACATTTCCTTGGATGCTGACACTTTTACTCATCCTGTGTCAACCTATCAATTATTGGCTGCTCAGGGCAATGTGGAGGCAGAACAGACTTTGAACTTAGTACACACCTCAGAATCTCTTCAAAGAGATAAAGCTGCTGTCAATAGGATGCCTTCTCAAGCTGGTGAGCCATCTGAAGAATTTGAAGTAAATTCTAATGATGATGACTCTGTTTCTTTGGATGGAAGCATGAACTTAGGGGGAGATGAAGGCCCAAGTTCTGTTTCAGATTTACCTGAATGGGCATGGACAAAGGAATCTACACCAGGACAATTTGGTGTATCTTTGGTTAAGCAAGTGATGGCTATTCAAAAGGCCCTTCAGGAAACTTCAGATGCTGGTACCAAGGCTATTCTTCAAGCTCACCTAGACTCTCTACATCTCATGAAGATCCAACAGTTAAGACGAAATCTGAGTGTGGATGAACTAAAAAGGGATATAGCTGACTTGAAGATCTACAATTTTGAGAAGCTGGATTCAGTCATGCCATATGGTACCATGCAAGATCTATTACTATGATTGAGGAGAGAATCAGATTCTGAAAAGAAGCTGGCCAAGCTGGAAGACAGAGTTCAAGTTATTGAGAATTCAGTGGCTATCCTTCTTCAAAATCAACAGACTCAGACAAATCTTCTCATGCAACTGGCTAAAGTACAAGGCCTAACTCCTCAACTTGATGATAAAAAAAAGGGGGAGAGAGAATCAAGTAAGGGGGAGAAAGGACCAAGTGAGGGGGAGAAACTTCAAGTACAAATCAGCACAGTAATTGTACCTTCAATTACTGTCTCTAAGCCACCAGTTGCAGATGGTATAGATCTAATTCAAGCAGCAGCAGCAAATTTAAAAGTTGCTGAGAAAGGAAAGTTGAGTTTGATCAACTGGAATAAGATTGATGAGGAGATACAGAAAAAGTTTGAACTTGTCAAGGAGCCAGTTAAGTCAGCCATCCATCACTCTCAAGTCAATCCAATCAGTGTGAATGAGATGAGCATGAATTATCTGGAAAAAGGACAATCTTCCTGCATCAAGTCTCCAAAGGCTGAAACAATTCTAAAAGCAAGGGCAAATTATCCAAAATCATCTTTGAAGAACCCCTTGGACAATGTTTATGAGACACCCAAGCCTGATGAGAAGAAGCTTCTGTCAAGGTCAATTGTCTTCTATGAAGATCCAGCTGATTCAGCTTCAAAAAGGAGAATTCCTAAGATATTCAGAAATGGAAAGGAAATTTGTGTGGTAGCTGGACATCCACAATTTGCACAAGCAAAGAGAGAAGAAAAAGCCAGATTGAAGCAGGAAAAGAAGCAAGCTGCTCTAGATGCAAAGAAGACTAAACAAAAAAAGAGCAGATTGCTATCTTGGCCAAGCTACAGGCTGTTAATTCATCACAACAAATTCCCTCTCAACCATCCGAAGCTGCTGAATCAAAGAAGAAAATTGAAGAATAGAAGAAATCCTCAAGGAAGAAAGAATTGGCTAGAAGAACAAAAAGGAAACTGGATATTGTTGACAAGGAATTGGAAGATCAATTTCCTAAGGAACCCACACCAGCTACAACTCAAGCATCAAAGCCCTCTGTGGTATTTGAAGATATAAGGGTGGTGGATCCCTACAGGAATATTCATGGTGAACCTATTGTGCCAAAAGATGAGCCAATAGAGTGGGATAACATACCAATTCCTGACTTCAGCTTACCAATCCTTAGCAAGCCAAAAAGGACAAAGTCAAGGGCAGTCAAGAAAGTGAAGCTGTCACCTCTCAAATCCAAATCAGTAGTTAAAGCTCAACCCAAAGTCAACAGGGGAGACTACTTGTACTTGTGTGACATCAAAGAATTTTCAGATCTAAATCTTTATCTGGATGAACTGGATGAAGTGAGGGGAATTGATGCATACAGGAACCTACCTGAAAGGTTAGTGTTCAAGTACAAAGGAGGAAGGGAGATTCAGTGGCCACTTCACAGGATTCTTCAAGAGAGCCAAGCTGTACTGATTAAAGTTTATTCATCATTCAAGAAGAACTTTGGGTTCAATGTAACTGCAAGAAGACTAGTATTGAAGAAGATTGAAGAACTAAGGAGTATTAGAGCTAAAGATACACTCCCAAAGACTCTAATCATCCCATACACAGGGAGAAGAGTGCATCTAAGGCCCTACTGGCTGATGGAGTTCATGGATGACAAAGGTGTGAGAAGATTATTCAGGTTAGAAGACCAATTGAGTATCTCTAGCAATGAGACTCTCTTGGAAATGCAAGAAAAGCTAGAGCTCTCAGAATCTGATGAACTGGAATTCCACAGGCAGCTCCAAAATCAGATTGATGAAAATAACAGAAAGCTTGGAAGAAGATCCAGACCTTCAAGAAACTAGAAAAATCTGCTTAGGCTAGAGGAGCATCTTGAAATGACTGTGAGCCAAACCTTGTATACTTTGATTATTTGAAGCACTTTCAGTATTATCTACTTATCTTTAAAGCTGTATGTTTAGGATGTTTTGTTATCATCAAGTACCTCTTAATTTATGACTACAATTCCAGTAGACATAAATTAGGGGAGATTGTTGTGCATATGTTGTGTACTTGATGATTTCATAAACAAAACATCTAAGTGGATTTTACTTAGTGAAATAATGTAGCACTCGACGGATAAGAATTATAGTCCCGACGGATAACTCATTATAGTCCCGACGGATGTTAACTTTTTATCCATCGAGTGAGTAGCTTATGTAATGATAAGTCTGTAGCACAGTTCTGTATACATCTTTGTATAAATTATGTAGTAGCCTATAAGTCATGTTGACGTTAACTAGATATGCAGAATAGGTTGATTAATTGTATATAAATGATGTCTTGTAATTATGCATAAGTGAAATGAAGTCAAGTGCCAAAATAGCTACCGATGGATGATTAACAAAGCCATCGACGGATGATCAAATGACTATCAACGGATGTTTAATATAGCAGTCGACGGATGATCAATAAAGCCATCAACGGATGTTCAGAAAGTCGACGGATGATCATATATCCAACGGATGTTCATAGAATCCAACGGATGATCATGTAGAGACTTCAAACAGCAGTTGAACAGTGAAAGCTGAGCACAGCCGTCGAGATGTATACAAATCTACTGTGGAAGCCCATTAACTGGGTAATAGAGGACGAAAAGCAGCTTACTTAGTGTTATACGCTAAGGAACGACGAGCTTAAGACTGATAGTTTTTATATTTATTCAGTCTTTTTGACTTTGTAATCTTGGTAATATATATACCAAGAACGTAGCAAATAGAAAAAATGTTGAGAAACACAAATAGAGAAATCTTTGTAAGTAGAATCATCAGCATTTCCCTGTATTCTCAGCAATTCAATTTGTAAGCAGCTGTGAGCATTCCTGCATACGGAGTCTTCTCGATATATAATATATATCTCTGGTGGAATTGTTTAAATCCACCAGAAAGTTTTTTAAGACTCTTCTTTTTAATTACTTATGTTTTGATTCAATTAAGTTTCTATTCCGCATTGTACTAATCAAAACATTTTATATATATTCGAGTTGAACACTTTTATTTTGAGAAATAGGTTCAAGAATTCCATTCAACCCCCCTTCTGTAATTCTTGCTATATTGTTGAGGGACTAACAGAACTCTACATGATAGAGAACTATAGGGGTGAAACCAAAATATGGCGTAACCGTACTAAGATGAAACCAAGTACCCTGTCAAGAAATAATTTGGAGTTCTACAACAATTGAATTGAACAATTTTATTATTTTCAAGTGGTGAAACCAAAATATAATTTTTTTATAATATTTATACCATTTTATGAAAATGGAATTCTACCAACAAATTAAAAAAATTCAATTTAAACACATGGCCTATTTATCGGGTCGTGGTTTATACTTCTTGCAACCTATTTAGTTGAGACAATTTATGAACTTATTTATTTTAAAATATAATTAAAAATAGGATTCAAACCCATAAAAATAATAAAAAATTATGGCTTATAAAAAATTTAAAAATGAGTAAAAATAATACATATACAATTATAAGTCATATAGGGATAAAAAGGGATAAAAATAATACACTTGGAGTTATAAAATGTGAAACCAAAAGGTGGTGGAACTAAAAAATAAGTGAATATGTTTCGTTTATTAATAAAGAAAAATGGGTAAAAATAATACATATAGAATTATAAGTCATATAAGAATCAAAAAGGATAAAAATATTACACTTAGAGTTACACCATTAATCATAAAAACAAAAAACAAAAGGTGATCGAACCAAAAAATAAGTGAAAACAAAGTATCACTTAAAAAAATTATTAATAAAGAAAAACGGGTAAAAATAATATATATATATATGTATATATGTATATATAGAATTATAAGTCATATAGGAATTAAAAAGGATAATAATAATACAATTAGAGTTAGAGTTATAACATGAATCATGAAAAGTGAAACCAAAAGGTGGTGGTACCAAAAAATAAGTGAAACCAAGTATCATTTGAAAGGAGGTTTCGCTTATTAATAAAGGTTATTAATTCCCCGAGAAATTAGCTCATTATTATTCGGCTAATCCGGAATTCAAGACGGACTTCAACCATTGCATTTCTAAATCTCTCACTGAATGTGTTTTTGAGGCTAGATGGGCGTCGTTTGTGGAAAAGTATCACTTGCAAGATCATAAATGGTTAAATGGGTTATATGAGTTGAAGCGCAAGTGGATTCCTGCATATACTAGAAACACATTTTCGGCGTTTCAAAATAGTACATCGAGGAGTGAGGGGATGAATTCTTTCTTTGATAAGTATGTGAGTTCGGCAACGGGTTTAAAGGAATTCATTGAAAATGCCCAAAAAACATTGGCAAGGAAATTCATGAGGGAGAAGGAAGAAGATTATGTCACCATTAATCTAAAACGTCCCATGAAATTGCATACAACATTGGGGTATCATGCTTCTTGTATCTACACTAAGGAAATGTTTAGAAGATTTCAAGATGAATTGGTTGAGTCTTCAAAATACTTTGTTGAAAAAGACCGACGAGCTAGTGAAGAAGGGGAGGGAATGGGGGATATTTATACGTACTATAGTTGTTATAGGCCCATATCCGAGCCTACGAGAAGAAATTTTTATTTTGTGGCATTCGAGAAATCAAGCTCTTTGGGAATGTGTACGTGTAGAAAGCTTGAACATTCGGGGCTACCTTGTAGACACCTATTGGTGGTCTTCACTAAGAAACGGGTTTCGGAAATTCCCCCGTATTACATAAACCGGAGGTGGACAATGTATGCCAATAGAGTTGATGGTGTGTTGCCTTACAATTTGGATGTTGGACAAAGTCATGAGATGACCTCAACCGATCGATTTAATAGCATGACAATGTTAACCATGAGTTTTTGTCAAAGTAGCATTGCATCCAAGGAACGGTATGATTATGCCGTTGGAGTGATGAATCGAGAAATACCAATTCTCGAAAGAATGAGCGTTGATGGAATTAAATCTTACGAAAGCAATTCGCATGCTCCAAATGCAAGTGCTCATGAACAACCAATTCTTGACCCTGTTAGGTCCCAAACTAAAGGGAGGAAGAAGGACATTCGTTTCAAAAGTCACATAAAATCGATTGATAAAAAGGAGAAGCCGCCAAGAATATGCACTTATTGTCAAATGGAAGGCCATGATAAAAGAAAGTGTGCTAGTAGACCAAAAGATCTTAAAAATGTTCAAGGATCGCAATATAATTAGTAGTGTAGCATTTGTAACCGAATGTTGTAATCTTTTAATGGATTTAAATTTTTAGTGTTTAACATTACTTTCTTTTTTTATGTTTTATTGTCATATAATTGCCAATTATTGTCATATAATTGTATTTTATTGTGATAGGTAACATGACTAGCGAGTATAGTGATGACAGCAACTCTTATCATAGTTGTGATTCGGTTTCCCACGTTAGTAATATATTCTCGGACTCCGTATCAAGCGACTCGTGGTATGAGGACAATGACGAGGAAGATGTGTTCTCACCAACCTTTAGTGAGAGATGCATGTGCCGATTGATGCCCCTTGTGGACAATGACGAGCCGCCCCATGTGGAGGAAGATGAAACGGACTTGTACCCGCTGCTTGTACAGGCTTTTGGATATTCTTCTGCTTCTATTCATGTACAAAACTCAACTAGAATATTTCTTGGTCTTTTATACAAATTTTATCTGAAAAAAAATCACCATATCTTTCATAAACATGTCAACAAAATCACCTACTATTATACAACCTGAATTCGAGCCGTAATCTTTGCTATCTTCCAATCACTTCTGTAACAGTTACTTCTGTTGAGGATATATTAGTATCATGATCTTGCATTATAGAGTCCATTTCTGCAGAATTTGTTGATGACATATCCGGAAATCTAGGAACCGGAAGAGTAGTACTATCACTCTCTATCATATTAAGAACTTGTGACATTGTTGGTCTTTGTGCTGCAGACATCTGCACACACAACATCCCTACATGTATGCATTGGAGTACTTTTTTATGAGGGCATGCATCCACAATAATAGGATCGATTAACTCCTCATTTCTACCATCTTTCCATAAATTCCATGCCTGAAATTGCATAAGTATTGCATTATTCCACTATCACCAATAGAAATTGATGATTCCAATGTGAAGAGAAAAAAGATATAAATTCATAGGACTTACATATCGAATAAGGTTGGTAAATTCAGGTGTGCGAAAAGAATTATTTCTATGGCCGCTGACAATTTCTAACAGTAACACACCAAAGCTATATACATCAGATTTTACAGAAAATAGGCCTTCCATTGCATACTCTGGCGACATATAACCACTGCATTATAACAAGAATGGATTCCAATAATTTGGTGCTTAGTAATAAGATCATGCAATATCTTTGTTAAGATAAAAACCTTTTATACTTACTATGTACCGACAACTCGCATTGTATTTGCTTCATTTTGGTTCCCTCCAAATATTCTTGCCATTCCAAAATCTGAAATTTTTGGCTGCATTTCTTCATCCAGCAAAATATTGCTTGCTTTTAAATCTCGATGAATAATTCTAAGTCTTGAATCTCGATGAAGATAAAGTAAACCTCGTGCAACCCCTTCGATGATTGCATATCGTTTATTCCAGTCCAGTTGCGATCTTTGAATTGCATCTGAGATTGCATACATCAGAACATATAAATTGAGGTTGCAACAAGAGGAATTTATTAACATAAACATATATGTATCTATGGAATATTTATTAATTTAGCACGCTTGGAGAATATACATACCAAAAAGAAGTGAATCCAAACTTTTGTTAGGCATGAATTCATAAATCAGCAACTTTTCTTCCCCTTCAATGCAACAGCCTAGCAGTCTAACAAGATTTCGATGTTGCAACTTAGCTATCAGTATCATTTCGGTTTTGAACTCCTCTAAGCCTTGTCCGGACCACTTTGAGAGCCTTTTAACAGCCACTTCTTGTCCCCCAGGTAAAATTCCCTAAAAAATTGTAAAACTAGAAATCAGTTATGCATTTTATGTATTTTGGAACATGCTATGCTACGCTTACTCGTTACTTCACCAGTTCACCTTGAGTACTAATGTCAGAGGCTTCACACTAAGATACAGGTATAGACACTAGACGTTTCACTTCAAAATGAGAACATACATTTTCATTTGGACAACTTCAACTGATCAGCCTCCAGATAACATATTTTTCACATATAATTTATTTACAAAATGCTAAAAGAAAAGATTATTCATTATGCTTATACCTTGTATACAGGGCCAAAGCCCCCCTCACCAAGTTTATTCTTGGTTGAGAAATAATCAGTGGCTAATTCCACAAAAGTGAAGCTGAACAATGGCAACTGTGGTCCGGTATCTTGCTTCCCATCAGTTAATAGCTCATCGACTCCTGAAAATCCAGCAGATGAGTCTTGACTTCTGCCTGTGACAGTTAACAATGAACTTCCCTGCTGCCTTGAGACTGCTATGCATTCAGTTTTAAAACAATTTTAGCATTATATAAAATTCTTAAGTTATTCCCAATAATCTAAAATTAATCATGAACTATATTTACCCTTTATTTTTTCTCGGAATCTCCATAAAGCGAAGAATGAAATCGCAAGAAAAATTATTCCACCTACTGTAATTGCTATTATTGCTGCACTTGATACACTCTTCTTACCTCCTGAAAGGGAACGGGGAATTATAAAGGTGTTGAAAAAATTTTAAACCACCACGTGGAATGATACATAGTCCTCTCTAATTAGTTTAAACACTGTAATGTCCGCTTTATAAAGGATTCAGATTCAAAAGAATAAGGCTAGATGAACCATACCAAGTTCAGAATTTGATACACGAACGTTCAATGAATTGGCACCGCCTTCAATTTGTTGAATGTCAATCAGATCACCACCATAAACTATGCACCCAATTCCATCTATATATCCATAGGCACTGCAAGAACAATTCTTTGTGCATTTATCTTCACAATCATTCACATCTCCAGTCAGAGTATCTGCAAAATCAGGTAGTTTAATCCCCTGCAGTTCCAGAAAACCATCACTTGTACCATTCTTGTCACACTTCAGAGCCTTCTTCCTAATGCACCCACCAGACCAATTTCCTCTGCGCCACTCATCTTCAGACTTTGGAGCAAACCCTTTGATACAGCTACATCTTTTCGGATCCTTCATGTTGCAAAACCCGAAGTTCCCACATTTGTTATACTGTCCACATTCATCACTTGGTTCTGTCAGTGCCACATTCCAAACTTGCTTACTAGCATCCCAAACTAATTGGTGAACAGTTCCATTCCATAAAATACTAAATCTCACTAATAGTAATCGATTTGAAGCTGTATAAGTAAAGTATATGTCTCCAGTATTGTAATCATTAGTTGTCCCGAAACCAGAGTCAAAGCGTGCCCTATTGTTAGGAACACCAATAAAAATTTGGCCATTCCAATGGCCACTTCTCCATAGACGATGATTTGACCCATCCTTAACAACTATCTGTGGTGCACCTCGTGGATCAAAGGCCATAGAATAGTTTCCTGGTGCAGGATCACTTGGACTTCTCCAAGACACAAAAACAGGAAGATTTTGTGTTTTTGATTTTGTATAAACCCTCATTTCAGGTAAAAATGTATCTGTTGGCCAGCTAAAGCTTTGCCACAGAGCTTTTCTATAATCATCAATATCTTCACTTCTACAAAGAGCAAGATTTCCAGTATCCATAAGGGCTATAGAAGTATTGCTAGAATTCGATGAAGAACTAGTAGACCAAATTACATTATTCCCATCAGAAATCTTCAAATTCCCATCATTTCCAAAGCTTAAAAAACCAGATTTTCCAGAAATGGGCTTGTTCCTATTTGCAACCCAAATAACTGTTTTATCTCGAATTTCATTGTACCATACACCAACATATCGAAAAGATGAATTAACTGGACTGAAAAAACCAAAACCAAAAACCTGGTTATCTGATGTTATGATCTGACCATCTTTCATCACCTCACCTTGCATAAGCTTCTTGGTAACAACAGTTTGTGAAAATACAGCATGAGTATACAAGATCAAGAAGATATAGCAAAGATTAACAAGTCTTGTGTTTATGTAAATATCAGCCATATTTTTTTGTACTGAAACAATCAGCAGAACACAGAGTATATCACCTCCTATATTTTTATGTCAAAACCAAAAAAATATCAAGAACATAAATATAATAAGTTATACAAAGTTACTAAATGATTGACCTGAAATTGGGTTGAATGAAGAAACTAGGTACATGTTTAAATTCCCACTTGACAAAAACATTTCAAAAGTCATGCTTGTCAACTTGACATAATAATAATAATTCTGTAGAACTTTAGAAAATTTTCTTGTTTGATGATCTAATGGCAGCTACTACATACCTAACCAGATAAAAAGTGTGTTAAATGAATCTGTAAATTGGTGAGGGTGGGAAAAATTAAAGGTTTTACAACTTCTCATTAGTCTTTTAAGTTTGCAACACAGGTAAAAAGATGATGTGTATGATACAACTCTTTCTAAGATAAGGTAAAATATTACCACATGTTATGAGGAAAAGCAATACAATTTGTGTCTATTAATCCATGTAACTAACAAGTTGTTAAGCTAAAAACAAAAGAGCAGGTGTTAGTAGTGATAAAGTATGCACGGAGAAAAAAGAGAGAAATATAGGATTTTATTATAATATTATTTATCCTTAATTACAATAGAAGATGACGTTATCAACCATCATAAATAATAAAGAAAAATATCTTAACAAGAAAATTATTATAATAATGACATTTGTATACTTCTCTGTTTTTTTATTTTATTTTATCTGGTATTCTAGGCACATTGGCCCTTCACGGGATTGGTATAGGTTATTTGGTACTCTAGGCATAATGGTTTAATATATTTGATACTTTAGGCATATTGGCCCTGTGAGAAATTATTTAATTTATTTGGTGTTTTAGGCACATTAGTTTAGTTTACCCGGTGCAATAGGTAAAAAGCAATACAATTTGTGTCTATTAATCTATCTAACTAACAAGTTGTTAATCTAAAAACAAAAGAGCAGTTAGTACAAATGTTTCTAATGGCTGAGTTGTCCTTGTAATAATAACATAATTAGTACTCCAGCTAACCTCATCATAAGAGTTACTTAATTACAAAAATGATAAGATAAAGAATTATACAGTATTACAAATTTAAATTATTTGCATACTAAGTTATGTTTTACTTAATTATTATCAATGTTATAGGATATACGTAATATCGCGTAATTTTTAAAAGTAGATTAATAATAGAATAATAGAATAAAAAGGATTAAAATTTGATAAAGATTAGGATTTAATATTGAATTAGACTAATGGGCCAGGCAATTCTAATATGGATAATTTGTAGGTTAAGATATAGGGTTTTGTATCGTTATAAATACACCATATTCGTCTTTCTCGTTTTTATTATCAAAATTTGTAGGGCTATTTCACACAAAAATCAGCACTCTTGTAAAATTCGTAAAAAATTCATCGTAAATAAGAAATCACTGATTCTAGACTTTTTGGAAAGATCTTTTCGTTCTATACAACTTTTACGTTTCATATTTTTCAAGAAAACGTCGTTCAGAGGTTCAAAAAGGATAAACACAGATCTGACCAGAATTGGAATCACGGAGAAGATCGAGATTTTAGATGTGCCGTATTTGATGGGTTGCTAAGGATTGTATGTGTGCTCTAATGTGAATTATATGTTTTCGTGATTGAGGCAAGTAACTTTCCGTTACTCAGTATTATTTGTTTGCTTACGTGTTCTGTAAGTGACTATTCGGTGTTCCGTATATTTTGAAACATGAATTATCTGTTGATTGCGTAAGTGAATCTTTATTGCTTCGTATTTATTGTGTAATGTGCCTTATTATGTGTGGTTAGATGTTCTCCGATATTTGTTTAGTTATTATAAGTGTGATACATATATGTGATTAATAAGATAACAAATTTTCGGGAATCCCCAATCTTAGTCATGTATAAGAATAAGATTATGTTCACTGGATAGTGTGATACTTAGAACTTAGAAATAGTTTGTGTACGTTCTGGAACACATCGATACCTTATCAAGCTTTAGTTGCACTTGACGAGGGACGTAAACTAGCCCTTCATTGAATAAGAATTAGAACCCGGTTACTTGGGAAGTGTGGCATAAAGTATAAGATGTTGGTCACTGACAAAGTATGGCATAAGGTGTGATTTAGGACTGTGGGACTAAAGATAAGAATTTGTTATTAAAATTTATTGATTGATTAAGAATTGTGATGATGTGGATTATAGAATATGTTGTGTAATTTGTTTTGATCCTTGTCATAGAAAATATATTGTGTGATCTTTGTTATCGAATATTTATACAATCTTATATGATAGATGTTATGTGTTATGTGTCCAAATTGTGTTTTTGAAAAAAATAAAAAATATTATTTTGAGCCGTAAAACGGTTGTTGCTTGCTGGGCTTCGCAGCTCATTCTTTTAATATTTCAGGTTTTGTCTAATAGTTTGAGCTGGATAGCATTCAAGTTTCGAGTCTTTATGATTGGAGTAGATTGACTTGTGGACTTCCGTTAGCTGCGCGTTCGTATTGTCACCATTGTAATAGAATTTTGGATTAGTAATTGTATTTTGTTTTAGTTTTAATTTAGAATTAATGGTCCGGAAGTGCGGGTGTTACAGTATAAGATCTTGTTCGGCTGTTCATCTACTATCTTAAGTTTTTAGAGCTATGGATTAATTAACATCGTATGGCTTATTTAATTTAAATATTTATTTTTGGTTTTGATATTAGACTATTAGTATTGTTTATATTTACTAGTTTTACAACTTTGTGTCATTCAAGAGTCTTCATTAATATTTTTATATTATTTAAAATTATAATAATTTTTTTAATCATTATCTTATTTATTAGTAAATTAAAAATAATAATATAAATATTTGTTGTTGGTGGGATTCAAACCTAAATCTTGGTAGTGTATAAATAATAATATAAATATTTGTTGTTGGTGGGGTCGAACCTGAGAGTTTTAGTAGTGTATAAATAATAATATATATATTTATTGTTGGCGGGATTCGAACTTGGAAGTTTGAATAGTGTATATTCTTTAAGTATTTGAATATAATGGTCCTGATCACTTGATTAAAAAGATTCGACGGTCATAAATGGGGATGGAGTTTATGTAGTGTATATTCTTTTAGTATTTGAATATAACGGTCCTGATCACTTGATTAAAAAAATTGACGGTCATAAATGGGGACAACCAAACCAACCAAAAAAAAGCATACCAAATTGTACCTCATTCCGGTTATTATAGTATAATAACTAGCTTTACAACCCGTGCGATGCACGAGTCTTCATTAATATTTTTATATTATTTAAAATTATAAAAAAAAAATTTGGAACATTACCTTATTAGTATATTTATAAATAATAATATAAGGATTTATTATTGGCGGGATTCGAATCTAAATCTTGGGTAGTGTATAAATAATAATATAAATATTTGTTGTTGTTGATATTCGAACCTGTGGGCTTTAGTATTATATAAATAATAATATAAATATTTGTTAAAAAAAGGTATAATAAATTATATTGCATTCCGGTTATTACACTATAGTATAGAAGTATATATATAGATTATTAAGAGCATCTCCAACCACGGTCTCCTCTTAGCTAAAAATCCTATGTGGCACTCAGATATAAATATTAGGTAAAAAAAATCCCACTCCAACCACATCACCTGTTAGCAAAAAATTTAGATATCCTTCATCTCGTCTTCTATATTTGTTGAATTTGAATATGTAGGTGTTAGCTATATTTTCCACCTCAAATTTAATTCATGTTTAAACCTAAGTCTACACATTACTACGTACACATACACATTAAACATGCATATATTTATATAATATTTAATACATATATATTAAAATTATTATTTTATATATAATATTTTTAATTTATATAATATTAAGTGTGAAAATATTGTTCTCTTATTAACAAAATTTATTAATTATTTTTAACAAACAATATATATATATAATATAATATATATTAGTAACTTTTTATCAAAATATTTTTGTTATATTTATATGTTATTATATTTTCAGTTATAATAATTATTAACTTACAATTATATATTTTATTCATGTATTGAATTAATTATTAACTAAATTCATTTAATTATTTAAAGTTTATATATATATATAAATCTGAAAAATAGGAATAAAACAATATTTTTGAATATAGCTAATGATTATAGCTAATACCACTAGAGTGGATGGGCCTTACAGGTTCAATAAAATTTTACATGACCCTGATTTGGCTAACCATTTTAGCTAAAATGGTCGGAGATGCTCTAACTGTCATAAAGAAAAGAAAGTAGGGTTAAAAATATAAGATGTGTAGTGACATTTTTTGTTGCCTGTTTTAGAAGCACCTGTTACATAACAATCTAAAATATAAAAATTTACTGAAAATAAAAATAAACATAAACAATCTTATTAATATTTTGTCTCTATATTATTCAATCTTCAAATTTCGGAGTAATTTCTTTTTTGTAAAATATTAATTTTTGGAGTAATTTATATCTTCATTTTTTTTAACCTAACATACTTGGAGATAGATCTCATCTTCTGACTTCTAAACCTATTACATATTACATATATTAATAAAACATCACTATTTAAATACTCTAATTATATAACAGGGGTCAGCAATCACAGACAGTTACATGAGATCTAAAGCATGTACAGTTGTTTGCAGATGAATCAGCAGTTTGGATGTATTGTGTGGCTTGTAGTGCAGTGCGCATGTTGCATAAAATACATGTATTGATACTCACCAGTCATAATACACACAAGAATTTAATTAATAAAAATAAACCTGCCTTTGTATTAGGCTAATAACCAGGTACTATTTTAGTATCATAGATTAGTAATCAAATTATGTGGGCTTCATAGATTTAGATAATATATAGTGGGACTTTTGTTGATTAAGTAAACTAAAGTAATCCTCTATTCCTCGTGCACAACGACTATTATCTTTGACCTCAAGGTAATAATACAGAAATACAGAGAAGTGTACGGATTTGTATTTAGTTGTGCAAGAACGAAGATCCCAAGTTTATCGTAAAAAACTGGCAGCAGCAAATTACGTGGGCTCATGCAATAACTTGCAAATCTTGTGAACCAAGATAAACTGCACTTAAGCGACATGATCTGGTTCAGGAGACATAATGATAAATTTTCCTCCCGTAGAATTCGAACTTGTGACCAAAAAGATAATTATCTCCTCTTTAACCGAATGAGCCAATCTTTACGGACCCCTTATCTATGGTTCGTAAACCGAATGAGATTGATACTCATGTTAAATAAATATTGTAATTTTTAGTATTTCTATTTTAAATTTTGTCTTTTCAATTACATATTCATACATTAAATTATAATATTTAAGTTCATTTTTTAATCTAATATTTAAGTTAAAATTTACCAAACACACATAACTAACTTATAAGTAAAATTATCAAATACATAAATAACTTATAAGTTACGTTCATTTCACTTATATGTGACATTTTTTAATTTTAAGTCATAAGTTACATTTTTTTAAAAATCTCAAACAGACTCTATCTATTCAGGGGGCATTTAAGGAACACAGGGGACAGGTGTCCCCATAAAATTAAATTTTATGCTTTTTCCTTATAATTTTTTTGAATATGTATGAAAGTGTCCTTCAAAATTCAAAAATATAAAGATGTTTTATCAAAATTTGTACGATATACCTTTAAACAAAAATTCAGATTCACCCCTGCATGTACCTATATATTTTTCTTGTAGTATTATTATGGGCTTGTTTGGCACAAACTTATAAGTGAGCTCATGATTTATAAGCCAATAACATCTTTTTGGTTTATCGGGGAGTATTTATAAACCCAACTTATAATTCAAATTTATAACTTATAAACTGATAATTTGGATATTAGTAAGGACATATTTTTTTATGAATTTATTTTGATTTTTCATTTTTTTATAAGTTTAGTTTTAAAAAATATGTTTTAATGTTAATCTAATTTAAAACTCATGAATTAAGATAATTATATTTAAAAATTATTTATTTTAGTTCATTTAAATAAGAAAATATGACCTATAAGTAAAATTATCCAAATACTTTATATAACTTATAATCATTTATCTAATTATTACTTGTAAGTCACATATTTAATTTAAGTTATAAATTATTAATTTTTAAAATTTAAGAAACGGGAACTATATGTGAATGAATGTACAATGCATGGTATAGGTATAAACTAGGAAGTAAGGACCCATGTACGGAGATCGGAGTGCGTAGATTTGACAAAAATCAGAGTATTGGGGTAATGGGTGGGGACGTGGGAAAAAATTATATATATATATATTATGTTAAACATCATTAAATTTATTAATAAAATCCAAAATTAAATAAAAAATAAATTAAATGTATTATTTATTAATCTAAAATATAAAAATATAAGTATAGTCTTTTAATTTATGGGAAAATGAATACAATTACTCGATACTTTTGTTCCAAGTACTAAACGTGATATAAGAATGTATTTTGTTAAAATAGACTATAATTTTATAAGATAAAATTTTAAATTAGTTACAGAGCCGAGGGTGTTTTATCCGTTAGGCGGAACTTGGCCCTCAAATATATGGGACTCTCAAATATAATAGGGCACATTTTTTTATGTAGAAGTATATAAGTATGTATAGTTAAAATGAAAAATATATAGCCTACAAGGGTTGACTCAACTGCTTAGAATGACTCAACTGCTTCCAACATCTCTTAACGAGTTTCTTATAAATATTATAAAATATTAATTATTAGTGATTTAAGACATGATTTTGAATTTAAACTCCAACAATGAACCTTATCTTCATTCCTTATTATTATAATAATAATAAATTTGAATGAGATATGAAAGGAAGAGAGAGAAAAGAACCAAGAAGAAGAGACAAAAATCATTTTTTTATTGATAAAAATAAAATAAGGGATGACTTGTGGTTCCTTAAAGATAAGGGATGAGAGGGTTGTCTTAGTGATATAAGGAATCACTAAGACACTGTTGGAGTGCATTTTTTTGTCATATTTTTTATATTTGAAGTTAAGAGCAAGTTTAGGGGAGCTGTTGGACTTGCTATTAAAGAGGGGATGTCCTCTTGATCGTAGATTCGAATTCTATGGGAGGAGAATTTACGTTTATATCGTCAGAGTCTATCGCTTAAATGCAGTTTACCTTGGTTCACGTAATTTGCAGGATATTGCATGAGCCCGTATGGTTTATTCAGTGCGCACCCGAAGTATAACAGTTACGAGTTCTCTACGATAAAAAATATAATTAGCAACAAATTTATAAATTTCATTTTTATGGTTAAAAATGAAAAAAAAAAGAGTAAAAAATATTATATACTTAATATCTTTTTGATTATTATCTTAAAAAAGACACTAAATTTTAGATACTCTAATATAAAAATCATAATAGTAGAAATAGATACTTGCATTAAAAATAGTAACCAACGCCTTCTTAGGGTACTCCATTACTTCAAGTCCAAGTTTAACTACTGAATTCAATGACTTCATCAATGTTAATTAATTAGCTAGTTAATTCTTTTTTTTTTATAACCATATATGCATGGTCTATTTGGCATCAACTTATAAGCCAATTTATGATTTATAAACTCATAACAGTTTATTAACGAGTATTTATCGACCCAATTTATAAATTAAAAACTCATAAGTGAAATGTTAGTAACGATATATTTTTTTTAAATTATTTTGATTTTTCTCCTTTTTATCGACTTTAATTTTAAAATATATGCTTTAAAATGTTAATCTAATCTAAAATTTATGAGTTAAGATAATTATATTTATAAATTATTTATTTTAATTTATTTAAATAAAAAAATTCTGACTTATAAGTGAAATTGTCCAATCACTTATATAACTTATATATGTGTATCTACTTATTACTTATAAGTCACTTATTCATTTTAAAATAATAAAATACTTATTTTAAAATTTCCCAAACGGACACATAATATTACACATATCATTCATATAACTATTCAATCTTTAGGTAACTAATTTATTTTTAAATTATATCCATTTTTGATGTAAATAAATATATTATACAATAAGTCAATTTCTATATAAAATAAACTGAATAATGAGTTTAAGGAAATTTAAACAATTATACATAAAACATTAAATTTATAATTTAATGGAATCTAATAGTTTACTAGAAAATGTTGATTATAAAAAATATTTTACTGATCGAGTTTGCTTCAGAAAAAGCTAGAAAAATAATTTTAAAATTATTTATATCACATATGTACTTGTTTTATTTCTTTGGGAAGTTAATTAATTTTCGTTATTTAATAAAATTATTTTATGCACTTTGATTAGTACTTTATTTTCACAATTTTAAATTTATTTTATTATTTCATTTATTTTTTTTATTTCATATAATTTTATTTTTCTTAAATTAGTTGGGCCTTTTAAATTATTAGAGCATTTTTTTCAAATATTATAAAGGACACTCTAAATATCAGGCAGGTTATTATTTTATAATAACCCACTTGTTTACCTAGAACAGGCATGTGACCCGAGTATACCGAAAAGAGTATAAATCACACAAGGACACTTACTTTTTAAATACATGATTGTTCAAATAAAGTTTGGGTTGAAGCATTTTCCAGCCACGAACTTGTGCATGGTGTCTGAACATTCTTATCTTTATACATAAAATATATACAATATTATCTGTGTTTGGAAGTGTGATCCAATTTGTTTGGTACATACTACATAGGAGTATATGCCGAGTGTAAGGGCTATTACCCCTCGTTTAGCACTTAGTTTATATTATCATTCTGCATTATGCTGAATAATATATGTATATGATTATGTAAGTCATTTTATTTAGATTATCATGAATTATGATACGATATATTTCTATCAGATACTGAATGTAGGCCGATAGATTTCTCATGAAACCCTAACATGATGATATCGTTATCGCATGTAATTTTTGTAATTTGTGGACCCAGGAGACTGCTTGGGCCTACTGGGACAGTTATCATCAATGAAATGTGCAATGACACATGAAAGGAAACCTAAATCGAGAATTCGAGATGTAATATTTGAGATATGATTGAACTTGGTACAAGATAACAATAACATGTCTAGCTATGTTATGAGATTTGGAGATTGTTTTCATTGAAAGATTGCAAATCTATTTAGCTAGCTAAGGAAAGACGTAAAGTAGTCACAGAAACACAATTGCTGCTGCAATTTATTCTGTCGCGTTACGCTCATTGTTGTTGTCACTTTTATTAAGCAAGTTTGTCAATATTTCAAAAAAAAACCAAAAACTTTTCTGGAAGAACTTCACTTGATTTTTTTCTATTTAAGCATACGAGATTTGAACCTAAATTAAATGTAACATCTCCAAATTCAGATTTAGAGGATTGATCGTCACTCTGAATTAATAGAATAAACATGTTTTTTGTCAAATAAAATAAAATGTGTTTAATCATAAATATTCATTAATAACTACTCAATAAGTGAAATATGACATCTGCGGTCCAAATTACATCAAACAAATTTAAATTATATGCTACAAATAAATTTCCAAATTTTACAGGAAAAAAATAATTCTTCAAACTCTTTTCCAACAATCTATGAGTTGAAAAACTCACACCAATTCGACAGAAAGTATATAGGGTCAACTGTTCCGTAACATATAACTAACAATATATTTCGGTTACAAAGAAGCCACATTAATATTTAAATAAATTGTTCCAATATTTTTTACTTGACTTTTTTTTCTTTTTAAGTACGAGATTTCAATATAAATAAATGTAGAAATATACAAATAAATCATTTCTTACATAAAAAATAATATAATTTCTCTGAACAATTCCAAATCGAATCCGAGCTTAATTTTTTTTAAAATTTATTTGCAGATCCTAGCTTTAATTGCTATTTCGCTATTATTTTACCCCTACTAAAAATTGTTCAACTGAGATCATATCACATTATTCAGTAGCCATCTTTGTGTTCCGTCCAAAAAAACGTAGCCATGTTTGGGGACGTTAAACTCAGAGTTAGGTGTTAAAATTGATGATCTGTCCTGTTCTGTACCTATCGGTCATGAACCAATGGTCAATTTTTCTTCTTCTCCTCTGCGGGAGGCCACTAGATTTGAAATGTCTTATAGCGACTATGATTCATAAATAACTAACCTTCACTGCAACACGTCTGAAAAGAACAGTTATTTATCTCTTTAATAAGCTGCCTATTTACGACAAAATTTAGTCTTATTTTTATTTTCTCGCCAAGTAAACTTACTCGAACCCTTAATTTCTTTCAAAAGAGGCAGGAGTTTAACTCTTTAACATCAACTTAGCAACATTGAATCTGCATGAGCCCATGGTGTCACATATACGTTTTTTTATTTGCTTCATACATACAAGTAGGAGTTAATAATGTTTACTATGTTATAATGTTATAAATTAGCAGAAAGAAAAAAAATGTTAATATGCTATAGTCAGCCATTTTTGTCCACATGGGTGAGTCAACATTGTGATAATAACATACTGTTTTGAAATGTCTACGGTATAAATGTGCACTTAGAACCCATGAATAAATTTAGACTCTTTCAGACGACACTTGCATCTCTACTTTACTTTTTTCTTTGTCTCAGTTGAAATATCCAAAAAAATATCAAACACTAGAGTGTAATTTTGTGGAGATAGCGAGAAAAGTTAAATTGAATCTTTGAGCAGAAGAAAGAAGGGAGGGAGTTATGAAGAAATGTGAGTTGTGCAATTCTATTGCAAGAATGTTTTGTGAATCAGATCAAGCAAGTTTGTGTTGGGACTGTGATGCCAAGGTTCATTCTGCTAACTTTTTAGTAGCTAAACACTCTAGAACTCTTTTGTGTCAGTCTTGTCAAGCTCTTACTCCATGGACTGGCTCTGGTCCTAAGCTTGGACCCACTCTCTCAGTTTGCGAATCTTGTGTTCATGAAAGTTCTAGTCATAGTAATCACACTGATGATGATGAGGAGGAGGAAGGTGAAGATGAAGATGGTGACTGTGATGAGGAAGATGATGGAGAGAATCAAGTGGTTCCTCTTGCATCTTCTTCTCAGGCTCCTCCACAAGTTACAAGTTCTTCTAGTAGTGAAGAATCTTCTGCTAGGTTCTTTAATGGTGCACAAAGTAGCAGAAAATCAAGATTCTGGGGCAGAACCGGATGATTCTGATATATTAAGGTGGGTTTTCATCTTATGTTTCTCTTATCTCCATTGCTTTGACTTGTGTGTGTGTGTTCAAATCTTGATATAAATAAATTTTTTTCGCAATCTTGATGAGAAGAATCTTAATTTGAATCAACTTATTTATTTTCTGTCCTCAATTCAGGGAAATGAAATGGAAGATGGAGAGGAGACATGTTGCTATACCTATGAAGTTAACAAGGCTGAACTCAAGCTAAGGCCTTAAACTTCCAATAACACTGGTCATGCATGTTGCTTAAAGAACTTGTATAGTTGTATGTAATGTTAACCAGCAATCTTAAATCTAATTCTGACCATCTTGTATTCTACCTGATTAGAGATTTTAGCTGTAATATTTTGCTCCTGTGTTGCGCTTCAGAGGTACCTGTTTGGCCATTTACCTCATTATTTTTGTGTTCCTCCCAAGTCTTAACAATTGCGATTGAAAAGAAACAAAAACAAGATTTGTAGGTGTTTGCAACTATTAAGAATTAAAATAGAAAATTAGATCATCAATTGCAGAACCTCCAACATTGCCACGTGACTACCATTAAACTTGAGTATTACACGTAGGGTGCATCCTTCCGAAATCCAAAGTCCTTGAAACATTATTTAACAGAGATGCAAAAAGTTGTGGCGGAGATAAAATGAACCAAGACCTGTTAACAAAGTACGTGGCTCTGATTTTTTCGGGTTTGTTAAAAAATTCAAACCTCACCCACATCACGGAAGCTGCATAATTAATTCGTACGTATGATTTATGCGGTTTATATATGTAAAAAAATTAATTATTATATATAAATATAAGAAAAATTATCTAGTATGAAATTCAAAAATAATTTATCTTTAATCAAAAATAAATTTATATTAAACAACATCATCATATTAAACAAGAAATAAATTTATAATATATAAAAATAAATATAAATATGCATTATACATATGCATATATATAAATATATATAGACATATATAATTGTAATACGGTGTGATTTGAGCAGTAATACACAATCGCACTGTACAATTCATCTTAAATTCAAATAGCAATCGCATCACAAAAAATCAAAACTGCAAAAATGCAGTATAATATGTAAATTTTATAATTTATGCTGTTTGATTATCACCCAATCGTGACCCGGGTGTATTCACATAGCATTTAAAAAGTTACACTTCCTTCTGGTTGCTTCTTGTATTAGGTATCGAACACCAACAACCACTAGTTGTGGCCCATAACCCACGGACAGGGGAAGTTGAGAGCCCACCACTAAACAATTTAGTGACTTGAGAACTGCTGCAGACATATTCATTCATCTCTCCTGTATCACCAGTAGGTGCCTTGTCAAGATTTAACCTTGTTTTCCTGTGTTTTTCCAACCTTTAATGCTATAAACAGGATGAATAAAATGAGCTATATATTCACAAACAGGCAAAAAAAAACACATTTTAGCTTACAAAGATAACCCCTAGGCAGTAGCCAATAGCAACACCGTATCTTGTTGTTCAGCCAACAAATCGACAATAACACCAGCAAAATTGGCAAAAAAACAATAACACAAGCATGGCCTGGCGTGGGTATTTAAACTTATCTAATTGATCGCAAGCTAAATTATACTAAAAATCATGTTCAGAAGGTGAAGTGCTAGATGCATACAGGTCGGGTTTTGATCGGGCCCTATAACAGGTCCTGTTTCTGAAAAATATCTAAGCTTTTTTAGGCCCACGAGATAGGCCCTTTATTTCAGGTTTGAATTAAACTGGGTTTTTCTCGAGTCCGAACCGGAACGACCCAACTTATTTTCAGTTTTATAACTTTTTATTATTATAAGTATTATAAATTAAATATAAAGTATATTTATTATATGATTTATGGTCCACCAACTTGAATATTAATAATGATTCATTCGTCATTGTTGTAATGATTAATTTATGAGTTTATTTCACTTTGCATCCCTTTGCTTTCAGCATAATGCGGATTGGGTCAAAAACTTTAATTATATGCAATATGCATCCCTTAGATTTTAATACTCTTATAATGATCACCCTTCGGCCGATTTTTGTTAATTTTGACTGTTAAATAACGATTGACTATGAGTAAAATGGAGATATTAAGTATAAAAATATTTAAAAAAATATATTAAAAAATCGAAAAAACTACAAAATAATATGTAAAAAATATAGTTAATTTTTTTATAGTGCGAGTATCTATATGAAGATTTTATAATGTGCGTAATAATTATAAATATATCAAAAAATATTATTTAACTTGAATAATTTAAAGATGAAATAATTAAATAGAAAAACTAAAAAAAATATTATTATTATTTTTAAAAAAGGCTTAAATCGATTTAACACCTGATTCAATTTATTTTTTTAAAATCATTATATTTTTAACTATTTTTTCCAATATTTTAAATTTATTAATTCTTTATTTAAATATTTTATATGTGTTATCTCCGTTTTACCCCTAGTCAACTGAAAATTAACAGTCAAAATGACAGAAAATTGGTTAATGAGTGGTTATTGTAAGAGTATAGAAATCTAAGGAATGCATATTGCATATAATTAAAGTTCTTAACCAAATTTGTATTAAGCTGAAATCGAAGGGATGCAAAATGAATATAACTCTTAATTTATCGAATTTTTGTGTACTTAGTATACATTTTATTCATGTATGATAAATTTAAATCTATAAATTTATATTTTAAATGATAAAATCATAAATATATAAGTAATTCAAGTATTTTTCATATGTATTAAGTGTAAATATGTATATATATATATGTAAATATATAATAAACCTAGGATTTTAACGGGTTTTAATCGGGGTTTTATTCGGCCGGGGCGAAGTCTGAACTTTTTAAAAGACCGAGCCGGATCGGGTCAGGTTTTGTCCAAATATATAGAGCCCGTAAGGGCCCTAAGCCCGGGTTTTTACCGAGCCGAACTTGACCAGACTTTGACCGTATCAAGACGGACCAGATTTTCGCACCGATACTTTTTGTGCAGCTCTATGAAGTACATGTTCCGTAATAGAGAACCAAGAACATAAATTAACCCTAGAATGTATACTTTAGTAGACTCATTGTACTAATGTTATGCCACATTTTGGCATATCCTAATTATCTCCAAAATTTCTAATATTTTAAATTATTAATTCCGATTAATAAATAATTGTTTATTGCCCAAATAATATCCTCTCCGTGAAACGAGGAAGAATCAATCACAATGAATAAATAACAAAAATATCTTGAAACGATATCTTTCAAATCAAGGAAGATATCACAACGCCAAGATTAAATCATTTTAAAATCGATAATCAAGCACATTAACGAAACTTATCCCTAAAGTCACTCAGGGATAGGCCCGAATTTCACAGAACTGCGTAGTCTTGATCCAATATAAATTGTTACGCAGGCATCTTGGCAAAGTGATCCGATATAATGAGACAAATCGAGACACCTCCCAAGTCCAGCCACCCTATTTTTTATAAACCCTAATCCCCAAAAAATATCCACATTCATACGAATTATGCTCTACTATTTCAGCAACCTCCGATTTTGTGTTGTTACGAAATTCCTCCAACAACATTTGACGCTAGAAGGAGGGGTTAATTATTCGTGGAGGACGAATAATTTTCTAATTTTTTTGGGGTTTTCAGGTTCTTATAAAAATCTGGAAGGCAAACGATACCGGTTATTAGTTTCTCGCGGCCGCGGGAGTTATTGACAAAAAAAAAATATGCGGCGCCAGGTTTTATATCGGAGAAAAAACTCAACCATGTAGAAGGCTAATATCCATGAACAAGAAGAAAAGGAGAAAAAGAACAAACAAAAGAAGGCGCGTGAACAGAAAATTGCAAAGGAGGCCATGCTATTAAAATTTTGGAAAGACTAGGTGAAATAAACAAAATGTGGACCACAGGAGCAACAACACGCGGGAGCACAACATCGGGTATAAAAAAGAATTTGACGTCTCTTTTGATTCTTAACCTTGCAGTAGGTTGTCATTCAACAAATTTTCCAAGCCGGACAAAATATCAAGATAAGATTTATTTACCTACTGATTTATTTCTGCAAATTAAATATTCCGTGATATATGCAAAAATTTATGGTTTGAAATAATTTTTATATAAAATATTTATTGCTTAAAAGTCGTGCGAGTAATATACTATTTTGCTCGTAAAATTGTTGCGCGATTTAATATTGATTAACGCATATATTTCGAAAATATCGTACGAGATATTTTTTTTGAATAATTGTGAATATTTAGACTATCAGAATTTACAGAATCAGAATTTAAAGCTTCATTCTCAAATCTCAGCTGATCATGATCATTGAAATCTTCAAGTCCAGTAATCTTCTTATCATCAAAAGAGACATTGATAGATTTCATGACAACCTTTTTTCTTAAATTGTAGACTCTGAAGGCTTTTGTGGAAAGTGGATATCCAATAAAAATTCCTTCATCAGCTTTTAGATCAAATTTAGATAGCTATTCAGGATGAGTCTTAAGAACAAAACACTTGCATCCAAATACATGAAAGTACTTCAGATTTGGCTTCTTTTTCTTCACCATCTCATATGGTGTCTTTCCATGCTTGTTGATAAGTGTTGCATTCTAAGTAAAATAAGCAGTCTGCATAGCTTCAGCCCAAAAGTAGGTTGGTTACTATGCTTCATCAAGCATAGTTCGTGCAGCTTCAATAAGAGTTCTATTCTTTCTTTCAACAACTCTATTTTGCTATGGAGTTCCAGGAGCAGAAAATTCCTGCTTGATTTCTTGGTTTTTGCAGAACTCTTCCATGATCAAATTCTTGAACTCAGTGCCATTATCACTTCTTAAAATTTTCACAGAGTCTTTGACCAATTTATCCAGTTGTTTGACATGATCAATCAAGATAGATGCAGTTTCACTTTTTGTGTGCAAGAAATACACCCATGTGTATTTGGTAAACTCATCTACTATGACCATAGCATATTTCTTCTTTGCAATAGACATGACATTCACTGAATCAAATAGATCAATATGTAGTAGGTGATAAAGCTCAAGAATTGAAGATTCAGTCTTGCTCTTGAATGAAGATTTTCTTTGTTTTGCCTTTTGACATGAATCACAAAGGTCATCAAGATCAAATACTGATTTTGGAAGTCCTCTCACAAGATCTTTCTTGAATAGTTCATTTATATTGTTGAAATTTAAATGAGAGAGTTTCTTGTGCCAATCTCAGCTTTTTTTAATTGATGCTCTACTTAACAGACAGATTACAGAACCATCAGAACTTGTTGAAAGCTTAGCTTCATAAATGTTACCATGCCTGTATCCCTTTAGAACAACTTTGCCTGTAGATTTGCTTACAATTTCACAGTGTTCTTCAAAGAAATCCACATGATAACCTCTGTCACAGATTTGAGTAACACTCAGCAGATCGTGTTCAAGTCCTGAGACTAGAGTTACTTCCTCAATGATGGCATTCCCAAGATTGATATTGCCATATCCCAGAGTTTTTTCCATGTTGCCATCTCCATAAGAAACTCCTGGGCCAGCTTTCTCCATAAAGTCTGATAGCAGGGCTTTATTTCCAGTCATATGTCGTGAACATCCACTGTCCAGAATTAGGATGTTTTCCTGTTGCCCTGCAATCACAAAGACCACTAATGATTAGTTTTAAGGACCCAGACTTGCTTGGATCCTTTGGCCTTATTAAGTTTGTTAACATTTGCAGCGGATTTAACATTAGAGTTTATGTTAACATTTTTCTTATCAGAATTTACAGTATCAGACTTTGTATCAGAACTTACACTAGAAGGAATAATGCTAACTTTCTTCAAAGAAGGTTTTATTTGCTAATAATCATAGTACAAACTATGATATTCCTTACAAGTATAAATAGAATACCATAAACTACCACAATAAAAACAAGGATTTTGTGGCTTAAACCTAACAGACTGATTCTTAACTCCTGACTTAGAAGGTAAGGAGTTTATATTCTTATTATTCCTGTAAAAAGAAGCCAGATGGTTAGAATTTCCACAGTTATAGCATTTCTTTCTAGGAGCATTAGGAACAAGCATAAAATTATTGCTTTTATTCACACCTTCCTTTCCATCCCTATTTTTCCTAGGTGGCTTTACCTTGTTTACATCCTTAATCTCTTTCAGCTTATACTTAAGTTGCTTCTTTGTCATTAAGCCTATGTTAACTTCAATTGTCTTATCATGTTTCAATTTATCAGAAGTTGACTCTTCCTTAACTTCTGTCTCAGTATTTTTCATATTTTCAGAATCAGACTTTACAGATTTAGCTACAAACTTAACAGGATTTAACTTTGGCTTAGTAGTCTGTTTAACAATAATTGGCTTAATTTATTCAGTTCATGTTTCACTTTTATCATCTCCATAACCTAAGCCCTCTTTCCAGTTTTCACTACTTAATAAATTCTTAGTTGTTCTGCCAGAGTTAGTCCAAGTCCTGATAATCTCTCTTTCCTTTTCTAACTCAGTTTTTAGAGATTGATTCAATTTTAACACTTCATCTCTAACATAAAAAGCATCATCTCTTTCTTTCTGAGTTTGATGGAACATAACTAACTCTTTTTCTAAATAGTCATTCCTTTTCTTAAAAGCCAGATTTTCAGAAGTTAACCTATCACAAATTAAAGTCTGATCTCTATAACTAATGAATATGGTTTTAAGATAAGATATCAACTCAGTAATATCATCAGTATGAAAAGCATAACTTATTTGAGGTACCTTTAACTCAACAGCTTCAGAACTACTATCAACATTTGCCATCAAGACATAGTTCACCTCATTCTCAGAATCTGAAATGTTTGTCCAACTTTTCTTCTTTGTGACAAGTGTCTTGCCTTTGTCACCTTTTCCTTTCTTGCAATCAGGAGATATGTGGCCTTTCTCACCACAATTGTAGCATTTAACATTTGAGTAATCTCCTCTGTTAGACTTTCCAGCTTTGCCTTCAGATTTTCTGAATCCCTTCTTATCAGAACTTCCACTTTTCCTGGAAAACTTCTTTCCCCTTCTGAATTTCCTGCAGGCTATCTTTGTGATACCCTTAACCGTAAGAGCACACAATTTCATCATCTCTTCATCAACATCCATCTCAGATAGACTTTCAGTTTCTGAATCCTCATCACTATCAGAACTTGATGACTCAGTATCAGACTTTGTAATGAGAGCCTTTCCTTTGCCTTTCTTTGAGACAACCACTTTGGGGGATTTTTCCTCAGCCTTAAGAGCAACTGTTCTTGACTTTCTCCCATGCCTCCTACTTCTTTAATCCATCTCAAGTTCATGAGTTTTGAGCATACCATAAATTTCATCAAGAGTAGTTTCATCAAGAGCATAGTTGTCTCTTATAGTAGTTGCCTTCAAATACCAAGTTTCAGGAAGAGCTAAAAGGAATTTAAGATTAGTATCTTCAAGATCAGATTCCTTATCCACCAGTGACAGATCATTCAAGAGTTTGACAAATCTGTCATATAAACCATTTAATGACTCATCAGGTTTTGAGTCAAAGTGCTCATACTCTTGAGTGAGTATAGTCCTCCTGTTCTTCTTAATTAAATCAGTTCCCTGGCATCTTATCTCCAAGGCATCCCATATCTCCTTTGCAGTCTTGCAGTTAATTATCCTATTTGACATGACATTATCAATGACACTATGCAGCAAATGCCTTACCTTTGCATCCTTGGCAATATATGAGATATCTTCAGCTGTATATTCACTTTTCTCCTTTGGTACAGTATGTGCTGGCTGATCTGCAACTACAACAGAGAGCTTGGTTGGCTTATGTGGACCTTCATTAATTCTGTCAAGGTATTCTGGATCTGTAGCTTCCAGAAACATAGTCATCCTCACTTTTCATATGGGATACTCAGAAGGTTTCAGTATGGGAACCCTAATAGTCTCATATCGATTATGGATTTGAGTCTTTAGAGTTTCTTCAGTTTTGGTGGGCTTGGTTGGAGTTTTCTCTTCTTCAGACATAATTGTTTTGGATATTTACTGTATATGTGTTAACAGACTGCTCTGATACCACTTGTTAGGTCACACACACTGTAGAAGGAGGTTGAATACAGTGTATACTACAATCAAATCGAATTAAGAACACAAGTATGAAACACAGAATAATCTTATTAATGAAACAGTATTACAATGGAACCGTTCTCTCTCAGTGATGAACAAATATCACGAGAGCTGCTAGGGTTACAATGAATAATATTCTCGATTAAGATAATACTTATAGTGTAAACCCTATGATGTGTTTATATAGACACACAGTTACAAGATAAACTTCTAATTGATATCGAACATAAGTCTGCATCCTAAAATATATCAACTAGTTATCTTTTCTTCCAAGTATTCTATTCTTCATAGAATTCTTCTCCATGCATATCTCTTCTTGTGTTTGCCTTAATCTTCTTTCCTTCAATCAGCCGTCTTCCTTATCTGAATGTCTTCTTAAGTCCTGATATTATCTCCTGATAAATATCTTCTGATATCTTAAGTTCTGATAACTTAAGTTCTGATATCTTAAGTTCTGATTTCAGTATAAGTACTGATTTCCAGTTAAGTCCTGATTTGTCCTATTAGTTAAGATCTGAAAACTAAACACAAATCATTATTAGACATGACATCACAAATATATCTAACACATTTACAGTTTTTGTTGTCCTGATAAGCCCCAAAACTTTAGTGAGTCAATTCAACCTTTTAAACTTGCTAAAAGGGCTTTCACAGACTTGTTATCTACTGTTAATAAGAAAAACTTACTTAGACCCCTTCAAATTCCTGAATCTGTAAAACAGTTCTTAGTAAACTCTGACCCAACACATACACACCCAAATTTCCTGAAGTTGCACCCTCTCAACCTCCACCAACACAACCTTCCAACTCTCAACTACAGCCTACCATCAGAACCTATTTCCAACCATCACAATCTTCTCAACCACAACCATCAGCACCTACTACCAAACCAACCTCTGGTACTTCCCAAAAGGTGCTAGTTGTAAAATCTTCAAGAGCAAAATATGTTCCTCAATCTCCACCAAGGAGAAGAAGAAAGATAATTCTGAGGGATGAATCAGAGAAGATGAGCAAGTCCAGGTTCATGCATCAGAACCTGTGACAATAGAAGCTAAAAATGTAATTTTTCAGAAGGAGGTAGAAGCTGAAAAGGAAATTTTTCAGAAAGAGGTAACTCCTCAGAAACAGACTAAAGCTGAGGGTTCTGGAATTTTAAAAATGAAAAGAACTTCAAGTTCTGATGTTGCTCAAGCAACTCCTCCATCATTCAGAAGATCAAAGAAGAAGAGAGCAGGTGTGAAAATTACACAAGCTCAATATGAAGAAGCTAAGGAAGGGGATCAGGAATCTCTGATCTCATCAGAACCAATAGTGATTGAAGCTTTGCCACCTCCACCTCAAGCTGAAGACACTGTTCAAGATACCGTGATCACACCTCCTGTCTCTCCCATCAATGAAACTGTTACAGTTGAAGATTTAGGATTAAGTCCTGAAATTGATATTCACAGGCTGAACATACCAACTGTCTTGTATCTGGAAGCACCAGTAAATGAGACAACTCCACCTGTTTCTCCACTAAATGCTGAAGTTCCTACCACACCAATTCTGGATGTGAAAACAGATGAAGTTGTACCAGAATCACCTTCTGTGACACACACTTTAGTACTGTCAGATGATGATGAGATTCACTCAAGTTCTGGAGACAGTGCTCTAGTGAATGCTCCAATTCTTGGAAAGGAGGCATTGTTAAAATTTGTTGAAGAAGATGCTCATGTTCCTTGGGAAGAAACTCACAGAGGAGTTGAGTGGACCAAGAAGTGGAATGAACCTGACTTCATTCCAAGTTTAAAAGTTCTGACAGATCATATTGCAAAAGATGATGAGTTGTTGATAAATTCTAACTTCAAAGCTCAACTTAAAGTCACAGCTCTCAGTACTAAATCTCTTCAGGGTCAACACTCTATTACTCATGAAAAAGGTTGATAAACTTCTGGAAAAAGCTGATAGGCTAGACATGGAGATCAAACTAGACAAAAAGAGGTTTATCGGACTTATTCAAGAGAAAGTGGAAGCAATTGAGAAAGTTCAAAAAAACAGTAGGCCCAACTGGATGAGGTCTTGCAAAATCAAGCTGCTCAACAAATTCAATTATCTGAAATCCAATCTTCAGTGGAACTTCTTTTCTCTCTACTCCTATCAGATGATGCCAAAAAGGAGGAGAAGGTAGTTAAGTCCAAATGCTCAACTAGTCAAGTACTGAAGAAGAAGGATGATAAAGGAGATGACCAGGGAAACCCCTAGCAAGGGAAAAGGTCAAGATCAAGGGAAAAATAACAAAGTTTCTTCAATGAAACTAATTTCTGATTCTCGCAAATCTTCTACACAGAAGAATACAAGTTCTGAAGCTGTGAATGCTCAAGTTTTGAAAGCAAGTTCTGATAATCAAAGTCTGATATGAAGTTCTGATATTCTCATTCAAGGAGGTAGTCAAGACTCTCAGAAGTTTTTACAAACTCTGAAGCTTAAGGGAAGGGAGACTACTGTCTTTTATAAGGATCCCAAGATTCAGACACTTGATTAAGAGATTTCTAGAAGAATATTTCTCAAGCATAATCCTGGAATGGATTTAGAGATTCTAAAGGAGGAAGAAGCTATATTTGCAGCTGAGAAGACAAATCTTAAATCTAAAGTTTCTAATGCAAAGAAACCTCCAAGGCCTAAGGCAAAAGGCATTGTGATCAAGGAAAGGTCAACTTCTGAGGCTTCAAAGCCCAAGACAAGATCATAAGTTGAAATTGATCCCAAGGCAAAAGGGAAAGGAAAGATTGATGAGCCAACAAAGAAATAGGAAATGAAGATTCCTCAAATCCTGATGAAACATGTGTGCAAAATGGTTTAGGCTTTTGATGATACAGCTGCAGAAGATGAAACTGTTGAAACTCTGAAAAGAAAGAAGATAACAGAAGAATCTAAGACAACCTCTGACATAGCTCAAGTTGTTCAGAGTGAAGAACATCAAGCTACAGAAGAATCTGCAAATCCTGAACAAGTCATCAAGACATCAACCTATGACAGAGCTTAAGTTGATTTGAGCAGGATGACAGTTATTGATAAGAAGAAACTCCTATGGAAAAATATTAAACCATCAGATCCTAAGAAAAGTCAACTGCTATATGATTTCATGACTATTGGATTGAAATCCAGAGAAACAAGAGACAGAGCTGGATTAGGTTCTGAAGAAGCCAAGATCAAAATAGGAGTTGAAGTAATTACCAGAGATCTATTTTTATTAACTGACAAACCACTTGAGGAAGTTACACAGAAACACATTGACAAGGTTATATCTGTTCAAGTGGTACTGGATGCTCATGATAAAAGTAATGTCAAAGAAAAGTTGATTCTATTTTTTGAAGATGGAAGAACATACAGAATGTCAGAATCAGATTTGCTGAACAAATCTTTGAAAGAACTTCAATTCTTTCATTATCTTTTGGAGATAAAGTCTGAGATTACCAGAAGATGGTCAAATTTCATCATGAAGACAATAAGGGATAACGCCAGAATCTCTGGATCAAGGGTTGCAGAATTTATTCCAAATATAGTTGAAGATGATGGAAGTGAAATTCCAATGAAGAAGAATTCTGCTAAACTTGAAGTTATTCTGAAAGAGAAATGTCTGTACTATAATGAAGACTCATCTCATCCAAGGGTAATCAGACTTGGTGATGGATTAGAAAGAAATCACATCTCAGCACTTAGGACTGCAATCTACCAGATTGGAAGTCAAGATGAAGAACTGCAATAAGTCAAGGCTAAATTAGCTCAAGTCCTGAGGAATACAGAAGAGAAGCTGATATCAAACTTTGTCAAGAATCACTTTGGATTCAGATTGATTCAGTAAGATTGGTAAAAGCTGCAAGGACTGTAAGTTGTAGTTAGTTGTCTAAATAAACTCTCAATGCATTTGTACTTAAATGTTTTTGACATCATCAAATCTATTAACTTGTATATTTTTCATAATTTACAAGTTAGGGGAGATTGTTAGATATATTTGTGATGTCATGTCTAATCTGTTGTATTTAGTTTCAGAACTTAATATCAGGACTTACTGGAAATCAGAACTTATTGAAGTCAGAACTTATATCAGAACTTAAGGCCGTCATGATTTATATCAGGACTTAAGTGCGGGTACTTCAGATAAAGAATGCAGCTGATTTACAGGAGAGGATCTGGACTAAAATAAAAGAAAATATGCATGAAGAGTTGGAAAGCTAGAAGACTTGTAGAAGATAATATCTGATTGATATATTTTAGGAGACATAATTATATTTGATGTCAATTAAAATATATCTTGTAACTGTGTACTATATAAACACAGCTTAGGGTTTACAGTATAAATGTTATCATTCAGGAGAACATTATTCATTGTAACCTAGCAGCTCTTAGTGATATTGTTCATCACTGAGAGAGTAGTTTAACCTACTTTGTAACAGAGCTTATTATATTGAATAAACTTGATTATTGTTACGTACTTGTGTTCTAAATCGATTTGATTGTATAAACACTATATTCAACCCCCTTCTATAGTGTTGTGTGACCGAACATAACAATAGGCATAAATAACCAATATGATTCTAAAATATTTACTTATATTGAATATCTAAGAAGTTACTAATACAAATGAGTATTATAATGATATTCAGTAATTATTCTATATAAGCAATATCTAGATACAGCAAATATAATTCTAAAAATATTTAAATATTTTGAATATCTAAAAAGTTACTAATACAAATGAGTATTATGATAAAATTAACTAATTTTAAATTTATATTCAAGTTTGCGCTATATTAATATAATAATTATGTTTTAAATTTTATTATATTTAGTCGATCAATAATATGATATTTAGTAATAACCATGATCTACGAGCATGCCTTTTGAAAGTCTCAAGTTTCATGACAGGTACCCTAACTAAAACTCAACCCATACAAATTCACGGTTGGGTGATACCGTAAGTTACAGTTATTTTATTTACTAGTTTCATTTTTTTATTTATTAGTCATATCTAGATGTTATTTAATATAATTTATAAAAATAATATTTACATTTTTTAAATTTTAATAATGTTATTATTATCATTTTATTACTTTTAAATTACTTTACAAATAAAATGTGATGCATATTATTCTTTGAGAAAATAGCTTTAAGAGAACTAGTAAGGTGGTTTTGTAATATCACTACAAGAAAAAAGTCAATAGATAACGGTTATGCACTGATGTGAAAAATGCAAAAAACCGATGTCTACGTGGGTGTAGTAAAAGGTACCTGTTTTTCACATCGGTTATGGACCGATGTAAAATAGCATATAATACATCGTTTCCAGATAGATAACCGATGTATTAAATATGCCAAGACATCGGTTAGTAAATGATGTGAAAAACAAGAAATGATGTCAATTATATATATACAACAACAATTCTGTAAATAGAATCGATATATTAAACATAATAAGACATTAGTCATTAACCGATGTCTATGATTACAAATTTAACTATTATATATATATATTATACACCAAAAATACTAAAAATAAAAACAAGAGTAATCAATGAGATATAAATGACCAAAACTTTGATTATTATTATCAAACCAATACTAAGCATCCTAATGACGAATTTAAAAACATTATTCTTAGATCTATGCCATTTAATGGTTCGAATGTCAACTGTTAAATTCTGAAAATGATAAGAAATTGCTAACAAAAAAACTGATAGTTTACATATCAAACCCTAGACAGGGTCATGTTCCACCATCTGCATACGGGAAGATGTCAAAGGTTATTGTGACGTGTCCATTCAGATCCAGGGGGTCATAACAATCTGCAACCAACGAAGAATATATAAGTTATCATGAAATAAATTCTTGCAAGTCTTAAACTAGAGAATCAAGAAGAGAAAGTAAGATGCCTGATAAAATGAAGTATTTTAGAATAGACTCAGTGGCGATATTATCCGCAAACAGAACACTTTCTTAAACAAATATTAAGATATACAAAATGCCTTGGGGGCAGAAGGACAATCTACAAAACGGAAATGCTTTTATAATAATTTACCAGAAACTAGTCATGCGAATAGCAACGAATCCAGGTTCTGTAGTTACCTGATTTAGATACATCTTAATCAATGATGGAATATCAGATTATGGTTTCCATCCACCAAGCATAGAACCTTTCAACATTTTTCCATACAGAAATGTCGAAAAGTGAGCTTTTACTTCCGGGATTCGACTTTGGGACTCCAAGAGTAACAGTCAGACCCCGTCCCCGTACACATAAATAATTAGAAAAAAATGAAGAATTAGTACCTACCCGTGCAACTCCTTCACCAACTGCTATAGAGCATAATGCTGAAATAGATAATACGAGTATTAGTGAAGTTGAGCAGGACAAAGATGGAAAGATTGCTGCAAGTTCAACTGAAGGTATCGTGTTTCATTATCTTAAATAAGTTTAGCTAGATGACGAGTTTATATAGTGTAAGTGGATTTACTTTCAAACAGAGGCAAATGTTAAAAATTACCACGACAAATTTAAGTTCAATCAAAATTATGTATAATAATCTATATAGGCCACACTTATAGCAAAGTCATCTAACTTGTGTTCATAAACTTTATTTAGTTGAATACACTTATAAAATAAGAAGAAGCTCATAGAGCATATATTAATTGGACAATATATTTATAAAGAATTATTAATAAAAACAACTTTTATACTTTGGGATTGGTAAAGAGTTCATAAACCTTAGAAGCTCAATTTCTGTAGACTAAATCATTTGTTGGACAATATATTTATTTTTGAGCATGTAGGATATATGGAGTAACATATATGTTACCTTTGACGCTCTTTTTAGAATTAGTTTCCACACCAACTATGCGAGATGCTCCCTTTATTTTAGCTCATTGGGCCACCTTCTCAGAAAATATAATTGAACTATTGGTAAGGCTTCAAAATTTAGCTTACTCTAGACAAGCAGAGAAGAATAAGTAGCACAAATCCATGTACTTACAGAAAGGCCCAAAGTTCCTAGACCAAAGATTACAACTGTTGATCATCTACCATGTTTAGCAATTGGACACAAGTAACAGTATAACACAACATTCCAAAGAAGATATTAAAATGAAATACTGTAATTTTAAATCTTCAAAGAATCTGGTCTGAACGAAGTTTTAGAACAGGTTCACTACACAACAATCCAATAACAAAAATATACAGTAAATTGAATCTAAAGAGCTTCATAACATAATACTTCACCATATTTGATATAAATGCATTAGCTAAATGAAGGAGCAATATCAACAGTTGTACCTGCAATTTGGGCCGAAGTGCTTCCAGGAGTCCTTTAGGCTTCTCTGCACCTTGCTGTTATCATAAAGAAGCATAAGACTCGCTAAATAAATGCCACTAAAAGTTTCCAAGCTTCAAGAAACAGAGAAAGGAGAGTGGTACCTTTCCCAAAGCCCAATCAGTAGAATCAAAATAGGCACGTTCATGATCCTGACAATAAAAGCAGGAGCTTAAAATGCGAATATGAGGATAGCAATTTATTAATATTTTAGGTGACAGGCACCCGCCCATAACTTTCTAAAATTAATCCTAATAGTACCTTAGAAATGAGTGGCTACTTCTTTGGTACTATTCCCCCTTATTTCTTTTTTATTACCTCCTCCTAGAAAGAATAAAATTTGAATGTATCACTGCTTGCTACAATTGCTATAATATTCAGCTAGCAAACTCAAAAATAGTTAAATTTATTATGCATTACAATGTTTTTGGAAAGACATTGGCGGGGTTATTACCTCTTTTCGAGTTGATGAGTTCTCACTGTTCATCTGCACATGTCCATCGACTTGTTTAACATCATCCGCATTCGACATATCACTTGCACCTAGTGAACACTACCAACTCATGCCACTCAGTCCCATAAACAATTTTAATAAAGAAGCAGCACAAGAGTAGTCTCTACTGATACATTAGCAACAACCGTAATACTTTAAAAAAATGATCACAACATGCTTACCAGTTATCAAATATCTCCTAACAATATTTTACGGTAATGAAGCCTAATTATGTTAAGTGAGAAATCGATCAATTATTCTCGATACAAGTTAAATTAAGTGGAGAATAGCATCCGAAAACTTATAACAACAATGTAACTACAACAATAATCTGCCAGTGAACATACCTGAAGTGGAGAGCAAATAAATAGCAGATGTATAATTATCTATAAAAAATTATAAGCTTGATAAAACAAAAGGCACAGGAAAGAAAGATATTACTTGTAGATAAAGGAATATGAGAGCTTACTCACTGGGAATGATGATTGTAGCTAGTACAGTAGGTTCCCAGCACTTGGTAATTTTATTTTTCACAAATTCAGAATTGCAATACGACCTCTACTCTCTGTTACTTGGATGCGGCTGGAAGTGTTTAGTAAATGTATATCCATTTACCCCTTTAAACTATGCACTGCAACACTACTTACAACCTGAAAGATTTGCAAGTTCATGTGTTCTAATTTATATTACAAAAATAATTCAATTTACAATCATAGCATATTTTTTGTAGGTCAATAAACTGTTAGGCACGTCAACTACGAAGAACAAAGTAGTACATGTTCAAGTCGCTGATGAAATACGTCCATGTGTAGTAAACCCAAGAAATCACACCTGTAAACACAGAATTCATAATTAACTATGTGAATAAGAGGTAAGACTTGCCATAGTGGCAACCTAACATATCACAATATCCACCTAAAACCCAGACCTAGAGTTGTGCTACTCTCTTTAGTAACTGAGACGCTAGCATCATTGCATGTAAGTATCTATATAGCACTATTAAGTGCTTCAAAATCAGATCCGTCGACTGGGTAAACACGAGAAAACACCTAAAATAACCCCACATCAAATTTTAAAACCCCAAATACAAAAATAACAAAAAACCCACATCAACAAAACAATCAAGAACCAAAATCCAACAACCCATTTCACAAAAAAAAAGAATTAAAAACCGAAAATTGAATTTTGAAAAAAAATTAAAATAACACTTACTAATTACAGCAGATTCGAGCTAGGGTTCAACCTCCTTTACACAAATCGACCAATGTTCAACCTCCTTTGCACAAATCGACCAAAACTTGCAGCTAATCGGCCATTTCAGTTGAAAGTTAGGGTTCGATTACTTGAAATCTAGGGTTCAAATTAGGGGTTTCAAACCTACAACTCTAATTAAGGTAGTATATGTGAACAACAACAATAACAACATAATATAATCAATTCCATGATAGAATATAATTTTGACCCCTTTTTCCAAGATCTTTTTCAGGTTTAAGTATGATTTAGGCTACAACTATTACAAGACTCACTTACAACAAACCATCATGACGCAGCTAACCTAATACAGCAATTCATCAGACCATTCTTAGCCCAACACAACTTCCTCAGAGGAACCTGACACGGAAGAAACTGGAACCCTACCCTGACTATTGCGGAAGAATCTCCTAGGCATCTGCAATACATATATAAAACATTATGCAAGGGTGAGCAATCAATTGCTCATCAGTACCACTATATGAATAACAAGTAAAATGATTTATGATAAAATAGTTATAGGAACAGAATTCATAACTTGTTAGAAAACAAGTAAAACATGTATAAACTGGATATCAAAACTAGCATGCTCTGAAAAACAATAACATCAACAGTCATGTGCTGTGCATAAATACCAGAGTTCAATTTTAACATGCTATTTTTCATTTTCAAACCTCTGTCCCATTACAGGAACCATAAATCATCCGTCCCGTTATGGGGACCACAAAACCGTTTGTTCCGTTACAGGAACCACTAAACCAAAATCAGATATATAATTGGACGAATCCTAGGGACAGCTGATCAGTCTATCCCACCACAATATTGTTCTGAAACTCAGAGACTAGCTAAGTCTCTGCCACACTAGACTAAGCGGTCTAAATAGGGCGCGCAACCGACTTAGCCTCTTACGCAAACCCGTTGGGCCGTTACGGGCCTCTTACACAACCATCCAATATCTGATCCGTTTTTATCCAGTTTTCAAAATCAATTACACCTATCTCTTTTTAAATAATTGTCTCACAGCACACATTCTAAAATCTTTTCAATTTAATCACAATCTAGAGATAGGCATTTTCAGAAGTTTCCCCAAAACATCAGTTGATAAAACATATTTAAATATGAGGAATACGTAACTTAAAATGTTCTGTTCCAGTACGTAAATTAAATCACCAATCATTCATATATACTGAACTGTAAAAGATTTGTTCAAGGGTACTTTCCTTGCAGAGCTTTACAGCTATTACTGATCGACTCTGAGCCAACTCGGACGCTCAGGCTTTATCATCTAACCACTAGATCACCTTGGATTCGACTTCAAAACTCAGGTTCTTCGGTTAAAACCCTACTGAGCTTGTCGACGGTCCACTAGGTTATCCTTAGTTCGACTTCAATTCTTGAGTTCTTTGACTAGAACCTACAGAGTCGAAATACTCTATGTTAGACGTCCAGGTATGCTTGACATATCCTCGCTAACAACCTACACATTCGATATCAAATCCCGACTCGAACTTTATATGTACTATTATAATATTTACAGCAATCAGGGTTCACATACCCAAAACTCTACTCGATGTTCATTTTCGGAAAACGCATATAATCGTCATTTTAGAAAACAAGTTGTCAGTTATATTTTATAAATTATTTATTTATTATTATATAACTATTTACATTCCACTGGTAGTTCCGATATTTTACAAGATACGCCCCCAAAAATCGGGCAGCGTCTCCTTTGTTTATCGGATTACCCGTCGAATACAATCGACGTCAATTCAACAAATACCAAATACAGAAGCAATCCAATTAAAATTCCCAACCACCGATTCAATCCAATAATCACAACCAATTCAATCGTCCCGATACAATATTTAATAATTAACTAATTCGATCCAGAATAAAAATATAAAACTAATTTTATTTATTTTAAAATATTAGGACTCAGATCACTATCATCACAGTCCACCGTCGGCTCACCGAGGCTCATCGCCGACGGTGGTAAAATTCGCGGGTTTCCGATTGTCGGACATCCTTCACAATCCCACCGATTAATTGATAATTATTCTTGCAAAACAAATTTAAATCACGAATAATAATCATATCGTTACTGCAGAAATAACCCATTAATTCTCAAATTAATATAAGCATAATAACTTGAAAATAAAGTACAGTCGAACGAAATATATCACAGGCAACTAAACAACTACAATCGAACAGGGGTGGCCGGAGCAAAGCGGCCGAAGGAACCAAAACAGACACGGCCATAGGAAAACATGGCGACACCAACACACACATCACCCACACACGCACACAGTACACTCACACACACCTGTATACATATACACGAGCACACCACACGCACCCACCAGAAACAGGCCGGAGAACCAAGTAGCGGCGTCGAGGAGAAATAGAAAAAAATAGAGGAGAATAGGAGGGAGAGAAAAGAAAGAGGGAGGAGAAGAAATTGATTAACCCGAAGCGGAACAACAGAACAATCGAGAGAGGGACAAATCGAGAAGAAAAATGGACTGAAGAAGGGGATAATGACAATTGGAGTTATCTACTCTTGTTGTGTTTTTTTATAATTATATCAGTACACAAAACAACCAATAATCCGCACTTCGCAATTTAACGAATCAAATTGCGAATAAAACAAACTAGAAAATTACCAAAATAGTTTTAAAATATCGTAAATAATTCAAAGTTATTAAAAATAAATTTTCTTAATTTTCAACTCATTTTTAAATCACAATTTACGATTAATGATTCGAGCTGCACTTAAAACAATTTCAGAGAATCACGAAAATAGTCTTAAAATATTAAAAATATCCTGAAGTTTATAAAAACATAAATTTTATAATTTTAAAATAATTTCTGAGATGCAATTTATACTAGCTTTTAATAATTAAACGAATCAATGCACGAGTGAAGTTAATCCCAAAATTTCCCAAAATAATTTTAAAATTCTCGGAATATTCCAAACTTAAATAAATATGAGTTTCATAATTTTTGAAGAATTTTAGAATTAAATACGAATTTTACGAATAAATGCAATCAGAAGATCATACAGGGCTAAATAACTGATGAAATATTGATTTATAAATTTTATAAAATCCCAAAAATAATTATTGAAATTATAAAATCATAAAAATAATTTTAATACAATCCAAATATTTATGCAAATAAATTTGCATTAAATTCACTTTTAAAAGTGAAAACAATTCAGTACATTCAATAATTAATTACGCGAATAACCTGACATACCATAAATCACACATAGATATTAATAAAATAACACATAGCTGATGGAAGCTATACACATATTTTATTTATTTAATAATTTCATAATTTACACTTTTAAATAATACGAAAATACACGAGTCGTTATAGTATAAGTTAGGGTTTCAATGTCGAAGGCTGAGAGTGATTAAGTGAGAGAGAATCGGGAGAGAGAAAGAGATGAAGGAGAGAGTCGGGTGAGATGAAATGTTTGTAAGAGCATCTCAGATAGGGGTTGTCAAGGAGATTGTCAAGCTTACAAGGCATGACACACTTGGTTGCCTACCTATTGGAGTTGTGAGGTTGCCAAAAGATTGTCTACCAAGGTTGCCAAAACTTGGCAACCCTTGGCAACTTCCGAAATTAGCAAAAAGTCATAAAAAATATCTAAAGTGTATATTACTCAACCCACTTTTATATTGAACTAAATATAAAATTAATATAGAGTGACCACATGGGTAACCTTTAAAGTTGCTTAACTATTAGAGCAAAATTTTAATAAATGTTGCCAAGAGTGATATGGATGTGAGAGACAATTAAAAAATAATATATTTAATGATTTGTCATGGTTTGCCAACTTTGTTAGTAACCTCTATTGGAGATACTCTAAAGGGGGAAATGTTTTTAGCAAGGGGCATATGTTTTTGTCAAGGCCCGCGTGTTCTTTTGAAAAGTAGTTTAGACATCAGTTTTGATTTTAACTGATGTAAAAAACATACTGTAACATCGTTTTGGAACTAACCGATGTTAAACACATTTTCAACATCGGTCCTTAATGACAGTGATATCTATGAGGTGATGTCTATTGATCCTTTTCTTGTAGTCTATACAAAATATATGATTTTTCTCAAGGGAGTTATTTGAGAATTTACCAAAAATACTAACTTTGCTAAGTTTTTTTTTCAATTTTACTATACTTTTGTAAATTCTTTTAAAAAATTATAGTATTTTTGCAAAAATGTTTTTAGGCTTGGTTATATTTCCAAAAAGCCCATATTGTTTTTAGAGTGACATTTTAATTTTCAGAGCAAACGAAAATTTAAATGATAAAATTATTTCCCACATTCAGAATAAAATCCATCCCCAAAATACCAAACTCTGCCCCAAGTAAAAAAATAAATAAATGTAAGAATTAGTTGATGTTTTCGCACTTTTTTGAGATTGCTATTTGAGTATAAAACGAGCTCTGGAATTTTTGATCTCAGCTAATCGACAGTAAGCCGTCTAATTCCGACCCAAACACGCCCTTACCAAACCCCCTACATATACATATATATATAAACCAAATTCTCCCCAATTTCTAGGGTTTCATCTTCAAATCTCCCAAATCATCAATTCTCATCTCAATTAAACCCCAAAAATGCCTCAAAGACACTCAAAAAACAACAACGATCTAGCCTACTTCACGTACGATGAGAAGAAGAAGCTAGGCTACGGAACTCAAAGAGAACGATTGGGTAAAGATTCAATTAAGCCGTTCGATTCGTGCTCGCTTTGTCTGAAACCAGTAATTGATCCCATGTCGTGTCAGAAAGGTCATATTTTTTGTAAGGAGTGTATTCTTGAGTGCTTGTTGGCTCAGAAGAAAGATATTCAGAGGTTCGATCTACTTCTCTTGTTGTGTTTGTTTGTTTGTTTGTTTTGATTTTATTGTTTCGGGCCCGGATAATTTTTTTATTTTGTCAAGGTTGAAAATATTACGAGAAAATGGAGACTATGATTCTTAATTTATTGAGTTTAATGAGTAGAGCTAATTTATAGATGTTAATGATAGTGGAGCTAGTTTATCGAGTTTAGAGCTAATGAGAAAAGTATGAGTTTATCGAGGTTAATGAGTAAAGCTAATTTACTGAGGTTAATAAGAATAGGGCTTGTTTATCTAGTTTTAGAGTAGAACTAGTTTATCTAGGTTAATAATTAGAGCTAATGTGACATATGTACTAATTTATCGAGGTTGATGTTGTGTGTATTAATGAGTAGTGCTAAGCTTTGGGTTGGACAAACCAAATTGGAATAGTTGTTTTTAAATACGAATGTGTTGTAGGGAAGTTGAAAGTTTGGTTTGGCACTTGTGTTTGTGAACTATTTACGAGCCGGATATCTGATTTTTTAGAAATTTCATGAACTCGTCTATGAACAGTTATAGCAGCTGGTGATTTCAGCTGAATAAACAATGCCCATGACAATTACGAGTTTGCAAACATGTTAGCTCTATGATTTGGGACATGGAGCAGTAACATACTTGGCTTCTTTAAAATTCTAAGGAACCTTGTTGAACTGAGTATTATATTAACTGCTCTAGGGAAATTTGTTTTCTAAAGAATGTGGCGAATATGATTTGTTGTTGTGTATTATAAATCCTGTTAACAAAATTAAGTTGATGGAAATTGAATCAAATACATAACTTAATCATCTATGACACGAAATTTTATTATATTGGTAAAAAAATAGGAACATCAATACCTTTATTATTCTGTTCATTGAATGTTATGCATTGATTTCACAAATCAGTGTGTTATACACGTATACTGAAAGTTTCTTCAGGTCATAGGGCTGTAACATGATGATATCTTTATATTGTTTTTATATTCTTTATATTATTTTTATGTAAATATCCATAAATGTTATATCCAAATCAAAACCAGTAGAAGAATCTTAATACAAATGATGTATTGTCATTGCAAACCATATTGAACTTCTATGATCTTGTAACTAAATGATTAGAAATGTGTTTATAGAACTAACTTTAATGGAGTAGTACATGAATCACATTTCTTTGGTTAGTTTGTTTAATGCTCTATTCAAGTTGGTTCCCAAATGCATTTCAAACTACTCGCTTCTGTAAGTTTTATCTATTTTATTATGTTTATATATCTATAGTTTTAACCAAATATAGTTTGGGGGTTCAAGAAAAGGAAAAAAAAGAGAGTTTTTAGATGATGAAGTTATCTAGAATTATTAGATACTTACATCGTCTGTATGCCATTAACTTCAATACATCGGTTAATGACTAGCCACTTTTCCTCTTTTGGTTTAAGATGCGGGAGGTACTCAGTTGGCTTGTTACATGGAATGATGTCCTTACTAAGTCCACTTATTATTTGTAATATATTTTCAAATTTCCTTCGTATAATATTTGAAATACTTCCATGTCTTGCACAATATCAGCTCTTGATAATTTGTTGAAGAGCTGAAGTGTATTGTAACTTGGTTATTAGTTAATAAGCCATTGCATCTTTGATGAGGGTGTACACGATACAGTTTATATATTCTTGTTTTCTCTGTTGCCACCCTGATGTGTAAAACTTTAGCAAGACTACTACTTAATCGTAGTTGTATTGGCAATCTTTGGATGATATGCAGGTTATAACTTTTTTCCAGTGTAACAAGTTGTGAATTTGAATGTTGTCAGCATTTTACATAAAAAAACCTAAAAACTATGACCACATTATACCCATCTATAAGTTAAAATAATTTTGATTTGGGTTATGTCCTCTTTTGTGTAATAGACGATAAATCTTATGTGTAGTTTGAACTTGTTTTTGTGAATGTTTGCTGAAGATAATGTTTTCATTACTTGCAGGAAAACAGCAGCCCATGCTATGCAGCAAAAACAAGATAAAGAGGATGAAGAAGAGAAATTAGCATTGCAGAAAGCTAGAGAGCTTGATGCATTTGATCAGCAAAACCATGGTGCATTACCCCAATACAGTGATAAGAATTATAACAGAGATAAGAATGGGTTCCATGGGGCTAATAGTGTGAAGGCAACATTATATGAAGAGGAAGCCCTGAGAACAATGAAAGCATTTTGGTTGCCCTCTGCTACACCAGAAGCTCCTTCAAAGGTAGAAGCACCATCTACCTGCACTACCTGTCCAGAAGGCAGTGAGAAACTCAAGATGAAGACCCTCTTCCCCATTCATTTCACAGAGGACACTACTGAACAAAAGAAAGCCACGTCGCTTGACAAGTCATATATCTGTCCTAGCTGCAAGGTCACAATAACCAACACAATTGCGCTTGTGGCCTTGAGCTCTTGTGGACATGTATTCTGTAAGAAATGTGCTGACAAGTTCATGGCTGTTGACAAGGTTTGTCTGGTTTGTAACAAGGCATGTAAGGAAAGGAATCTGGTCCTCTTGGAAAAAGGTGGAACAGGTTTCTCTGCACACGGGGATAATCTTGAAGCAAAAGACTTCAAGCATTTGGGGAGTGGTTCCGGGCTTGGCCTGGTTAGGCCTGCAATGAAGACTTGATCTTGGTATTACACAATGAACCTTGTTGCACTTCTTAACATTTACCTTGTCCCGCCCTTTATATGTCCTTATGCATGTAATTTATGAATGTTATTTGACGGTTGAAACTGGCATTGTCGTGGAATCTGCGTATGCATTTCTTGACCCAGCCAGACGAGCGAGATACAACATATATGTTGCACTTTTTCTGTATTAGTATTGATTTAGAGTTAATTGCACTTTGCAACCCCCTTCATTTAAGATCAAAACAGTATACCTACTTTGCAAAATATTGTTTGCAACCCTTAACTTTCAATATCAACTATAACATGCATCCTTTGCGGTTATAAAATTGAAATTGAGATGTTAATATTAATAACTAAAATTTCAAATTAATTAAAATATTTATTTTAATACATTTTTTACATGAAAAAAATTGTAGCTATTTTCTATTAGTAATACTCTAAATTAATCATTATGCTAAATACTTAAAATATATTTATTAAGCAAAATATATGTTTATATATATAATAATAAAGTTTCTAAATATATTTATATTTTAAAATTTTAAAAATTATACTGAGTAATAAAATAATTGACATTAATATTGTTTTTATAATTTGAAATTCTAAATTTTAGTTAAAAAAATTAAAATTATTATTTAAATATTTTGCTGAATTTCAATTTTACCATTTAGAATATAAATATTTTTAACAAAATGGTTAAAGGTATGCATATTGTATTTGATATCTAAAGTTAGGGGTTGCAACCTGTATTTTTGAAAATAAGTATATATTTTTGTTATTCAATGAAATGTAGGGGTTGCAAAATGCAATTAACTCTATTAATTTATGAGTGCTTTTCTTTTCTTACAAAGTCTTTAAAGTTATAAATCTTGTGTTTCTTTATGCTTAAACGTTTGTTATTTTAATCCCAAAATATATTGGTTGAAGATTTTGAGTGGGCTTTTGTTTTCTTACAATTTGGTCTTCAAAGTCATGAAGTGTTTTTCATCTGTGCCTAAACTTTGTTTGTTATTGTAATCCCAAATTATATTGGTTGGGGATTTTGAGGGTTTAATATAATTGAGGTTCTCTTCTTTATGGGGCCCTTTTGAAAAAGTATTAGCTTTGATATCAGGAAAATGATATTAGGAAAATATTATCTGTACGGGGGTTACAAACTTATCCACCACTTGATCAAGTTGCACCAAAAGACAAAAGTGCAGCCATTGCCAACACCATCACAACTCACAAGTGCCTCTTCCTATCTACTACTACTAAATCAACTCGCTGCCTTTCTTGCGGGCCGTTGAATTAATTAATATTACGCATCTGTTTAACAATTATTAACTAATCACTCATGCGGATCACAATCACTGTCATTATTATGAGATGAATATAATTATCAGTAATAATCAAATCACAATCACTAAATTATGTATCAATGCCATACGAACATCCCCTATCCCCCCGCATACCTTGCGTTCATCGTGTTTTGTTTGCTTTCCTCCAAAAATAATAGTAATGTTCTAACTTATAAGTTCTGGCATATATATAATGATTTTGCAAGCATTTCGCACCTCAGTTTTATATTATTCATTCTTAGGTATTTTTGGATACCAAAATTTGGTCCAAAATAACGGATATTTATGACTTGTCAATTTCAAATATTTTTATTAGTAAAATTTATGTTAATGTTGGAGATTTAATATTATTAATTAATTTATAGCTAATTACACCATAACACGTGTTATGAGATTCAATATTATTGATTGATTAATGAGAGCACAATAATTGTTATTTGGGATCAACATCAATTTGAAATCTTTAAAATTATTCCTATAAAATTTTAGAGCACATTGGAAATACACAAATGAATATGACATGATTGACACATGGATAGCAAATTAAAAATAGGAAATAATCTGTACAACAGATATTATCAACTCACTAGCTTAAAATTACAATTATCCAACAACCAAAATAAAAAACCCCAAATAAATTCTAACATAAATATAGTGGATAATGGTCCCATTAAAAATAATAATAATATTCTAACATGCAAACAGCTGTATGTATAATGTATGTATGTCCCCACTGCATTAATACGCCCACCACCAACACCAACACCAACACCAACACCAACACTATCTTCCTCCTCCCCCTGTCTCTATTTAATCCTCACCCCCTCCTCCCCTGAAAATATATACACACAACCCCAGATATATACACACAATCTTCATGGAGGAGGAGAGGGTAATCATGAATGGTGATGAAGAGGAGAAGACAAGATTATTAGATGAAGGTGGTGGTGGTGTCTCTCTTTTGGATTTTGATGTGCTTTGTTCTGCAGTTGTTGCTATGCAAAATCAAGGCAAATGTAAATGGGTCAATAATCAAAAACAACAAGATTATGATAATGATATTGATGATGATGGTTTTGATAGTGGGCCTATTGGTGTTTTGAGGATGTGGGAAGGGGATGTTTTTGGTTGTTTTGATGATCAGCGCATTCTTCTTGAATCTTGTTGGTATGATTTAAATTTTGCTACTTTTTGATGAATGATTTGTGGGATTTTTCTTTTTTTGGTGTAAAGTTTGGTTTTTTTATTGGTTTTGGTTTGGTAATTGAAATTAAACATACCCGGTATATACGCTCTTAGAAAGGTTGAGGTGGGGTAATTTTTTTAGCTTTTATGTGGGAAATGATTTTTTGGGTTGTTGAGTTGAGGTTTGATTTTAGTTCAATTAGGTGGGATTGAGTGTTGGATTTGTGTTTTGGGATAAAGGGTGTTTGTGTGTGGTTTGGTTTGTGCCTAAAGTTTGAAGCTTTGATTGCTTTGTTAATGTTGTTGTATCTGGTTTGGCAGTTGTCCATGGTATAGGTTTGGGAAGAACATGAAAAGAGCTGGCTTTGGATTTTGCTTTGCTCAGGTACATCCATTCTTCAAGTTGGTACAATTTTCGCAAATTGTTCTATTGTAGGGTAATGGTTTCAAACTGTATAGCCACTCTTTTGAATATAAATTTGACGACATTTGTAGTTATTACCTTGAGTCATATATAGTATATGTTATCCTTGTAGTCTCTAGTTACCGCTCTGGGATTTGTTGCAAAGTTGGTTTTTAATGACAAAAAGGTAAATGGATGTATTTATCTAATTGGAATGTTCTAAGTACAGTTCTTATTCCGTTTTTTGTGTAGCTCATCGGAAAATGTCAGATAATCAACTAAATATATATGTGATCAATGTATCTTGTTGCACATTTGGAATTTGGATACACTTGTATGCTTTTTTCCCTTGAAGTTTCGTTAGAAAAACCGCAATGAAGATACCAAAGAATTAAAATTACTTGAAAGGCTAAATTAATCTTGTAATGGCCTTGTAGTTGATGTTGCTGCAGCCCAGCTGGCCATTCAAAAAAAGTAGATGGTTAGTGCAGTTATTAGTAAAATGTTTTCCAGATACTCTGTTTGTGAAGTACCAAATGATTAAGTACTTCGCTTTTCTGTCCTGAATATAAAGTTTAATTACCATTCAAGCTTATTCCAATGTTAAATGTAATATATTCAAGTTGCAACTTTCTGAATACTTCTTATTTCTTGCTTGTTCCTTGGTTTATATCTGTAAATCTTCAGGCAATTGTTTACATTGTTCTTGCTGCTGCTGCTCTCGTCAATATAACGGCATTTGCTGTCACAAGAAGACATTGCTTTCTCTATATGGGTGTTGCTTTTACCATCTCTGTTGGAGCGTACATGGGATTTCACCGGATGCAGATTAGAAAGAAATTTAACATTAGGGTAAACATTTCTCACATTATTATTGTCTAGCGGAACAGCATATATTAATTAAATATATACTTTTGCATATGCATGCTAGACCGCATACCTGGTCCTATAGGTCAATAATGCATTGGCAAACAGTTATGGATTGGGCGGCTTCACAAACATGAAATCTGTTCTTTGAAAATGGTGGTGGTTGTAAGGCTGGGGTGGCTGCTTAATCAGCAATGTTCTGTCTAGGTTGCTTCCCAGACAGCTGGACCTATAATTTAATATGCTTTTCCTGATGCCAGAATATTTTGGTGGCTAAACTGGATGTCCAAAGCATGTAACACATGGCACCACCTAAATCATTTTAGTAATGCATTGAAGTCACTTGATTTTAAAACTTTAGTACACGGTCTTTGGTCTTTACGTATTTGGAGCTGTTAATCTTTTTTGATCCTATTCGTTTTCTATTTAGCTGCCAACTGAGCTGGAACTTGTGTACTATATTCTTTCTCGTTTTCTTGATTTGGATAGTTATCTTCACATTTTGTCACATGAACTACATGCACTTTACACACGCCTGTTATACATGATATATGTCGCACACTTTGTTTACTTATTTGTTCTTATTTCTTCCTTTTTTTCGTTGGCAGTCACTGTTTGATTTTTCCTGATATAGTTCTTACATTACGTAATCATATATTCTCGATCATACTCACACATTTATCTAACTCTATTCTCATTCAGGGAACTGATAGTGTAATGGATGACTGTCTGTACCATCTGGTTTGCCCTTGCTGCACGCTTAGTCAGGTATAAATCCAATAAATTTCAATTAAAATGTATTTAGAAGTAGCAATAAGAACTTTAGTTGTGTTTCATACTTCCTTCTCAGTATCCCAGTACAAATTTTGGGGCTGCATCTTGTATGATAAACTTTAGTGATCATCACAGTTGCAACTCTATATATATGTTATGAAATCAGCTCTTTAATTAGTTGTAATTGTACAGGAATCCAGAACATTAGAGATAAATAATGTCCAAGATGGCACTTGGCATGGTCGCGGAGACACAATATGTGTAGGAGCCTATAATGAAGGCAGCAACAGTATACTTGAGCTACGGGCACCTACTGTGATGTCAATACAGTCATCAGAACCATCTATGATGGCAATTAGGTGAAGTGCCTAGAATTCTGCACCTGTCGCCTCACTATCCGGAGACAAAGTCTCGGTAAGCTTTAATTTATGTTGTGCTGCAAGATGCATTTCACAAGCTTTACAGTTAGGTTTTGGTGCATATGATGCTGTAAGAAAGTGCCACTAAAAGTGAAATGGCCATCTTTAGAATATTGCCCGACAGGGCTGATGAAATTATATGTACAAATGTTACATACAAGAATGTTGGAATGAGAAAAACAGCACCTTGCCTCCAAATTCCAGGGAAGTCCTTCCACACCAATTTGCCACGTCTTAATATGCCTCATTTCTTCTTTCTTATAAACTATGGGCTCGTTTGTTTTTTTTAAAAAAATGTAATTTATAAGTTAAAAATTGAGAAGTATTGTATAAGTGAACGTTAGTTAGGTGTTGGATATTTTAGTATAAGTGAAACGTTTGATAAATCATAACTTGTAACTTATAAGATACAGTTATTTTTTTAAAAAATCAAAATTTTAATATAATAATTGGACACATGAATAAAAAATTAAAAAAGAGCTTCAAAACATAAATATTGAAATACAAATTAGTAAAAATAATATTTTGTAATAGTATATTAATAAATATAAAAGTACTGAAGATAAATGTTTCAAATTAAAAAAACATAAAATTTATTTAAATAACTAAAAAATAAATATGTTGGGATAAAAGTAAAATAATTCATTCGTACCTTAATATAAGGGCTCGTTTGGTTGACCACATTCTGAATCAGGTATGAGTTTCAGTCATTTTAACCCCAAGTTTGGTTCAAAAAAATAAAATTCCATACCCATTCATCAAACCCCAAGTATGGGTTTTTCATATCGAAGTAGGAAGTGAGTATGAGTGAGGGGTATGCGTGTTAACTTTTATTTCACTATTTTAATTTTTATTTAAGTAATTAAATATAAATATTTAGTCCTAAAATAAATCTATGAACCTAAAAATATTAAAATAATAATAAAATTAATATATTTAATTAAATTAAAATTATTGACGTAACAACACTCAACCAAATACATGATATGAGATATGATATCTGATCTCATAACACTCTAACCCGATTCCTGATTTTAACACGATATCACATCTTGAACCACGACCCCTTAATGTAATTTAATTTGATTATGATTAATAGGTTATTATTATTAATTAATCGCCTATTGGGAGAAATGGAAATAAATTGAACGGCTTTTAAGAGGAATGTAAGTGATTCTCAACATTCTGTTTATGGAGATAAAATGACATATGGCCTGTTTGGGTCTTAAAAACGTTGAAATGTGTTGATACGAAGGGCATAATCTTTAGGTTATTTAGGTGTTTTGATAATTTATTTATAAGTTACTTATAAATTGATGATGTGTTTGACAAGTGATAACTTATAATTTAAAAGATAAAATTTTAAAAAAATAATTTTTTTTTAATAATTTTAATACTTGAATATAAAATTAGAAATATTTATATTAAAATACAAATTCTTAAAAGGAATTTTTTTAAAAATAATTATAACATTTACAAAATATGAGTAACAATCTCATCACATTTTCAGTTTAAAATGTTATTTTTTTTATCTCAATTATATTCACACATAATTAATTTTATATCATTAGAAGTTAAATCTAAACTACTAACTTTTTAACTTTTAAAATAGTTTAAGATAATTTATAATTTACAGTTCAATTTGAGTCAATTGGACAGTAAAAATCAAAAAAACACATAAAATGGAACAAACGAAGTATATAATTAAAATATGGAATACTATAATTAATATTAAATCATAATATTTTTTTTTGAAAAATGAAAATAATTCAATAATGAAAAGTCATACGGCATCTACACATATGATCGAAATTGAACAAATACATAATTATATCGTTGTTGAATCATTTCTTCTTGTATAGGCAACCAAACGATATTTTGAGGTGATATTTGCATGATGTAATCCTCCAATTATTGTTTTGAGCAATCGACCACAAATGCATCACCATAAAAATCTTTATCACTGAATCAACACCATGAAAATTCCGCAGATCTGTAATCTCGGGCATGATGAACAGTAAACAAATCAAATAAAACCAAATTTTCACAAGGAGAGACAAACAAAATCCAAATAAATTGGAAAATTATTCTTATTGAAGATTAATGAGAGATGAAGTAAGAGATGAAATAACAATACTAAAAAGATGAAGAGCTCAGGACTTTCCATCGGTGAAAGCCGATGGAAGCCCCTCAGAAATAATAGGGGCTGCTTCAAGGTTCAGAGAATTTTAGGGTTTTTTTAAATTATAATATTTTAACTATATATAAATAAATATTAGGTATACCGATGGAAGCCCCTCAGAAATAATAGGGGCCTGCTTCAAGGTTCAGAGAATTTTAGGGTTTTTTTAAATCATAATATTTTAACTATATATAAATAAATATTAGGTATTGGGTTCAATAAGAAAAAAATATATGGCAAATGGCAGGTGTACAAGAAACAAGTTAGGCTCCCTTACTTTCGTATTTCATATAAGCTGTTGAAAATAATTAATTTTGCAATCACCCAAACAGTCAGTCATAATTGAAATGGTTTTTTTTTTTACAAATGCAGAAAGTTTTTATTAAATTGAATATGGTACAGTTATGACAAATCCCCAACTGTCGATACAACCAGGTGATAAAATAAATAACATACTAAAAACAATTAGATGATTTGTTTCCTGATCGTTTAACACATATAATTTAAAAATTCTTGAAATTAAAAATGAAATCAAAGACATCTCAAGCGATCCAAAATGCAGCAGCATATCTGAAAATAACAACATCGCAATTGACCATATCACATAAAAACTTTGGTTAGCCCAATTTTCAGAAACACCAATCGCATAAAATGAGATTGGAGAAGCGACATCTCAGCTATCTACATGTCAGACACCAGCTATAAACATGCCGAAAGTGTAAACCCATGAAAGATGAAAAATCTTTAATTGTGAAAGGTGGAAGGTGGGCTCTTACAATAATCACCACCGTCTCAGATCCGATGCAGGTTTTGCAGATCACCAAAAATATCAATAAATTCGTTCTCAACACATCACCATGTAAAGCCAAGCATGATTAAATAAAAATATAACGAACACTACAAAATAAGAGACAAAACATACATTTCAAGAGAAGAAACATACAAACACCCAAAAAATTGGATTTTATTGAAAATAAATTAACGAGAATAACAGAGAATGAAGGTGTTGAGACTTTTCATCAGAGAAAATCACTGAAAACCCTCAATTAACTTGAAAATGGACAAACTCTAGCAAAGAGGATGAAAGAAGGGAGGCGGCTGATTAAATAAAATGGTCTTAAATGACATATAATTTACCAGAATGGTACCCCAGCCACATAACATGACCGTTTACATATTTTGCCAAACGGCACGATTAAAGCAGTTCATTGACCATTTAAGTGAATTTGATTGTCGTCATTATATCTGATTTTTATTTTGGCAAGAATATGAAATAGTTTTTATATGTATTAAAAGTGAATAATGATATATATGGATGTAAATACTGTAGTTATAGTTATGTCTAGATTATTAAAAAAAGAAATAAAGAAATGCAATGAAATTTAACTAGGTATTTTTTTAATTCATTAAAATGGAATGATGTCAAGTGACAACTGAAGTATCTTGACTAGAAAGCTGGAATGTTTGGTACGTTAACTTTCTGTTTTTTTGTCTATTGATTTTCTCGTTAACTGTTTCATGTGTGTGATGGGCAGCTATTAGTATTTTAGGCCGTGTTATTAAAATCGCTAATCGGGTCTAATCGGTTGAGGTACCGATTAACGATTAATCGATAAATCGGAATTAATCGGAACAATAATCAGATACATTTTTTAATATTATTTAAATATTTATTAAAATAATACATTTTCAATACACATGTCAATTACCCTGCACAATCTTTGGGTTGAGCTTGCATGAATATTAGATTTGGCCCATAATCTTGCAACTGAACGGCCCATTACAATAGACAATACATTAGTATTCCAGTTATAAGATTAGGTCACGCCTTTAAAGTCTAAACTAGTAACTCATCTAATCGCAAACTTCTCATCTTCTTCTTCTATCACCTTCTTTCATTACATGTAAACCAAATCTTATATAAACATAAAAATTTTACAACGTTATTCAACCAAATTATCATAATCCACTGCTATGTTCATACACCCATTTCATTACATTGAATCAGAGACTACAAATATGAACATATATGCACACATATACATATATTGAGTGTTTAATTTGTCTTGAATGATTAAAAAGCTGTGACGATTTGATTAGATTCGACCCAACTTTAGATTAGACCCCACTTTTATTATCTTGCTCGATTTTGGTTCGATTTTGGTCCGATTTTGATTGAATTGACCCGATTTTCTCGGAAAAACGTTTTTCCGGTTGATTTGACTGAAATAAATTGTTGGCCTGCCGATTGATGATTAATCGTCAAAATCGGCGATTTTTACAACCATGATTTTAGGTAACAAATTTTCATTGGTATATTCTCATTTATAATATTGAGAATTTATGCACATAATTCTCCATTAATTAAAGTTAGTCGAATTCATTCAAAAGTGGTTGTTGGAGTCTTATTCAACAAATTGACGAGGAATGAACGGGAACAAAATCAGAAATTATTAAAGAAAACTATACATCATTCATTAAATTAATATGCATTAGTAAATAATAATTAGATAAAAACTATGACCCGATAATTTTGGTCACGACACAAAAATTTAGTGATTTTATTTATTGTTTTTGTACTCTACAAAGATTTAATATCGGATTTATATTTACCTTTCGAGTATACGACATGACGCGAAAAGGCGAAATGTATGACATAAATATATATTATAATTAAATATTAATAGTCATATTGAAAATATGTGTATTTCTTCCCGTTATAATATTATATTATGTTATAATATTATATTATATTGTATATAAGTGTAACCTAAGTATAAATTTCATGTGTTTTGTTAAAAAATTTACCTAAGATTCTCATTTCTTTTTATTTCCTTAATTAATAAAATATAATTTATATTAATATTCAACTTTACATGATGACACGAAAAGAAAGTACACTCACAATAAATATGTAGGTTTAGCGTTAAGGTAGATAAACACCAAAATTTACAATAGGAAAGTACGAAAATATGTCACACGAACAAATGAACGAATTGATAGGACTCATAATATCTGAAATCTCACTTATCAGAATGAACCAAACCGCACCTATATTTCTAGGATGTATTTTTTATATAATAGTAGAAATTCTTTAACATTTTTTTTGCTAATTAATTCATATCAGAAAAAGAAAAGAAGAAAATTGTGCGTGTATCCACTTTGTCAATAACATCACGTAAACAGTCAGGCCTGTATATAGGCAGAGCCAGATTTCATTATTAGATAACTTAGAAAAGTTATCAATTATAAATGTTACGCGTAAGAATCCGGTTTTGAAAATCAAGTCTGGTTACCTATCATATGGGAACCGGTTCTTTTTTCCAGCTTCCAAAAGTCTGTGAATAAGGTTGAGGCAGTAATTACAGGGGAGCAAAAAAATCGAACAAAAATCGAAACCGATCCGAAATCGGTAAAATTCGTAATAAATTAATCCGTAAAAATTTGAACCGATCCGAAACTGAAAAGTTCAAAAACCGACCCGATGATAATTTTTCGGTTCCGATTTTAGGTCCAAACCGATCCGAGAAAAATCAAACCAATTATTTAAATAAATATATATATATATATATATGATGGACTCCGAGGACTCCGATAAAAAGGTGGACTCCATAGAACTCACCCCTATATATATGTATATATATTTGGAATTAACAAATATATGTATATTACATGTAAAACATCAAATTATTAACATTATGTAGTATATTGTAGTATATTGAGCAGAGTAGACTAGCAGCAAGCAACAATATTACCTATAATAGAAGTCTGTAGCCTCTCGCTCCTCGTCCCTAATTTTAGTATGTAGTCTCTCGCTTGTGTTAAACCTGAAATACGACCGAAGCAACAAACACATCTAAATTATAGCAAACTCATTTAAAAAATTGATATGATTGATCATATGGATATTGTTAATCATCTTGTGCATTTTAAATTTATGTTATTATAACTCTGGTTGTAATATTGACAGGATGCTTGAATTTGTTTAGCAAGCATATAGTTTCAGAATTACCTATTTATTTAATTTTATTTTTTTATTATGCAATACATATTTTTATCGGTTTTGCAACCGAAACCGAACCGATATAAACTGATCTAGTGTTTTTAAAACCGAATTCAATCCGATGGATCTGTTGTGATTGCAGGTTTTAATTTTAAAAATAAAATACTTCCGGTTCCGATTTTGGTTTTATCTAAAAACCAAACTGATCCGAGATTTACTCACCCTGCTAATTCCTATGTAAAAATTTAAAGGAAAAAACACTTATTTCTTGCAAGTTGTGACAAATTTTCCGCATTCTAATTATTACTCCCTCCATTTTAATCATTTATTTACATTTGGGTTGGGTACGGAGACTAAAAAAAATGATAAAGTAGTGGTGAAAAGTTAAAAAAGTGAGTAAAGTGGTAGAACTGATTAAATAATTAAAAGATAAATAAAAGTAGGAGCCATCAACAAAATAATTTAAAAATATAAATAAAAACTATTATTATTTTGTAAGCACACCATCATTTCATAACTAAAACACCCTCACTCACAGAGGCGGCTTAAGTTGAAGTGTTGAAGTTAGTAGAAGGAAAAAAACTAATTCATTTTTTTTTAAAATAATAGCTTGCCAAATAAACTCATGAAATAAAGATAAAATTTGTTCAATAAAACTCTTTCTAATCATTTATAATATGTAATTATTTTAAATAAAAATCTTAAACAAATATCAAAAAGTTACACAAAGAAACAAACAAATATAAAGAACAAATACATAAACAAAAAAAAATATACAAATGAGTTACATCAATTAATTAATACAAAGTATAGAAGTTCATAGTACAACAAAGAAACTAATTAATTTTTTTTTTAAAAAATGTAGTTAGCATGATACACTCGAGAAATATAGATATAGTTTGTTTAATAAAACTCATTCTAATCATTTATGATATGAAATTACTTTAAATTACTTAAAAATATATATCAAAAAGCTATAAAAATAATAGAAAAAATAAAAAGAACAAATACATAAATAAAAAAGCATATAAATGTACAATAAATTACATCAATTAATTAAAAACATCAGAAATTACAACAAACAAACATTACATTGAAAAATTGAAAAAAACTTAATGGAAAAGATATATATTTAATGCAAAAAAATTAAATTAGAATAATATTTTAGGAAAAATGAAATAATTAAAAGATAAATAATTGTATAATACAACTATCAACAAAATGATTTAAAAATATAAATAAAAAAATATTATTTTGAAACCAGAGCATAAACTAAAATATTATACCTAAATTATGAGATATATTATTAATTTTAATATATAAAATTTACTGAAATTAAATTAGATTAATATTTTAGGATAAAAATATTATTTAAAGATAAATAAAATTAAAATTAAAATATTTATATTAATAATTTACAAATTACCCGTACATCGCACCGGTATAAAGCTAGTGTAATATACTGTACTCAAGCACGAGACATACTTTTCTTTTTAAGATGTATCATAGAGGAATGAATCTTTCTTTATATAACTTATTATTTAAAATTATCAAAGTCACATATTCATACAATATATTTATTTTAACACACATTATCTAATGACAGATGGATGTATGGAATTGTGTGTTAAGTGGCATATCAATATTTTTCCAATTATTTTTAGTTTTTTAGTAAAATATTTATATGTACGCAGAGTTTTTCAGATTTTAGATTTTATTAATTAATCCCAAATTAATTTTCAGTAAAATATGTGACCGATCCGATTTTTAAAAATTTGATTAGTCCTTATATATTTTACTTGATGAGTGTATTATATATAAATTATTATATATTATATAAAATTTTAATTAAATTTAAATAATTTTTAATTAATAACATAGTAATATATATTAACTTATAAATTACTACAAAAATAAGAATATTAAAATTAAATATAATTTAAAATTTAAAGTGCATCCAATTTTTATTTCGATAAATCTTTCCAATTAATATTATAGAGTAATTGACAGTTTGTAACCCACTTTTATTTTCATTTTTACGATTTGGGTCTACATTATTTTCTCTATCAACTTACACCCCATAAAATTAATTTGGCTTCTATTTGCACCACATTGACGACTTTCCATCCAAGATGACCGTTATCTTTAACGGAAGCGGGGGCATTTCAGTAAATTACTAATTAAAACAGAAGAAAATTATATTTGACATATATCTTAAAAATTATAATCATAATTTTTAATTTGTAATTATATTTATACACTCGTAGAACTCTACATATCAGCTTACTTTAATTATATTTTAGATTTCATATTTTTTGGTTTGAAATTTTTAATACAATTTTAGTTTTTTAAAAAAATTCGGCCCGTTAGATCTAAAACCGGACCGAACCCAATTATTTCGATTCGGTCCGGTCCGGTCCGGTCCATAATACAATTTCGGTCCAGTTCGATCTAAAAAAAAATGATAATTCATTTTTCGGTCTATTGGGTCCGTTTATGGACCGAACCAACCGAATGCTCAGCCCCATTTGCAAATAACAAGCAAAAGTTATCTGTAATATCAATTTTCATGAAATATACCCGAAAATCAGACCCCAATTTGAAATAAGAATCATATATTCTAGTTTAATTTTTTATTTTAGCGAATATGGATCGACCTATTAAATATTCGCTCCATTTATAATTGGATTGTTTTTATCGGATCGAAACCTGGATCGAATATTTAATATGTCGATTCCTATCCGCAAAAATAAAAATTAAACTCGATTCTATGATTTTTATTTCGAATTGGGGATTTGATTTTCGAGAATTTTTCATAAAAATTTGATATTACGTATAACTTTGCTTGTTATTTGCAATTGATACATGTATTTATTTGTAGGTTTGGACTGGGAAATCGAAGGATTCAACGATTTTTGTTTGGAGACCAAAAATTTCCGATTATACCTTTGATATAAAAGTTAAAAACGGTTTAGGGGTGTAAAATAAAGCGAAATTCAAAGTTAAAGTTGCAACTTGCAAGAAAAATATAATATAGATCCGAATTGAAAAAACACCCAAAGAAATGGGTTATAAAGTGCCAATTATTCTTATATTCTTATGTTTTAATTAGTGATTTACTGAAATGTCCCCGCTTCCGTTAAAAGTTAACGGTCATCTTGGATGGAAAGTCGTCAGTGGTGTACAAATAGAAGCGAAATTAATTTTATGGGGTGAATGTTGACTGAGAAAATAATCTAGATCCAAATCGCAAAAATGAAAATAAAAGTGGATTATAAAGTGCCAATTATTCTTTATTATAAAATTTTTGTATTCATTTTTAAGTTTCAAACAAACATTTTCTAAATTATCCTGCTTTTCGGGTTTCTCAAATTTCAGGAAACATATAATTTGATAAAAAAAAAAGTTAAGCTTACAAAATGTTTGTGAGAATGGCGCAGAGAATTATTGGATAAAATTCATTCTTATTTTGGTTCTTGCTTGTTTAATAACCATAGAATGAAAATGTCGTCGAGTGCACGAGATATTAATTTAGTGACATATTTTATATAAAATCCTATATCCGCTGCTGTACCGCACGGACAGAAGTAGACAACCACCAGGGAATAAAAATGGTTATAATTTGATGTCAACTACTAATGTCAAGTTTACACACGTGATTTACTTAAATTTTGGACCTACATTTCTTCCACTGAAATCAACACGCTCTTTCCTAGAAATATTAAAGCTATGGGACTTAGATTATTTGTTTGAAATACGAAACATTCAGATAAGATGTAAATTACTTGGCACTCTGCTTACGGGGTGAGCATTCGGTTTGGTTAACCGAATACCGAACAGAAATAACTAAAATAATTCGGTTCAGTTACCGAACCGAAATAATTCGGTTTTTAATTCGGTTATGATTTTTATGTTATTCGGTATTTCGGTTTTTTCGGTTTTTTTACCGAAATATCCGAATTACCGAAATATAATAAATAATATATATAAATATATACATAAATATATTTATTTATATATTACTTATTTTTACCTAACTCCATTCTTTTTTTCACTTAAATTATTAATTCCCCGTTCCCAACTTCACTTTTCCTCTCTTTTTATTTATTATATTTAATTACTATTTTCCTAATTTAGATTTTAATGTATTTAGTTTTCATGATCTTCAATTTAGTTGCTAAAATAAAAAACTAAACTAACTAGTAAGAATTACTTTTATTGTAATCAGGATATCACACCATAATATTCAAGTGCATGGAAGTGCAGGTAAGAGTATAAGTTTAATTGTCGTACCATCATTAATCTTTGTTGTAATTTACTAAATATTTTATTATTAAAATTTTAATTTTTTTCCTAATTCGGTTTTTTAATTCGGTTTTCAATTTTAACCAAAATAATTATTTCGGTTCGGTAAATAACCGAAATTATTTCGGTTCTTTATTTGGTTATGATTTTTACCCTTATTCGGTATTCGGTAACCGAATTATATTTCGGTTCGGTTACCGAATAACCGAATACTCAGCCCTACTGCTGACGAAGTTTCAGGGCAACATCAGAATAAGAAATTGTAATTTTCACCCATTATTCTATATCATCCACATATAATGTTGAATATATATTTACTCATATAAACCAAAAATTTGAGAATAAAACTAAAGCCAGCTGAAACTAGACGAACAAAGTAGGGGTCATGTATGCTGTATCGCACCAACAGAATTAGACAAATACTACAACGAAAAGAATGAGAGTCAAGATCTCAGCAAGTAAATATTTTGATGTCAACTACTAATGAAATGTCAAGTTTACACACGTGATTTGCTTATATTTCAGACCTGCATTTCTTCCATTGAAATCATCACTCTTTTTCCTAGAAAGTTAAAGCTACTGTCGAACTGAGTGAGGCCACAGTCCTCTTCAGATTATTGTCCGATATACGAGACATTCAGTCCATGCAAAATTGGCATCTCCAGAATTTCATAATGAAACTGTAATCTTTAGTACTGGACCAGTTAATCTGATGCTTTATTTTAAGTTAGAAACGAATTGACCACAGAATTATATCCGCTGCTCTATATAATTTAAGGAAGAGTATTTTTTTAATATTTAAAAAGATCATCAAACTATGTGCTATAAGAGAAAATTGATTATAACAGCCAAGGAATAATCGTGCTTATATAATTGATTTATTCTTGGTTTTCGGGTAATTATATGGCTGCTGCAGCGGTTGAGCAGAGATTGAACAGCTGAAATAAAGCTTTACTTGTGTATGATTAATGAACTGAATCAGCAAAGATTCAAGTAAAATGGCTGAAAAAAATACCTTCTCAATTCCGGCTAAATGTACTTGAAAAATAATCACAATGATTACACGTGCCAATATTGGTCGAAAGTAAATATTCAGACCATTTTGTAAACTGTCTACATACCGTATATATAAGGATTAAGTTTAGTGTAGTTCTTTAGAGTTGGACTCCTGATAGGGATTAATAAGTCCTGATTTTATAATTAATGGGCTGCTAGGCCCAATAATAAGATGTATAATATTTAGATCAGAAAGGTTAAGCCTGATGGACCAGATCAGGCCTGGTGGAATAAAAAAGGCCCAAAAGCCCTGATTATTAATTAATTTCGTAATTAATTAATAAGGGAAAAATCAGCTATTGAGAAGAGTCCCGATAAGGATATAAATCCTTATAGATTAGCCTCAAGGGGACCTAAAAGGATAAGGAATCAGCTTCCTACTTCCTAGGACTCCTAAGTTTATCCTAATTCAGAGGCTTGTCCACCAAGTCTCCTATACCAAGTCCAATTCAAGGACTCCCACATCTATATAAGGGGTCTCACCCCACAAATCAGAACTACATTTTTTGGCTTGATTCTCTAATTCACAGAGATACGTAGGCATCTCGTAAAGGCAGATTGAGTCACGAAACACGAGAGCAGCCATTAAAGGCCTTGAGCTCCCGAATCTTAGTAATAAATACAGCAAATAATAACCTTAGCTTTTTATCCATAACATTTGGCGCCGTCTGTGGGAACAACAACAACAACCATGGCGAGAACACGGAGAACAATTGGAGCTCTAGAGGAAGGAACACCATTAGAGACAACCCAGGTGATTTCATCAACCGTGGAGGTTCCTCCCCATTCAACTTATGCATCTACTCAGGGGGAAGCCCAGACAGGGGCAACTCATCCTCAGCCACAAGGGACAACTCCCCCGACTATTCAAGGTACGAATCCTCAAGTTCAACAAATACATATACCTGTGAATTCTCGACCCGTCGGGTATGAATATTCAACTATTGTTACTACTAACCCCCCTTATGGGATGCCCCTTCACCCTGAGGTTGGAGGAAGCGGATATGCTGGGCGAAGCGAAGCACGAGGGCGGTCGCCCCCCTATATACGAGGTTTGGATCCTATCCCTGAGGATCGGGAATTTTCTGGTCCATACACTGAGAGAGACTCCGAATCTTCGGATGATGAAGTGGCCCCGAGAAGGAGGCGTCCTGGAAAAGAGCCAATGGCCGATGGAAGGCAACGCCCCCAAAGCACCCCAGGGGCGAATCCCCAAGAAGTGCAGGAAAAGATCAGGGCTCATGAGGCTGAAATCCAAAGGCTGAGGCGTGATTTGGAGGCTCACCAAGCCACCAGACCCCACATACCTCCTAGGGGGAGAAATCCTCCTCCTATCATAGACCTGGATGGTCCGGTAAGAAGAAGGGCTGCTGTCCCAAGAACTGATCCAAGCAATCTCCTTCCCCTTGGAGATCCTGACGATCCAACTCCACCCTTCACAGAAGAGATAATGAATGCCCATATCTCAAGGAAATTCAAGATGCCCACTATCAAAGCCTATGATGGCACGGGAGACCCCGCTAATCATGTTAGGACATTCTCTAATGCACTGCTGCTGCAACCCGTGAATGATGCTATAAAATGTCGGGCCTTCCCTCAAACCCTGTCGGGTATGGCTCAAAGATGGTACAGTCGCCTACCCCCAAATTCTATTGGATCATTCAGAGAATTAAGTCAGGCTTTTATTAAGCAATTCATCAGTGGAAGAGTCCATGAGAAAAGTTCAGCATCTCTTATGAGTCTTGTGCAGGGAGCTAAGGAATCCTTAAGAGATTACCTGAATCGTTTTACAAAGGAGGCTTTAAAAGTCCCAGACCTTGATGATAAGGTAGCCATGATAGCACTGCAACAAGGAACTAGGGATGAGTTTTTCAAGATGTCTTTGGCCAAACGACCCCCTGAGAGCATGTTGCAGCTCCAAGAGAGGGCAGGGAAGTATATCAAGGTTGAAGAAAGTATGAGGAAGACCGTAGTAAGTAATGAGCCCACTGGAGGCAAGAAACGAAAAACTGATTTGGAGTATATCGCTAAGGACAAATATCCTAGAACCGAACATAACCCTGATTCAACCCCCAAGAAGGGAGGACCTGGGCAAAAGTTCACTGAATACGCTAAGCTGAATGCTCCCAGAAGTCAGATTTTGATGGAGATTGAGAAAGACAGAGATATTCGCTGGCCTAAGCCCTTGAAGGCTGATCCCGCCAAGCTAGATAAGGGCAAGTATTGCAGGTTTCACAAAGATGTTGGCCATGACACCGATGAGTGTAGGCAATTGAAAGATGAAATTGAGTTTTTGATTCGAAAAGGAAGATTGAACAAGTATACTAGAGATGGAGGGGACATAAATAATAATGGAAGGAAGAACTTTGAAGATCGTAGGAGGGACCAAGACGATCAGGGGCGAAACCCCCAGCCTAGAGGACCAGTTATAAACACCATTTATGGAGGGCCGAGACCTCGAGGGCCTGTGATAAACACGATCTTTGGAGGTCCAACTGCTGCTGGATTGTCCAAAAATTCCAGAAAGGCATATACTAGAGAGGTTATGCATATTGTTGGAGAAGCCCCGAAGAGGGCCAGGACAGAAGTAACATTGGCTTTTGATGATTCCGACCTAGAGGGTGTGAAGTTTCCCCATGACGACCCGCTGGTCATAACACCAATAATAGGAAATAGCCCGGTTAAGAGGGTCCTTGTGGATAATGGTGCTTCTGTGGATATCTTGCTCCATGACACCTTTCTAAGGATGGGGTATAACGACTCCCAGTTAACACCAACCGACATGCCGATATATGGATTTGCTGGAGTAGAATGTCCTGTGGAAGGGATAATCAAATTGCCAACCACCATAGGTACGGAGCCAAGGCAAGCAACGCAGATGCTGGATTTCGTGGTGGTAAAGGCTAGTTCGACTTATAATGCTATCATGGGAAGAACAGGGATACATGCCTTCAAGGCAGTCCCCTCTTCCTACCACTCAGTCATGAAGTTTCCCACCCGAAACGGGATTGGAGAAGAAAGAGGAGATCAAAAAATGGCTAGAAGCTGTTATGTGGCCTCTTTGAGGGCAGATGGAGTCGGGGGGCAGGTTCTTCCTATTGAAGATATGGATGTTCGAGAAAATGATGAGAATAGAGGAAGGCCAGCAGAAGAATTGGTCTCGGTTCCTTTAGACCCCGAGAATCCTGAGAGGACGACTTTCATCGGAGCCACATTAGAGGAGCCCCTTAGAGGGAAGTTAGTGAAATTTTTGCAAGAAAATAGTGATGTGTTTGCATGGTCAGCAGCTGATATGCCAGGCATAGACCCGGAGTTAATTACTCACAAGCTAAACGTAGATCCAAGCCGGAAGACAGTGAAACAAAAGAAAAGAAATTTTGCCCCGGAAAGACAAGAGGCTATAAAGCAGGAAGTGGAAAAGCTCTTAGAGGCTGGTTTCATTGAGGAGATTCAATTTACGGAGTGGTTAGCAAACCCTGTAATGGTGAAGAAGGCTAATGGAAAGTGGAGGATGTGTATAGACTTCACCGATCTGAATGATGCATGCCCCAAAGACTGTTTTCCGCTGCCTAGAATTGATACTTTGATTGATGCCACCGCTGGACATGAGATGCTGAGTTTCATGGATGGGTTTAGCGGATACAACCAGTTCAAAATGCATAAGAATGACATTCCAAAGGTATCATTTATCACTGACTTTGGTGTTTATTGTTATCTTGTTATGGCGTTTGGTCTCAAGAATGCAGGAGCCACCTATCAGAGGTTGGTGAATAAAATTTTTAAGGATCTTATTGGGAAGACTATGGAAGTCTATGTTGATGACATGCTAGTCAAGAGTCTAGTAAAGACTGATCATATAACCCATTTGAGGGAAGCTTTTGAGGTCCTGAGGTACCACAAGATGATGTTGAATCCTACGAAGTGTGCTTTCGGAGTAGGATCTGGAAAATTCTTGGGATTGATGGTCTCAAAGAGGGGAATTGAGGCTAACCCCGATAAAATAAAGGCAATCCTGGACATGGAACCCCCAAAAACTGTCAAGGATGTTCAGAAACTCACAGGAAGGGTTGCTGCGCTAGGACGATTCATCTCCAAGTCAGGAGACAAGTGCTTGTCATTCTTCAAGTCATTAAAGAACATTAAAGACTTTGTATGGAGTAAGGAAAATCAGAAGGCATTTGAAGAGTTAAAGAAGTATATGGGCCAGGCCCCGTTGTTGGCCAAGCCAGTTCTGAGTGAAGTTTTATTCTTGTACTTGGCTGTTTCAGAAAGCGCCTTGAGCGCGGTGTTGGTTAAGGAGGAACTGAAAGTCCAGAAACCCGTATACTATGTCAGCAAAATCTTGCATGGTGCAGAGTTGAATTATTCAACTATTGAGAAATTCGCTTTAGCCTTGGTAATGGCTTCAAGAAAGCTGCGTCCTTATTTTCAAGCTCACCAGATTGAAGTGCTAACAAATCAGCCGCTGAGAAACATCATTCACAGTCCTAAGGCAAGTGGGAGACTGATTAAGTGGGCAATAGAGTTGGGAGAGTTCGATCTCAAGTATAGGCCACGTACGGCCATAAAAGCCCAGGCACTAGCTGACTTCGTGGTGGAATGTACCATACCCAACCAAGAAGTCGGGGGGCAGGAAGATACCATACCTCAAGACAAGGGAGTCGACAATGGGGACAAGGAGAAAGAATATTGGGTTCTCTATTTTGATGGAGCATCAAAAACAAATTCCAGTGGAGCAGGGTTGGTTTTGCAAAGCCCTGATGGATTCCTAATTGAGTATGCTATGAAGCTAGACTTCCCAACCACAAACAATGAAGCAGAGTATGAAGCCCTGATTGCTGGCCTTGGTCTAGCTGGGACACTTAGAGTCAAAAACTTAAAGGTCCGTGGAGACTCGAAACTGATCATATCCCAGGTAAAGGGAGAATTTGAGGCAAGGGATGATACGATGGCTAAGTATGTTCGCCTAGTAAGGGCTGTGATGACCCAATTTAATGAATGCCATGTTGAACACATTCCAAGGGAAGAAAATGCTAAAGCAGATGCGCTATCAAAGTTCGCTTCGTCTGAGATTGAAGAAAGTTCAGGAAGTGTGTACTTCCGTGTTTTGAAGACACAGAGCATAGATGTTAAGCTTGTGGCTCCCATAGGCTTGGGGACGTCATGGATTGATCCCATCAAGGCTCACATTCAGACCGGTTGGTTGCCAAGTGATACAACTGAGGCATGAAAGTTAACTATTCGAGCACTAAGGTACTCCTTGATAGATGGAATTCTGTATAAGAGATCTTTCGTGGTTCCTTACTTGAGGTGTCTCAGGCCCGACGAGGCACGCTTGGCTCTTGAGGAAGTACATGAAGGTATTTGTGGGCAGCACTTGGGGGGCAGGGCCTTGGCTCATAAGATAACCCGTTTAGGCTTCTATTGGCCAGAAATGATGGCTGATGCCAAAGAATATGTGAAGAAGTGTGATCGCTGTCAAAAGCATGCACCAGTTGTTAGACAACCCCCCGAGATGCTGACCTCTATCAACTCGCCTATTCCCTTTGCCAAGTGGGGGATGGATATTCTAGGGCCTTTTCCTATGGCCACGGCACAAAGGAAATTTCTGATTGTAGCCATTGATTATTTCACCAAGTGGATCGAAGCCAAACCCTTGGCCAAAATCACTACTAAGCAGGTTGCACAATTTCTGTGGGAAAACATTATGTGCCGATATGGAATTCCACGTATCCTCGTCACTGACAATGGAGCACAATTCAACAATGAGGAATTCAAGAAGTATTGTGAAGAAAATGAAATTGAATTACGATTCACCTCTGTGGCTCACCCGCAAGCCAATGGGCAAGCAGAGGTAGCAAATCGGATAATCCTGGATGGACTAAAGAAGAGGATCGAGAAGTCAAGAAATAATTGGGTGGATGAGATACTTCCCATATTATGGGCCTATAGGACTACCTGTAGAGTCACGACAGGAGCAACTCCTTTCATGTTGGCATATGGGGCAGAAGCAGTAGTTCCCATGGAGATATCACATTCCTCTCCAAGGATTCAGGCTTTCAACGCAGAAGAAAATGAGGAAGGGCAGAGGTTAGCCCTGGATCTGATCGATGAAGTGCGAGATAAGGCACATGCAAAGATAGTAGAATATCAGAAAAAGGCTTCATTTTACTACAACCTAAGGGTTAAAGAAAGGTTTTTTAAACAAGGCGATCTAGTCTTGAGGAAGATAGAAGCATCTGGTGTAGGACAAAAAGGGAAGCTTGCCCCGAATTGGGAAGGGCCGTACAGAGTCAAAAGTGTTCAAGGTAGAGGAACCTACAAGCTAGAGACTATGGATGGATTTGAAGTCCCGAGAACTTGGCATGCACAAAACCTGAAGGTTTACTATGTGTAGGGCAGCCGGATACGATTCTCACTCGTCAGGATGACGAGTAGGTTGAAAAGCACCTTGAAGCTTTGCTTGCTTAGGATTTATATGTTTTAGTTTTATTACGAAGTTTATTATTACTTGTGTAAGGGACGAATCCCAGACAATTTTACAAAATTCATGAGTTCTTTAAAGTATGTTTGTGGCCTAACAAATAAAAGTCAAATGCATGGATGCAAGCATAGAAGGTGATAAATGAAATAGATCTGATAGATATTACAAAAATTCGATAAATAAAGTCTCGAAAATAGGATAAAAAACAGAAAGCCACGCAGGGCTGAAAAAGCTCTAAGGAGCTGAAGTACCCTCGGCATCCATATTATCATCCTCTCCACTCTCGCTGGATGTCTCTGTCGTCTCGGAGGAGGAGGAAGAGCTGTCATCCTCAGCAGGTCTGGAAGAAGACTCGGGAGGAGGAAGGAGTGGATCCTGAGGAACATGGTCCGAGACAACTACTCGGGTACGAAACCTCTGTAGCAAAGCCTCGTCATCAGGGCAGATGTAGTCCGCCGGGTTAATATCAGGACAAGCCTCGTTCACGGTCCCAAGGGCCGTGTCCCAACCAGTCCTAAAAAACCCGGGAAAGACTGAATCATCCCTAATCCTCATGGATTGGGCAAACTCCTCCGAGTCCAGATAGTTGTCTATAGCTTTATCCTTCTCCGCCCGAAGTACCACCAACTCGGCGTTAGACTCTCCGAGTTCTTCCTCCTTGCGCTTGAGCTTCTTCTCCAGGGTAGCATACTTCTTCTGTTGCCTCCTGAGGGTATTATCGGCCTTATCAGAAGCCCGCTTCCACGATTCGGCTTGCCTCACAGCGCCTTAAAAGTAGGCGTTAGACTGGAACAAAGCAATTAACAAAGTATAAGGCAAGAAAATGCTACAAGAATGAAAAATAAGTTCAAAAAAGAGAAGGCATACCGAAGCCAGAGACTGAGCTCCCATGAGCTTAATCCTCTCAAGATCAGGGGTGGCCACCACATCAGTAAAATCCTTGGGAGTCACGCTATGGTAGGACCAATCCCAAGCATGTTTCATGGAACCAACTACGGTGTCCCCTCGGCGGAATCCCCAGAGAGGCTGAAAGGCGCCTGTGGCAGCAGCAGTAGGGGCAACAGCAGTGATAGGAGCACCATGGCCTCTAGCTCCTTCAGTTGAAGCCTCCCCTATAGGCTCTTTGTGCTTCTTCAAAAAGATAGGCTCCGTGGCCTTTCCCCGGGTGTCTAGGCCTGCGAGCCGAGCTTTCTTCATCCTAGCTGTTTCCTCAACCAAAGGAACATTGTCCTCGTTAATCTCCTTAGCAGCTGAAACAAAGCAAATGACAAAATAAGTGATGTTAATAATGCATGAAATGAAGTAAAATTGAGAAGGGAAGAAAAATACACTGTTGAGAAACAGAGGATAGTCCCACATGAATCAGGGAAAACTCCTCTAAGAGAGTCCAGCTGGTGGTGGTGCCATCATCCTGAGTAAGCCCATTATAAATAATAGTTTCTTCAGGAGTTAAGTGAATGGATTTGAGGCTACCATCACTGACCTTCCCGAAGGAAGATCGAAAAAGTGTGCCCCAGTCACCATTCTCCCAACGTAACCCAACGAAACTATTCCTCCAATTTTGATTATTATCAGGAATAGAGGCGCTGTTAAAGATATGTTTGCTTTTGGGCCTTTGCTTGACATAGACCCAGCCACAGATATTGGAAGAACTATTGTAACACTGAAAGACTTTCCTAAAAACAGCTACAGAAAGAGGAAAGCCCTCCCTAAGACAGCAGACCATAAAACATAGAATGTTCCTCCAGGCGTTTGGAGGAAGCTGACACGGGTTGATTTGTAAATCAGCCAAAAGATGAGGAATAAAGGGGTGAAAAGGAAACCTAAGCCCAGCATTAAGGGCATCTGTGTAAATGAAGAGAGTATCGGGTCTCCAGTGGCAAGTACGATCACCACCAGAGACTGGAACTAATCTAAGAGGAGGAAGGACGTTATAACGAGCATTTAGTTTATTGAAATCTATGTTGTGCCAAGTATTACAATGATTAAAAGAGTCGAGATGTGCAGTGGAGGGATATTCATCCCCCCTAGTGTTAATCATATCAATTAAAGACATATATGAAGAGCGGATCTCGATATCCTTACCTCGTTTTGAAGCCGAGGCTATCTTGGCCGCCCTCTCAGAACTCTTGTCAGCCATTAGTAAAGCTGGGAAAAGCCTGGAAACTTTGAAAGGAAGGAGGCTGAAAACTAGGGGAGGAAGGTTGAGAGAGAGTAGGAAGTTGGAAGAAATGTGTGAAATGAGGAGTGAAGAGTGTGAGTAGGAACACTCCCCCCACCCACCTTTATATAGCCAAAGAAGAGGTGATTTGGGCCTTAAAAAGCCCATTTGGGCCCAACAAAGAGAAGGTTCTGGAATTATCCTGGAAATTCCTGGAAAAACCAAGTGAAAAATTTTAATTTTTAAAAGATTCTGGAAGAATCCAGAAAAACCTTAGAAGAACCTGGAATTTGGGCTTAGAGATAAGGCCCAATTTTAGAAAAATCTTGGAAAATCCAAGTATGTAGGGCTAAAAAGGCCCAGAGCTAAGGCCCAGGTATAAAAGCCATGTTTGAGGCCCAAATATCTTTTTAAGAGGGGTGAAAGAAAAGCCCAGTTAAAAACAGTGGGCCCAAAGATTAGCCCAATAAAACCAGCCCAGAAAAGGGCCCAATTAGTTGAAAGGCCCAAAAAGAAAAGCCCACTAAAGGGTTGGCCCAAGAGAATCTAATCAGAAAAAGGAATGGCCCAAGATAGAGGCCCAGGAAAATTAGAAATAAAAAGTTGGTACCCTTTACCCAATTCGATCAGGACTTGCATTAAAATTCTAGTCGAATGAATTGAGGTCGAATTTCCTTCGACCAGGGCTAAAAAAGGGAGCTATTTCGGTCAAGAAAAGAATCCTGACCAAAAATTCCTGGTCGAAAAGGGAAGAAAAAAATATTTAAATGATTGTTTCATTCGACCAGAATGCCTGAATAATTTCTGACCTTTTTTCTTGACCCTGTCGACCAGGAAGCAAGGTAAAATCCTGGTCGAATAGACCCTGCCCGAATTTTTGTCGATCTGGGCTTAAAAGAAAGGCTAAATCGGTCAAGATAATGTGTTCTGACCGAAAATCCTAGTCGAAGATTTCTGCTCAAAAAAAAAATATATATATATATATATATATATTACAAAGCAAAAATCCTGGCCGAAATTCGACCAGGACTCCTGACCGAAAGCATCCTCCTCGAAAAGCCTTCGACCAAGGCACAGTAGAGGCTAATTCGACCAGGATCCTGGTCGAACAGGATTCCTGGTCGAAATTTTTATATATAAAAAAAAATCTGAAAAATTACAGAAAAATAAGGAAATTCCTTAAATATTTTCTGAAAAATGTTAATATTTTCAGAAATAAGGAATAAATCCAGAAAATTAAAGGATAAATCCCAGAAATTAGGGAAAAAATCCAGAAAAATAAGGAAATTCCTTAAATAATTTCTGAAAAATGTTAATATTTTCAGAAATAAGGAATAAATCCAGAAAATTAAAGGATAAATCCCAGAAATTAGGGAAAAAATCCAGGAAAATAAGAAAAATTCCTTAAATATTTTCTGAAAAATGTTAATATTTTCAGAAATAAAGGATAAATTCCAGAAAATTAAGGGAAAAATCCAGAAATTAGGGAAAATCCCAGAAAATTAGGGAAAAATTCCTGGAAATTAAGATAATTTATGAATAAAAGGAAGATTTATTGTAAATGTGTAGGTCGCTCCACACTTTACGCAAAACAAAACCCTGTAAGGGGACGAATATATTTAACTTCCGCGAAACCTAATCAATGTTTCCCAAAAGTTGGGGGGCAAATGATAGGGATTAATAAGTCCTGATTTTATAATTAATGGGCTGCTAGGCCCAATAATAAGATATATAATATTTAGACCAGAAAGGTTAAGCCTGATGGACCAGATCAGGCCTGGTGGAATAAAAAAGGCCCAAAAGCCCTGATTATTAATTAATTTCGTAATTAATTAATAAGGGAAAAATCAGCTATTGAGAAGAGTCCCGATAAGGATATAAATCCTTATAGATTAGCCTCAAGGGGACCTAAAAGGATAAGGAATCAGCTTCCTACTTCCTAGGACTCCTAAGTCTATCCTAATTCAGAGGCTTGTCCACCAAGTCTCCTATACCAAGTCCAATTCAAGGACTCCCACATCTATATAAGGGGTCTCACCTCACAAATCAGAACTACGTTTTTTGGCTTGATTCTCTAATTCACAGAGATACGTAGGCATCTCGTAAAGGCAGATTGAGTCACGAAACACGAGAGCAGCCATTAAAGGCCTTGAGCTCCCGAATCTTAGTAATAAATACAGCAAATAATAACCTTAGCTTTTTATCCATAACAACTCCTTTTCTTAACCAATAATTTATGTTTATGATAAGCCAAACCAGCTCTCATAGTCATTCCAACTCTTTCCAAATGAGATTCGGTGTTGTCAGGTGCGGCTGTACACTTAGAAACCTATTTTAAATCATAACCGAGAGATGATTACCATGAAATTAATCATTGATCCTTTAGTTATTAATGTTTATCTCATTTTTTGTGACAGAATTATGTTAAAATACCATTCCATGAAAGTAGGATCCATCCTCCTTCATTATAGAAGGTACAGTCCTAATCGAACACTACCTCTGCCAGTTGAGGTATGCTGATGCTCCTGCACCAGTACCTCAACATTCCTTCGAGGTATCCAGATGCTTCCTACACCTCACCAGCCCATAAAGGCCTTTACCTGATGCCTTTCGACACCTACCTTGACCATTTATGCCTGTCAATAAGCAGCTGAACCTCCTGGTTAACTGTTATTTTACCATGGGTCATGCACCTCAATGCAGTTACCTCTAAAAGCACGAACCTGTGGGTCAAATTCATTCCATAACGCATCATAATCCATACCAGTTAAATCCAATCCTTTTATGGACCTTAAATGTAGTCCATGAATGATTTTTGGCACAACAGTATGTACTTACTAACGATAGATGTGAAATTTGCTTAAAAAAAAGGACTATAGATGTGAAGTTTCTAAAGAAATATATACAAACATGAAAATTAATAATTCCATGTTTCATTCTTACTGTATAATCTATCGGGGCAGCATATTAATCTCAGGAAAATAATGTTCGTTATTATGTAATGTGAATTTACCAAGAACACATAGTATTGTAGACTTGTAGTATGTTACACATGAGTGTATTCAACGTAACAAACTAACACTAACAAGGTCAAAATATTTAAACATATGTAACCAACTTAATAAAGGTGTTCATGATGTGGTGTGATGGTGGTTGAGCTAAAATTGTAAATCAAACAACATGCGTAATTTTGTCAAATTATTACACCAGAATCGCACTGTGTAAATTTTAAATCGCGTAAATCGCACGGCAAAAATGCAGTACGATATGACGTGATATGATGCGATTTAAGCTGTTTGAGAAAATAATAAATAATTATGTATTAAAATTGAAAATTAAATTTTTAAATAATTACAAGTCAAAATATTTAAATTTAACATAAATTTTGTTAAAAATATTATATTAACTATAACATTAAAAAATAAGATAAATTGAACGAATCACTAAAAACTTTAAAACTTAAATTTGATATATATACAAATTTAATATGGTTGGATTAAATAATGTATACAAATTTAATAATTATGTATGTATTCTTGATATAATAGTAAATATGGTAGTACCATTCTCTTGTAATCTATAACAAATTATTTTAAAATAAAACCCTATTTTTTCCTCCCCTATCTCTTCTTTCCATATTGTATCAGTAAAATACAACCATCAAATCATTTAATTTAATAATAAAACACAAAATTTCTAATAATAATATAACATATAAATTATAATGTTAATAAATACATGTAATAATATAATTCAATAATGTAAATACAATATTATAAAATTAAGGTACAGTATTATCAAAAATTAAAACAGCATTCCACGATAAATCAAAAATTCAAACTGCAACCATAACATAGAAATTAAAAACCAGGATGTACGATACGGTGCGGGCGATTTATGTGATTTGGACGGTTGGTTGAACACTCGTAATTAACACCTAACACTAACATGGTCACAATAAAGTAAATAGATATCGAGATGTTATGAAGACTAGCTTATATGTAACGCCCTCCAAATCCGGGTCATAGAATTGGGGGTCACAATATAGTATAAACCTGTATATAATATAATATATGCAATGACCCTAAACATTCACGGATCACAACATGTTAATGTATAAAACAAGCCACAACTTTAACTTATATTACAACGTTCTAAATCCCAACTATTTAAACTTACAACTTACAACAAAATGTTTTTACAAACTTACAACAACTTATAACTATAACATACTAATCCTGTTAGAACTCTCCAACACTCAACCCAGAATCCTTGCCCGTGTACCGATCTGGGGATCCTCGTTACCAACAGTTTCCTTCTTAACTGGAAAAGAACATAAAGGATCATAAGGGTGAGCTAACTAGCTCAACAAGTAATATAAATAATAAACGAGGTTAAACAATATCAATTGAAATGAATCAAAGGTTTAAGGTTTTTTTTAAATAATTATTAGAATTGGATATTTAGATTTTATTTTAAAAACAAGGTTAGGCTGTTGATCAGTCACACACTAACCCCGAGCAAGGTCAACACCATGCTCTATCACCGAATACATGGCACACATTGGCCTAACATGACCACGAATTTGGTTTAGTCAAGAATCTGGTCCACATTCTGAAAATTATCCAATTTTATAACAATTTATTATGATAAACGATATAATTCAACAAAACAGAATTATTATCAACATCTACAAAACATTTATCTAAAAGCAGAATGCAAGTCATGCGTATCACAAGGGTATATCAAGGTATATATGAAGAATGACTTCAAGTCTGTGAAAGAATCAGATATAAGATGAAAAAAATGGTTTAAAGGTTATATAAAGTTTAGTTCTTTGATGTTACAATGTATCGTAAGATGTATGTGTTCTCGTACATTAGGTAATTCTGTCTCAGTGTTTGGTATTTGGTATGTATGTATTCGTGGAGTGATATAATCTTTACGTGGTATAGATTCTAGTCATTCAAGAATTGTTGGTTCTCAATATTTATGGTTCACAATTTGAGTATCAAATGAACTGGTTCAGGATTAAAGGCTAAGTAGTGTAACTAACTCATGCTATAACAAGATATATCTCAAAGTTTATTGAAAGTACTTGCAATATATCAATAAAGTTCAAATATACTTGCAATGTATCACGAGAAAGGTTCAGAGTACTTGTCTTATCTCAACGTTCTCAACTTCAATTGCACTCGTCTAACGGTACTACTCAATAGCCACTTGCTTCCCGTTCCTATGCTTCGCTTCCTCTGCTAAACATAACAATTATCTATCAATGCTCAATCCCATATGAATTTTTATGGCATTTAATATGAATTTTTTGAACATTTTTCGAAATTAAAACGAGTAAAAGAATCATTTTACAGATATATAATGAAGTCCATATACTCAAAATTGGCTTTAAAATCATTTATGAATATTTAAGGAGCATTAAACATAATTTAGAAAAATATTTTAAGGCTCGAAACTATTTTTTCGGAATTAAAAAAAGAATAATTAAATCTAATTAAATATTCAATTAGAATCAATTAATAAATAATTAAATTAATTAATCAATTAATAATTAAATTATTTGACCAATTAAAATAATTAATTACTAATTAAATTTAATTAATTAATTAAGATTTATTTTTGAATTAATAAATAATTAAAAGTATTTTTAAAATTAAAATAAATAAATAAAAACATTTTTTAAAAGTTTTTAAAACTATAGTGCTTAAAATGAAATTTGTGGAAACTACACTGACCAAAGGTCACCATCTCCAAAACCTGTGGGGCTAAACTGCAATTTTGCAGCCGCCGCCGCCGGGCTTCGCAGGAGATGGCGATTTCGGCCATCTCAAGTCACCAAACTCTCCAGAATTACTCTACTAATCACCAGGAATTTTTTCATGCAAACAAAATTAACAACACATCATTGACTTGGCCAGAAAAGTCGAAGAACAACTCGCCAGCCGGCGAGTTCTTCTTTTCTCCGACCAGCTTGATTCTGGTACCCTCCCATTGATTCAAGGGCATGATTCGACTCCTGGAATCATTCTAAACACAATGGTGGCAACCAATTCTATCAATAACCCCTAGATAAAGAAAGCCCTAATTTTCAAATAATAACATTCATATGCTCTTGAACCCTAATTTTACAATTCGAAAAATCAAACCCACTTTTGAACATGACAGGGAACTCCAAATTATTCATATGACATACCAAAATGATAAGAATTCAATTATCTATAACATGCATGTTAGAATATATATTTATTATATATTATTAGTGATATATTATATTAAGGGTATTTTTATAATTTAGCTTTTAACAATTTATTATATAAATATTGAGACATGTATCCTGATTATATAGTATTATAATAAAACCCTAGTTGTTTGTTTTGTTTCTCTACTCTTATCATGGTATCAAGAGCTAGGTTATGGAAAAATTATTTCGTTGATTGTTCTATTTTATTTGAGATTGTTTGTTTTATTTGTCATGACTTTCGGTAAAGATGATTCTCTTCAGTCGATTAGTGTTCATTTGGATGGTACAAATTATTCATATTAGAGTTTTGTTATGAAAAAATAATTACGTGGCAAAACTTTGTGGAGTTATGTTCGTGATAAGGATACTAAGACTAAACAGAAGATGCTAAGACTTAAGATTCTGCAAAAGCAATTGAGGTTTGGGAGGCTGAGGATTCAAAAATTATTACATGGATTAATAATTCTGTTATACATTCTATTGGTGCCCAGTTAGCAAAGTATGAAATGACTAAAGAGGTATGGGATCATCTATCCAGGTTGTATACACAATCCAATTTTGCTAAACAGTATCAATTAGAGATGAATATTCGTGCATTTCAAAAACAAAATATGTCTATTCAAGAATTTTATTATGCCATGTCTTCTATATGGGATCAACTTGCATTGACTGAACCAGCATAATTGATTGCAGTAGATGCTTATGTCAAGAGGCCAGAAGAACAATGTTTGGTACAATTTTTAATGGCTTTTCGTTCTGATTTTGAACCTTTGCAAGGGTCAATCTTGCATCGTACTCCACTTCCATCAGTTGATTCTGTTGTTAATGAACTTTTAACAGAGGAGATTCATATTAAACCTAACGATGCTAAGGAAAATTTCTCATCTGGTACTCCTTCTATTTTTGCCGTTCCTCCACGATCATTCGGTGGTATTCAAAATAGGTCTATCCGGCCTCTTCAAGATGAATGTTCTTATTGTAGAGATAAGGGTCATTGGAGGTCTTCGTGTCCTCAACTATTGGCTATGCAATAATGTACACCTCAACAGTTACGTCAACTACAACGACCTTGGACATCTCATTCACCTCAGTAGCAGCAACGTCCTTGGACACCTCGTTCACCACGTCAGCCTCAGCCCCATTCGGGTCCCGCTACTTAGACCCCTCGATCGCCACCCGCTACTAATTCAGTTGCTACTCCAACTTTGGATCCTTAAATGCTTGAGCAGTTTTAGCAGTTTATCGCTTCTCAATCACATGCTATGTCTATATCTCCTTAACTAAGTTTGTCATCCTCCACTTTATCAGGTATATATTGTTTTTGGATTCAGGTACTTCTCATCATATGTCTCCAACTTTGTCATATTTTATATCTTTGTATTCTACCGCATCTTTATCCATTATGACTGCTGATGGTTCTCCCATGTTATTGGAAGGTGTTGGTTCTGTTGCCACACCTAAAGTGTCCCTATTTGATGTATATTATGTTCCCAGTCTTAATATGAATTTGGTTTCTATGAGTCAGTTATGTGCATCTGGATACTTACTCTCATTCTCATCTTCCACTTGTTGTGTTGTGTTCAGGACCCAAGATCTCAGAAAGTGATTAGGATAGGTCATAGGCAAAGATACTCTATGTTTTGGATGAATTGAAAGTCTTGGATGTTGGAGCTTCTACTGTTGATTTATCATCTTTTCGTTTGAGTAATTATTCATCAAATTTTTATCTTTGGCAGTCTCGTTTGGACCATGTGTCTTCCCCTCGTTTACAGTATATGGTTTCCACAGGAGTTTTAGGACATTTAAAAACTCATGATATTTCTGATTGTAGTGGTTGTAAACTGGCTAAAGTTGCTGCTTTGTCATTCTATAAAAGTGTTGCTTTTACTATTGCACCTTTTGATATTATTCATTCTGATGTGTGGGTACCTTCACCTGTAACTTCACCTGGCTAAAGTCACATGCTTTTGATGGTACTATACGTCAAATCTCATGTACAGACACTTCTCAGCAAAATGGAGTTTCTGAAAGAAAACATCGTCATATTGTAGAAACAACCCGCTCATTCTTGTTGTCCGCTCAGGTTCCTAGTGTGTTTAAGGGGGAAACAGTTCTTACTGCGATTTATGTGATTAACATGATTCCTACTTTTCATAATTCAGGTTTGTCTCCTTTTCAGAAATTATATGGAATTGTTCCAGATTATTCCTCATTGCATGTTTTTGGTTCCACTTGTTTTGTCCTTCTCCCACATGTAGAGTGTACAAAATTAACTCCTAAATCTGCCTTGTGTGTTTTCTTGGGTTATGGTATCAGTCAGAAAAGATATCGTTGTTTTGATCCTTCTAGACAAAAGTTATATGTTTCTCGTCATGTTGTGTTTATTGAGAATATTTGTAATATCCGGGATATATCGTGTAATTATTTTCATTAATAAATAACTATTCTGTGATTATTATGTGGATTTTTGGTGAATTATCTTTTAAGCGATATCTGTGTTTTGATATTTAAATGTGATAAAATTTGAGTATTTTAAGTTACATAATTTTATAAATGATTTATGGATTTAATAAATCATTTTTCCGTGTATTTATAAACTATTTTGTATAATCGGGAACCAACCGACTTCAACCATTTTTACGTTTTTACAACCCGGAAGTCTCGGGAAAACTCCTTCCTAACCTCATTGCAATATTCTGAGCATTTTCCATGTTTTGACTTTTTCAATCAGGAGTACGGTTTTCCTTGTGAGGGTCCCGACGCAAAATTTTCGGTACAATATTCGTTTCGATAAATCGATAAAACCCGTACTTTCGAGAAATGGGATATTTTGATTAAACTATTATATTATCTTCTCGTATTTCGTGTAACCTAAACGCTGAGACCAAGTCTGTATTTATAAAATGTGTAGTCTTGGATAATTATCTTAAAACTAGTACCAATTTGGATCTGTTTTATCAAATAAACTTTATATTTTATATCTGATATGATCCAACGGGGTACCAATATTCCGTAAATATAAATAGCCTTCACTTTGTTTTATTTTGTACAAAATATCATTTGCAGTTAATTAAATATATAATTTTCACAGAAAATCTATATATTCATAATAGTTTTTCGTAATCAAACCTAAATTTCAAGGCGTTAGCCATATCCGATTTTGGAATTCAAGTAACCAAATCGAAGGTATTGAAGAGTACAATCAAGTTCTGTAATCCATAATACTCCAGAATCATCCGGTAATTTTCTATATTTTTATTTATTTTTGAATTATTTTGGATTAAATAATGAATTTTTGATTTTGATGTTGTTTGTGTGATTTGATGCTTGCTTGTTGTAGATAATATGATTATGATCATTTTGGTATGTCATATTAATCATTTGGAGTTCAATAACATGTTCAAATCTGTGTTTTAATTTCGAATCATGAATTAGGGTTTATAACCCGTATGAATATTTTCAATTGAAATTAGGGCTTTTTCATCTAGGGGTTATTAGATTGATTGGTTGGTAAGGATGTGTAGAGCTTGAAAAGAGGAATCGATTGGTGGTGGTGTCATCTACAGACGATACCGGAATCGAGTTGGCCGGAGAAAAGAAGAACTCGTCGTCCGGCGAGTTTTCTTCGAGTTGTTCCGGCCAAATCAGGGGTTATTGAGTTGTTTTGATTACATGGTTGAATTCCTTGTGTTCTGTAGATTAGTTCTGGAGCTTTTGGTGATGTGAGGATTCCGGGATCGCCAACTCCGGCGAGGGGTGTGAAATTTGCAGTTTAGTCCCTATTTTTTTAAAAACGATGAAGTCTAGTCCTAGTAATTTGTAAAGTTTGCAAATTTAGGATTCCTATTTCAAAATTATGTAAAAATCATATTTTCTATTTATTTTACTTTCAGAAATTCGATTTTAACTATTAAAAATTCTAAAAATCATTATTTTAATTCAAAAATATTTTTAATTCAAAAATAAATTTGAATTAATTAATTAATTAATTATAGTTAGTAATTAATTAATTAATTTGTCAAATAATTTGAATATTAATTGATTAACTGATTTAATTAATTATTAATTAATTTTAATTAATTATTCAATTAAATTTAATTATTTATTTTGATTTAAAATTATGAAAAATAGTTTCGAGCTTTAAAATATTATTTTAAATTCTTTTTAAGGCTCGATAATTATTATAAAATGATTTTAAAGTCAGATTCAGGTATTCGAACCCCGTTAATTATTTATAAATGATTCGAGGACCCGTTTTAATTCTGAAAAATATTTAAAAATTCGTATTAAATATCTGAAAAATCATTTTAACCCCGAATATTTTTTAAAAGTATTTTTTATCGAATATCTTACGTGCTATGTGCTATATGTGATCAGGTTGATGTACGATATGCATATATGAGTATTGTTTGACTGTATTAATCGTAACTTTCAATCCGTAAATCGGATTTGGGTGAAACAAAGGATAGATAGAAGCTTATAACGAATAGAATAAAGTGAGGAAGAGTATTGATAGATACTTGTGATTCTTAGCAGATGAAGAGAAGCGTAGAAAGGGGAAGCATATAGTTAGTGATTAGGAGTCGGTGAACGAGAACAAGTGAAGCGTAAGCAGAGTGAGAAAAGGCAAGTAATTCCTAAACTATCTTGATATATGTTTGGAATAGTTTTGTTTTATATTGCAAGTGCTTTGAAGTGTTTAACCCGAAACCTTGATTCCAGTTATTGATCTTTGAGTCGTCAGCCTTATTCTTTGTAAAACATTGATTATTGAATACCCCGATACGAACCACAAATATACGATACTACTCCATAAATACATACAAACTAAATATCGATCACTGAACCAGAATTGTTTAACATATAAAACTTCATACCTTATACATTAGAAGATTAATCCTTATATCCACGAGACCTTGATTCTTCAGTTGTCTAATTCGGTTATCAGTTGCAAGCCAATCTTTGTATCTATCTTGTTATAACCTGTTAGTGATTATAAATCACCTTATGCTTAAAAGTAAATGTTGTTTATGCTTCTGTTTATTGATTTACATTGTTGATTCTGTTATTATTATATAATTGGATTGTTTTATAAATGTAGACCAGATTCTTGGTCAGACCAGATTCTTGGTCAGACCAGATTCTTGGTCAAACCAGATTCTTGGTCAGACCAGACTCGTGGTCATATTAGGCTAATGTGTGCCTTGGATCCAGTATATAGAGCAGAGCGGTGTACTTTGCTCGGGGTTAGTGTGTCACTGATCATCAGCCTAACCTTGGTTTTTAAATTAAAAATGAGTATCCAATTCTAATCATTGCTTATAAAGAAACTTGATACCCTAAATCATTTCACTTGATCATTGCTTAATCTTATTATTGTCACTTTGACTTGCTAAGCTAGTTAGCTCATTTGTGTAATTTTGTTTATGTTCTTTTCCAGTTAAGAAGGAACCTGTTGGTAGTGAGAATCCCCAATCAAGTATGCGAGCTAGGATTCCAGGTTGAGCGTAATAAGCTAGTTGAAGACTTTTGTAATAGTTTAAGTTTGAAAGTTTGTAAGATTGTTTTATTTTCAGATGTAAGTTTAACTAGTTGGGATGTGGAACGGTTGTAATTATAAGTAAGGTTATGGCTTGTGTGCATACTTTAACCTGTTGTGATCCATGGATGAAGGTAAGTAGGGTCACTGCATATTATTATTATAATCATAAACGGTTTTATATAATGCGTGTGTGTGTTGTGAACCCCAAACTTCTGACCCGGGTTTGGAGGGCGTCACAATATTCCATATTTTTCTATCCCTGCTAGTTCCCATAATATGACACAGACAAATCTCATTCGTATTGATCCTTTTGGCTCGGATATTGAGAAAATTTTTCCCACAACTCCGGGTACTTCAGTTCACGAGACATCTCAGACTCCCCCATCTCCGCTCTCCAGAGATTTTGGATCCTCCTCCTTCCACTCGTCATTCTAATCGTATTCATAAGTCCACTCGACTTCCTGATTTTTCTTATTCATCTTATTCTCCTTCATTTGCCTCATTTGTTACATATGTTGATGGTTTATATGAGCCTGTTTCCTATAGAGATGCTGTTCGTGATCCTCTTTGGCAGGAAGCTATGGCTAAAGAACTTACTGCTTTACATAAGACACATACATGGGACTTGGTTCCCTTAGCACCAAGGAAATATGCTATTAATTGTCGTTGGGTATATAAAATTAAGACCAAATCTGATGGTTCTGTTGAGCGCTATAAGGCTCGGCTTGTTGCTAAATGCTATTCTCAGGAGTATGGTTTGGATTATGAGGAGACCTTTGCACCTGTTGCAAAGATGACGACGGTTCGTACTCTAATTGCAGTTGCTTTAGTTTCAAAATGGAACATATTTCAGTTATATGTTAAAAATGCTTTCTTGTATGGTGATCTACATGAGGAAGTTTATATGACACCTCCTCCTGGTTTTCCTCATCAGCCTGGTTATATTTGTTGAATTCGTAAGTCACTATATGGTCTACGAAAGGCCTCTCATTGTTAGTTTGAGAAATTTGCCATAGTACTTATTTCACTCGGTTTTCATTCTAGTCATCATGATTCTGCTTTATTTGTTCATTGTACAAGTGCATGCCATATTCTATTGGCTTTGTATGTTGATGATATGATTATTACTGGTGATGATTATGTTGGTATTGAGTCGTTAAAACAGGAGTTGGCTCGCTGTTTCGCTATGAAAGACTTAGGTTTGCTTCGTTATTTTTTGGGGATCGAGGTTGCTACTTTATCACAGGCTTATCTTTTATCATAGTCTAAATATATTCTTGATGTATTTGATCGTGCTTGATTTACTGATAATAAGATTGTGGATACTCCTCTTGAGATGAATGTTCGATATTCGTCATCTGATGGTCTTCCTTTAGCGGATCCTACTTTATATCATACAATTGTGGGTAGTCTTGTTTATCTCACTGTTACTCGTCCAGATTTTACCTCCTATTGTGTAATATCCGGGAAAATTATGTGAATATTTTATGTTAAATAAATATTATGTGTTTGTGTAAGTTTAAAATGTTCATTGCCATGATATTACGTGTTATAAATGCTAATTGTATTCCCGTATGAACCAGAAAATTTTTCGAGTAATTAATAAGTGTTTAAACTGCAATTATATGAATCGATCTGTAATCGTGATGCGTGTTTATTAGCGTCTTTATCGAGGTACTCGTTTTATTTATTTTTACGTGCATTTGACCGTATTTTATGTATTTTCGGGGTTTTCTGTTAATTTAGAAATCGTTTTTGTTTTTTAGAAATCAATGGACCGGGACCCCACCGGGACGTCAAAGCACACAAAATTCATGTTTTTATTTTTAGAGAATTATATGTATTTCAATTACCCTATATTTTTCTATTTTTGAATTATTCGCAATTTTGGGGAATTTTGATACAAATTTTATATTTTATTGTTTTAAAAATTATTCCCCGTAATTATTATTTTGGGGCTCAATTATTATAATTAGGAGATAAAAACACCCTTATTTGATTTTGGGTATTTATTTTCCAGATAATATAAATAGCAGATTTTAATATTTTACTTTATTTTTATTTTATTTTATTTTCAGAAAATAGAAAGAACTTTGGGGGTAAAATTTCTTCAAGAACACAAATCCATTGATTTTGGAAGATTTAGGAATCCTCTGTTGATGCTCTACACACCAAAACAATACTTGTTTCAAGCATGTTATATTGGTACCACTTTTGCAAATTGAGGTTGGGTGTTGTTAAAAATCGATTTTTTTTTATGTTCTTAAACTTGAATTTTTGGATTTTGATTTTTAGCTGTTTTGAATGATTTTGATTATAAGAATAGGTTTATATGCTAGTTTACAGTCGATTGACACCATAATCATTGATTTTGTAGTTCAGAAATGGTCGAGTCGAATTCTTGTTTTATTCTAGATTTTAATTTTGATTTTTTTGAATATGTACTGATTGTTTGATGTTTGAAGTTATTGGAACAAGTTTGTATGATTGCAAGGGTTATATTGAGACAAAGATATGTGAATTTCATTCAGTTTTGCGGTTAATTGGTTTTTCCGATTAGTTCATCGGATTCTGGAGTTGCTGTCGACAATGATGGCGGTTTCAGCCGGAGTTGTCGATCTTCAGATAGTTTGATTATGTTTTCGTTGGGGATATGTTTCTGGGGAATCAAGTAACGTTTTGGGTGCTACATTGTTATCAAACGGAACTCGAAAGGGGGCTGTTTTGATTCGCCGGAAATGTCCGTAGTGGCCGAAAACTTTCGCCGGTTTCTGGGTTTTCCAGAAATCCGGCGGGTTGTTCTTGGCAACCCGGATTTTCTGGCAACCCGACCCATTTGTTTTTAGAAAAACCCGGTTTTAATCCTAAAAATCCCTTTCCTGTTTTCTAAAAAAATTGTTTTCAGTATTTTCTTTTTATATTTAATTCAAAATTCTTTTTATTTTTCTAAAAATCATTTATTTTATTTTCAAAAATTATTTACTTATTATTTTAAATCCTAAAAATTATGTACTTAATTATTTTAAATTCTAAAAATTATTTTCTTTTATTATTTTTAAAAATTCAAATTGATTTAATTATTTATAATTTATTTTAGGTAATTATTTATGAGTTTTATTGATTGAGTAAATCATTTAATCAATTAATTTTATTTATAAATATTTAAATAAATATAAATTATTTAAAATTAATTCAAATAATTCCTAAAAATTATTTTTTTTAGCTTTTAAATTTTTTATTTTGGTATTTAAAATTCAGTTAATATTATTATTAATTGATTTGTTCCTATTAATTCTTATTTTATTCGTAATAAATAAACCGTTCGTCCGTTTAATACGAAACGAACGCGTATAGACTCAGAAAAATATTATGCATTCAATAAAAATAATTTTGAAACCTAATTTCTTTTGTATTGCAATGTCATTTGATTTGTGAGTCATTTTGAGCCGGTAGTTGATCGATAAACACTATTATTGACCTGATTTCAGTTCCGCATGTACGGAGACTTATCTTTTGACTATATGATTTATGTATTACATGAAAGATGTGATTACATGTTACATGAATACCATGATTACGTGCTATGTGATATGCATGCTATCTGTTTATAGTGTTAAAATGCCATGATTAGTTATAAACGATCGAGTAGATGTCAAGACGTATAGTTACGTTGATTGAGTTTGGTTCTGTCAATTAAGATAGTCCTTTTGTTTATAAAGCAAGGAGTGCAGTCTAGTGTTAAGCGGAGTCAATAACAAGCTGTTATAAGCCAGGGTTATAGTAAAAAGTTATCAAGCATACCAGACAAGTATCCCCACCTTCACTTATTGTTCAAGTGATATTTATTATGAATCCTGTTATGCAAGTATTCCTCAACTTTCTTGTAGTAGAATTGCAGGTATTTATATTTTCACTTATCATTCAAGTGATATTGACTCTGAACTCTATTATATCAGTTTCTATACTATTCTAAGTTCATAATAGTTAAACGTATTATATTTCACTACAAATTACTCTATATAGTGGAACATTGAATTGAAATTAGCGAATAACTAATTATTCTAGTTATTTCGCCATCGTTTGCTGAGATAACTCTGGACCATGAGAAATAGGGAGTTATATTGTTAAGGATGTCATTTAATTCAGCTCTTTTGATAAAATTGTTTTATAGATTGGATGAATGCGTAAGTGACCGGGGCGGACGGTCCAGCGGAGGGCTATGCATCATATGAAATATTATGATATAACTTGTGCCACATGCAGATATATTGCCTTTTTATTTGAGTACTCGTGTTTTGGGACATGTTTCTACGAACCATGATCTAGTGCTATCACACGGGCTGATCAGCATGTGATAGTACGTCCGTAGCAGATAGATTCTAATCTATAAATTATCATTTATTGCTGATAGCTTATGAAGCTTTTATTATTGATCAAACATCACTGGTTTTATCCTGTTATTCAGTTATTATCAAAATATGGTTTATCATTTTAAGCACACTTTATACTGCTTGCTGAACATTTCTTTCGCTCATACTTGTTTATTATTCTAATCTTTCAGCTAAGTCAGAACAGGCCTGAGTTCCAGGTTTGACCAGGAGAAATGTACTTGTAGATATATGGTGTGTTTCTAGGTAGACTGTTTTGGGATGCTTGAATAGTTTAGAGGCTTGTAATAAAATTTAAATAGTCTGTAAAACTAAATAGACTTATGGTTTGTAATAACATTTAGTTTGTATTAGTGTCTATTTCATACTATAACCTGTGATCGATCCAGTTGCATGCAAGGGGTCATATTTACTATCTTATTTCGCTGTGCCTATTTTAGTTTTTTTTATCGTGTAGTGACCCCCAAATCTAGACCCCGGGTTTGGAGGACGTCACAGGTTGATATCAGAGCTACAGGTTATGGTCACTGAAACAGGCTTAGGATTGTCATAAGTGAGTCATAGGAAGATCACATAAGATAGGCGCTTATAGTTTAACTCTTATAGAGTTAAGTTTAGGTTATTGGGCTGGTTTATAGCTAAGTTGATCAGGTTTCCTGTTTTGTGTTCAGCATTAGGCTTTTATGCCATTGCTTTTCTATTTTGTTGATTTCTGAGGATAGTAAGAAGTGATGAAAGAGGTTGGAAGGTTATGTTGCAACCTATCTACTGTTTATTAGTTTATTTGAGATTTTTGAGCAAGTGTTTAAAAGGGTTGGATAATTATTCGTAAATCCATGGGTTGGATCCCTATTCTTCTGTTCAGCACTGAATCAATTGGATCTTTGAAGAATGCAATGAACCTTGCCAACAACTTCTTTTCATCTGGCCTTGGTGTCTCAAACATAAGATCCATAGGTTTTTTGTCTGAGAACTTTGAATAGTTCTTTTTAGGCTTCAAAACCAGATTGGCCTTTGGAGACTTTCGGCATGAAGATTGGCCCTTTTCCAAGCTACCTAGACTCATTTCATTTACAGGAATTTGCTTGACTTGTGAGTAGTGATGAAAAGTCTTGTCTAGTTTTTCAGTTGACCCAAATTTCTTTTGAATTTCTTCATCTATTTTCCTCCACTTGTCATCCAATTCCTTCTCAACAACTGCAACATCAAGCATCTTGAGATCTGAGTTTGAATCCAGTTTAGCAGCGGCTATTTGGATTAGATCAATACTGTCCAATACTGGTGGCTTTGGCAAAGTAATTTCTGGAACTATTGCTTGAATGATTTGAACATTATCACATGCTTCCCTTCACTGGTTGGCTCTCCTTGACTAACTGGGATGGTTGAACCTTTCTCCCCCTTTTTGTTATCATCAAGTAGAGTGGAGGTAGAAGTTTGTGCAACCACCAGCTTCTGTAGCAACTGAGTTTGCTATGCTTGATGTAGATGAATAGCTGTGAGAGAAGCTTCTATTGCTTTCAGTCTTGTGTCCAGGGAATCCACTTTAGTTACAAGATTAAAATTCTTCCTCAACTGTCTATTGATGTAAAGCATTGTGTTATTTGGAAATGTAGCATCCAATCTTTCAGAGACACTCTTCTTGACTTGGTCAATCTCTGAGTTGAGGTGTTCCTGTAGAAGCTTCTTGGTGCTAGCATTAGTGGTGGCTTGAAAAGGAGTGTGTGTTTGTTGGATGATGTGAAAAAGAGTTGTCTTGAAATGTTGTTCATCACACTCTTTAGAAAACACCCAAGGAGGAATGTTTGATCTAGAGCTAGGGCCTGCTCCTCCCCCTATGTCCATGAACTCTTCTTCATCACCATCTTCATCTCTAAAGAACTCTTTAGACTCACCAGTTCCATAGTCAACATCATCACCAATTGTGGGAGGCATGGCTGAGATGGCATCCTTTGCTCTTTGCATGGAAGAAGTTGTGTACACTAAGTTAAGCATCTTTTCTGCATCCTCATTACCCTATCCAGCCAAAAGTTGATATGCTGTAACATGATGAGTAAATGTCTCACTATCCAAAGAGATGGAATCTATGACAGCTTGATCATGCTGAAATAGGTTCTCTTTGTTTGCATCACTGACATTCATTGATTCATTGAGAAGGCTTTTGATTTGTCGGAGCAGGAGCTGAACAGAAGACCAAGTTTACAAGCTACTTCATGAAGGGTGAGGCAAACTATTGGTGGGAATCCACATGAGCATTGGAAGGATGTGAGTTTGTCACTTGGGAAAGGTTTACAAAGCTGTTCCTGGAGAAGTATTTCCCGAGGTATATGAAGAACCAAATGGAGATCAAGTTCTTGAATCTGACCTAGGGTGATCTTAGTGTCCCTGAGTATGAAGCCAAGTTTATTAAATTGGCGAGGTTTTTGCCAGATCAGGTTGATACAGAAGAAAAGAAAGCAAGAAGGTTTGAAAATGGATTGAAATTTTGGATTCATAATATAGTGGCTATGTTTGAGTTGACTTAATATGTGGCAGTTGTTCAGAAAGTGATGGTGATTGAAAGTAGGAGTGACTTGTCTCAGAGAGAAAATGATGGAAAGAAAAGGAAAATAGAAACCTCAGGAGGAGGTCAACATCAAGGAAATTTCCAGGGTTGTTTCAACAAAAGGCCAGAGTTTTTAGGTAATAAGAATGTGGGATTCAGAATACCACAATCAGGAAATGGGGGACAAGGTAACCGTTTTCAGAATTCAAATCAGTAGAGGTCCAATTGTCCACCAACACCGGATTTCCAGTTTTGTGGTAGAAAGCACTTTGGGAATTATAATGCCAATGTGACGTATTTCAGGTGTGTTAAGAAGGGACACTTTGCTAATATGTGTCGAAATCCGACTCAAGGTCAGAATTTGGGAGCTGTTTGTTTTAAGTGTGGAAAGCCAGGGCATATCACCAGAAATTGCCCAATACAAGGTACGGCGAGTAACACACCAAGGATTTCAGGTGCTCCATCTCAGGGTGTGCCAAGGATTGAAGGACCACCAGCTCAACCAAAGGCCAGAACATTCAACATGACAATGAAGGATGCTGTTCAGAGTTTCGACGTGGTTGCAGGTACGCTTCCACTCAACTCCGTAGATGCTAAAGTTTTAATTAATTCTGGAGCTACAAGTTCATTTATTTCTCAAGATTTTGTCGATAAACTGTATTGCGAAGTCGAATTGTTAGAACAAGCGTTAATGATATAATTAGTTAATTAGAACTAAGTTCCCGTCGAGCGAGTGTGCCCGAGGTGTGATATTGAGATAGGAGGAAATTATTTTTATGCCAACTTAATACCTTTTAAGTTGGGAGAATTTGATGTTATCGTAGGAATGGATTGGTTATCAGAGAATAACACTCAGATTGATTTTAAGAATAGGAAAGTGAGACTTCAGACTTTGGATAGTAAGAAGAAGGTAATATTTTGAGGAAGTAAGCATGAAAAGAAGTTCTTAACGATAGCTCAGGCAAAGAAGTTATTATTCCCTAACAATACAACAAGAATTACAGAAGGGGGTTTGAATGTAATTCTAACTTCTTTTTGAGATTTTAAAAATGTTCTAAATCAATATATTTATATAACAGTGTTTGATTTGCAGTAATGCGGAATGAAAGAATAATAGAAATCAAAACACTAAGTAATAAAACACAAGCTTTAAAACTTTCTAGTTGATTTGAATGTATCCACCAGATATATATATATATATATATATCAGATTGATAACTCTGTGATTTTTTGAGTAGCACACAACTGCTTACAAGTGAACAAACAAACTACAGAGAAATCCTTAACAAATACAAATTTATCCATCTCTCTGAAAAATGTGTTTTCTTCATTTTTTTGTTCGACTTGCTACACTTCGTTTATATATCACCAAGTTACATGATAGTAAGACAAGATAATAAAACAAAATAATCTAGTCTAATATCATGATTCTACATTACTCTGTCCAGCATATTTGAATATCTTCATATTTGCATAGAAATGGTAATGCTTCATTGTTTTCAAAATCCTGCTTAACGGGCTGCCACATTCCTTTTGCAAACACCCGACGCATGTGACTGTGTTGTCACTATCAACAGCTATTTTGAATATAATCATCCGTCGGGACTATGTTGGTCATCCGTCGGGAGTCCTGTTGATTATCCGTTGAGAACTTAGGGGATCATCCGTCGGGAGCCTTTGTAAATTATCTGTTGGGAGTCTTTCTGCCACTTGACTCTATTTCACTTGTACAGAATTATAAGACATCTTATATTTACAATTAGCCAACCTATTCTGTACATCAATCTAGTAGTCATTATGACTTACAAAATCCTCCAACATCTACTCAACTAAAATATGTTGTTTGTAGAAATGTGCTACAATACTTATTCTTACATAAGCTACACTCTCGATGGATGTTCAGTTGTTATCCATCGGGACTGTAAAGTTTATCCGTCGGGACTATATTAGAACATATGTCGAGAGCTACAAAATTCACCAAGTTAAATCTACTAAGGTGTTTTGTTTAACTTATCATCAAGTTCACAACATATTCCTAACAATCTCCCCTAATTTATGTCTAGTGGAATTGTAGCCATAAATTAAGAGAAACTTGATGATAATAAAACACCCAAAATGTACAAATTGAATTATAGTAGATAAAACTAATACGTGCTACAGATTTATTAAAAATTGAACAAAGTAAAGTGTACAAAGAGTTTTCACAACCATTATCAAGGTGCTCCTCTAGTCTGAGCAAATGATTTCTATTTCCTTGATTTTCTGGATTTCTTCCCAAGCTTCCTGTTGTTTTCCTCTATTTGATTTTGGAGCTGCCTGTGGAATTCAAGTTCTTCAGCATCTGGCAGATCCAACATTTCTTGCATTTTCAAAAGAGTCTCATTGCTAGAGATACTCAATTGGTCATACAGTCCGAAGAATCTTTTAACACCCTTCTCATCCATGAATTCCATTAGCCAATAAGGCCTCAAATGCACTATATTTCCTATGAGGGGAACTGATAGAGTTTTTGGGAGTGCATCTTTGGCTTTATTACTCCTTAGATCTTATATCTTCTTTAGGACCAATTTCCTTGCAGTTACATTAAAACCAAAGTTTTTCTTGAAGGATGAGAAGACCTTTATCAGTACAGATTGGCTTTCTTGAAGAATTCTGTGAAGAGGCCATGTGATCTCTTTCCCTCCCTTGTACTTAAATACTAGTCTTTCAGGAAGATGTCTGTGATCATCAATTCCTCTTACCTATTCCAATTCATCCAAGTATAGATTTATTCTGTGAATTCCTTGATGTCATAGATGTATAGAATATCTCCCTTGTTGACAGTTGGTTGAGTTTTGGCTAATGTTTTGGTTCTGAAAGTCACATGCTTGACCTTCTTGGTTGCTCTTATCTTTATTTTCTTTGGCTTGTTGGAGATAGGTAAATTTAGTTCAGGAATTGGCAAACTTTCCCAGTCTATTGGCTCATTCTTTGGAATTATAGGCTCACCATGAAAGTTCTTTGTTGGATCCACCTTGAATTCCTCATGTACCACTGAGGGTTTGGATGTTTGAGTTGAAGTTGTAGACTGTTTGGGAATGTAGTCTTCCATTTCCTCATCACCGAAGTCCAATTTTATTTTAGAATGGAGCTTGTATCTGAAATTTCTTTTCTGTTGAGGTTCATTTTGCATTTGCTGATCTTGAGCTTCAGTAATCACAAGTGGTTGTTCAGAAATCTCAGTTGTAGTTTTCACAGCTTGAAGTTTGGCCAAGATAGCAGCTTGCTTCTTCTTTTGTTTGAGCTTTTTAGCATCTAAAGCATCCTGCTTCTTTTCTTGCTTAATTCTTTCCTTTTTTCCTTCTTGGCTTCTACAAACTGAGGGTGTCCAGCCACCACACAGATATCCCTACCATTCCTGTAAATCTTAGCAATTCTTCTGTTCAGCACTGAATCAGTTGGATCTTTGAAGAATGCAATGGACCTTGCCAACAACTTCTTTTCATCTGACCTTGGTGTCTCAAACATAAGATCCATAGGTTTTTTGTCTGAGAACTTTGGATAGTTCTTTTAGGCTTCAAAACCAGATTGGCCTTTGGAGACTTTATGCATGAAGATTGACCCTTTTCCAAGCTATCTAGACTCATTTCATTTACAGGAATTTGCTTGACTTGTGAGTAGTGATGAAAAGTCTTGTCTGGTTTTTCAATTGGCCCAAATTTCTTTTAAATTTCTTCATCTATTTTCCTCCACTTGTCATCCAATTCCTTCTCAACCGCTGCAACATCAAGCATCTTGAGATCTGAGTTTGAATCCAGTTTAGCAGCTGCTATTTGGATTAAATCAATGCTGTCCAATACTTGTGGCTTTGGCAAAGTAATTTCTGGAACTATTACTTGACTGATTTGAACATTATCACATGCTTCCCCTCACTGGTTGGCTCTCCTTGACTAACTGGGATGGTTGAACCTTTCTCCCCCTTTTTGTTATCAGCAAGTAGAGTGGAGGTAGAAGTTTGTGCAACCACCAGCTTCTGTAGCAACTGAGTTTGCCGTGCTTGATGTAGATGAATAGCTGTGAGAGAAACTTCTACTGCTTTCAATCTTGTGTCCAGGGAATCCACTTTAGTTATAGGATTAAAATTCTTCCTCAACTGTCTATTGATGTAAAGCATTATTGTATTTGGAAATGTAGCATCCAATCTTTCAGAGACACTCTTCTTGACTTGGTCAATCTCTGAGTTGAGGTGTTCCTGTAGAAGCTTCTTGGTGCTAGCATTAGTGGTGGCTTGAAAATGAGTGTGTGTTTGTTGGATGATGTGAAAAAGAGTTGTCTTGAAATGTTGTTCATCACACTCTTTAGAAAACACCCAAGGAGGAATGTTTGATCTAGAGCTAGGGCCCGCTCCTTCCCCTATGTCCATGAACTCTTCTTCATCACCATCTTCATCTCCAAAGAACTCTTTAGACTCACCAGTTCCATAGTCAACATCATCACCAATTATGGGAGGCATGGCTGAGATGGCATCCTTTGCTCTTTGCATGGAAGCAGTTGTATACACTAAGTTAAGCATCTTTTCTGCATCCTCATTGCCCTATCCAGCCAAAAGTTGATATGTTGTAACATGATGAGTAAATGTCTCAGCATCCAAAGAGATGGAATCTATGACAGCTTGATCATGCTGAAATAGTTTCTCTTTGTTTGCATCACTGACATTCATTGACTCACTAACAATGATGTCTATCCTTATTTCTCCTGTACCTGCATTTCTCTCATTTTCTCTATTTTCTTGCATCAAGGGCTCCCCTTGGCTGACCACCCTCACACCCTCACCTTCACCTACTAAGGTGGAACTCCTCTCACTCTCTTTTGACAGGCTGGAGGAAATAACCTGCATTAGTTCACTCCTTTCCTCTCCTTTTGTCCGAGACCAACTCGGCCTCTCACTCAATTCACTCCCTTCCCTTAGTCCTAAGAATGATTGTACAACTACTAACTCATCTATACTTGTAACAATTATTGAAATTTCAGTGTGTGTAGTGAGTATCGACGGATCAGGAACATCCATCGGGGTAGTAGTTAGGATAGCCGATGGATGACTGCTTTTAGGCACATCCGTCGGGATACAATCACTAACCGACGGATGAACAATATCTATCGGAATAGAAGAAATGAATGAGTTTGGAGTGGAGACTATTGTAGACTCTGTGTAGATTGATGATAATTTGGGCACATATGTCTCAACAGTTCCTGAAAGAATTGGCAAGTGAGCCAACAAATCATCTAAAAGATGCTGCTCACTTGCACTAGATTTTGGCTTCTCCAACAGAGTTAAAGAAGGAGAATCAGGGATTGATGTGTTGATCATATCCATATCCAGAGAATTTGTGGGAGAGTTTAGTGTTTGAGGTGCTTCTATGATTAATGATTTTGGCTGTGACTCCACATTTATTGGAGCCACATCAATCTGAATTTGAGATGGTGTAATGACTGAGTCTTTAGCTTCAGTATGCACTGTGTGTGTTCGCTGTGCATCCCCAATGGTTTTGGATCTCTTCTTTCTGGCATAAGTTTGGGGTGAGCTTGTGTCCCTTACCCTCTTGGCCTGTGCTCCTGGTTGGGAGCTTATTTCAATAGTAACATCCTTTTTGGAGGATGAAACTAGAATTAAGCTGATTTTCTTGTTAATTACCACAGTTTGTTGAGAAACTGTGGTGTGGCTAGTCTTGGGTACACTTACCTCTCCATCCTTATCCTTGGGGTTTCGTTGATGTTCACCCCGTTCCTCACCTATCTTACCACCCTTCACACCCCCCTCTTTAGTTTTGGTAGATTTTGCATCTGGTTTCTTTTGAGAGAAACCAGAGGGGGTTTTCTTTGTTTTGGATTTGGAAATTTTTGTTTTGGTAGCTTGGGTAGGCATCTATTGGATCATTGATGCAGATGCCATTGCCACACTCAAAGGCAAAGAAATTTGGGAGGTTGGAATAGTAGAGACAGTGGTGCTTACCTTACTTACTTGAGGGCCCTCCATGATTGGAAAATAGAAAAGGGGCACCTCTATGTGATGACTTGCTCTGTTAAGATCTGCAATCACTCTCCTTTCTTGAACCCAACAATCCAGTTTGTTGGTTGCGTTCTCAATGACAATATCCTCAACAAGATGGTTAGTAAGAATCATAATGAATATAGCATAATAGACACTTTTACCTCTCTTTTTAATTTCCCCTAACCTGTAACCTAACTCAAACATGATCATGTCACTGAAATTATAGTACTTATCAGTAACTAGCATATAAAGCATATTAAGCATGGTAGTGTTTACGGAATCAAAATTACTTACCTTACCAGAAAACACCTCGGTAATCCAACACCATAGACAAAAGAAACAATTAACATCTTTTCTATTTGCTTTATCAAATGAATTTCTGACACTACATCACACAAATAACTACACTCTTTTATAAGACCTAGCCTTCTAATCTCACTTAACTTAGTGGTAGGAAGAGCATAGCCAATAGAATTAAGCATGATAACTAAATTAGCATCTGTGTGTGGTTCATTAGTAGTGTTCTCAGGAATCTTAAAGCATGCTTGAATTGTATCACTGTTAATGCAGAATTGCTTACCTTCAAGAGTAAAAGTTATGGTTTTGTCAGTAGACTGGTACAAAGAAGTTGTCCATATCTCCTCCACAACTTCACAGTAGATTGTGGGTGATTCCATCATGGCATAACTGAGTTTACATCCTTTCACAAAGTCCATCATTTTGTGAAAATCTTCAGATGAAGGAATTTCTTTGTTCACAAGTGCACCGAAGTTGTTCTTCTCATAGAAGAACCCTGACTGAGATAGTGAGAAAGAGGATTTTGCTTTGAGGATAAAGATAGCAGTTAGTTGCAATTGAGAATGATAAAAGTTAAAATAAACTTGAAGTAAGGCTTTTATGTATTCTAAGATTAAAAAGGAATAAAAAAATTAAAGTTAAAAATTAAAGACCCAATCAAAATTGCCCAAAATAGCCGTTTAAAAATAAAATAAACTGTCAAAATTCTGTCAATTATCCGTCGTGATATACTTAAAGACTGTAAGTATATCCGATGGATAATATTCAGGAATTTTAACTGCTAATATCTAGACAATTCGACGGATGAGAATAAGGCAATTATCTGTAACAACCCAAATCCGGAGTCAAGATTTGGTGTCACTAAACAATCTTTACATAACATTAAATAATATGCAAATGACCCCATTCAATCCGAATTATTTACAGGTTATGGTATGAAATAAGAATCTAACCTTCTACAATTTACAACAACTAAAATACAAGTTTAAATACCTTTGTACTAATTCCCTGGTCTTATTTTCTAACATCTTCGTCTTCTTGCAGCGGAGATCTTTCTAGTTCCTGTTGTCTATCAAAAGCTACTTACTTTTATCCTCATATGTTTCTGAAAGAAATAAGAATTTACAAAGCAAGAGTGAGCCAAAAATGCCCAGCAATTATATAAATAATTTTCAAGCATCAATATTAAATGAAAATTTCCGGACAAAATCTTTAAATAATTTTTTTTAGACAATTCTATTTATTTGAGGGAGTTGAGCGAATAAACATTTCCTGTTACCATCCCTTAATTATAAATCAAAAATGGCGAGCAATTCCCAGATTCATCTCTTGAATCAGGGTTTTGTCCGGTTTTGTAAACATAAAACTTTTCGAGAGAGAATTTCGTTAATGGAGATCAACAATGAATTAGACTGGACACTAGAACCAACATATGCACTATAACCTGCTGATCAATCAGGATATAGTGCGGATCTATACCCAACTGCATAGACCCAACAAACATATGGGGTACCCAGGCACTATGGCCCAAGGGTCCAGTCCATCCCCGACCAATAGGGTCCAGCTCATCACTGGCCCTCACAATAACTGTCCAGCCCGTAGAGTATTTTGATGTCAAATCATTTTGATTTCAAAACATCCCAAATAGGGGTTCACAAATAACCCGAAAGAATGGGTAATTGCTCAAGAGAGCAATCGATAATATAGGACAATAATGAAAGGAACTTGCATAATTAAGAGTAATTGCAGCAAAATATAAAACAATTAACTATTCTGAACTTAGAATAGGAATAAAGTAATTGCAGTATGTTACGAGAAAAGTTAGGATTACTTGCCTTGATAAGCTTTAACCACTATTATCGGTTGATTTTTGGATTACCTTGAACGTTTGTCATTATCGTCAAACCACTATCCTATTCTGGCTACGATCTCAACACTCAGGTCCTTCGATTGGAATCTCGCTGAGCTTGACAACTAACCACGAAATTATTTTTAGTCCGATGTCAAACCCCGGGTATTCCGATTAGGACCTACAGAGTTGAGATACCCTACTTCAGATAATCGTTTAAGTTTGACACCTCCTTGTTATCAAATCTACCCATTCGATATGAAATCCCTGACTCATATTTATATGTATTATTGAAATACACATAACAATTATGGTTCACATCTTCGAAACTCTGTTTGGTATTTGCTTTCGGAAAGTACGTATACTTGTTGTTTTGAAAAAAAATAAGTTAATCGATTATTTATAAAATATCTTGTCCCAACACATAAGTAGGTTTCGTAAAATTTAATTACATATCCTCATTCGACGTCTCCGATAATTATAGGTTACGTTCCCGTATTTTTGGAATTATTTCCCGAAAATCGGGTAGCGTCTCCTTTGTTTATCGGCCTACCTGTCGAATCTATTCGACGTCAAATCCACAACAACAATCCAATCACAAATCAATTCCACAAATCCCAACCTCCTATTAAATTAATTAATATTATTACTCGTATTTTATATTTTTATAATTTATTCATACTTTTCGTATCAAAATTAATTTTACAATTAATTTTATTTATTTATAATTTAGGACTCAGAATTAATCATCATCGAGCCGACGACGATAAAATTCGTCGGTACCCATTAAATTCGGGTTTCCATACGAATTCCACCGATTCATTAATTTTTCCTGCACGAATTTTATTTTATTTCATGAAATTTACTCAAATAATTTCCTGCAGAAATTCAATAAATAAATTAATATTTAAAATGGTAATTAGGATAACAGAACCAAGAAAATCGTACAGCCACACCACACTGCACGCGCACTATGCGCCACCACACAAAACTCACACACCCACACACGCGTACACACACAATAACACACACATAGATACATATACAACATAACAAGAACAATCGAAGCCAAAACCGGAACAAACGACGGCCTGAAAGAAAGAGGCGGCCGGAAAAAAAGTTACCCGGATAAGGCGGCGGTGCTCGCCGGAAAAGAGAAAACAACGGTGGCAAAAAACGATGGCCTGAGATAGAGGAAGAAGAGACGGGGAAAAAGAAAAGAAAGGAGTGGAGTGGAAGAAAGAGAAGAGATTCAGGAGAGATTGGAGAGAGTGAGGAGAGAGAGCCGAGAGAGGGTTAAAGGGAGAGATTGCTGTGAGGTGTGAGAGACAGGGGAGTAATTTGGGGGAAATGAATATATTTGATTACTCAGCCCTAAAAACTGAATTCGTACCGTAATTTGTCGATTCAACGAACAACTTACGGGTAAAATAACTCGAAATATTACAAAAATAGTTTTTTTTTAAATCTCAGAATAAATTTAAACTAATAATGTAAGATTTTTTAAAAAAATTTAAAGAAATTTTGGAACGCACATTCAGACCCATATTTTACAATTTAACGAGTTCACGTGCGGTTAAATAAAACCAAGAAATTTACCGGAATAATTTTAAAATTCTCGAAATAATTAAAAAGTAATAAAATACAATTTTCGTGATTTTTGAAACATTCTGGAATTAAATACTGACTCTACAATTAAATAAAATCAGAAAATCATTTAGAGATATATAATCGATAAAATATTGATTTCTAAATTTTATAAACTCCTAAAAATAATAAATAAAATTATAAAGCAACAAAAATAATTTTAGAAATAATTTTTAGCATTTATGAGAATAAATATTTAATAAAATCACTTTAAAAACAAAATAAATTCATATAGCTCGATAATTAATTATACAATTAATCTTCGCACCCAACCAATCAACACAATTTAATAATATCACAACACATAACTGATAGAACCATTGCATATTTTAATTACTTAATAATACGATGATTATGCTTATATATTGGATCCGAAAAGAGATTATTTAGCCGCTAAGTAACTATATAACGATACGATTTTATACCAGATTTGGATAATTATCAACACAGAGCCCCTTATAAAATACTTTATACAAAAATAGGGTAATAACACCTCGCCTTTCGAGAATACGAGTTTTATCGATCTATAAAATGATTAGCGTATCGTAAATTTTATGTCGAGACTCGTACAGGTCAAACCGTATCCCGGATCGAAAAAGTCAAAACACGGAAAGTGTTCAGAATTATCAGATTAGGTTAGGAAGGAGTTTTCGGAAGAGTTTCTGTTGTGTATATGTTGTGTACTTGATGATTTCACGAACAAAACACCTTGGTAGATTTTACTTAGGGAAAATGTAGCACTCGACGGGTAAGGATTATAGTCCCGACGGATAACTCATTTCAGTCCCGACGGATGATGACTTATTATTCATCGAGTGAGTAACTTATGCAACAATAAGTCTGTAGCACATTTCTGCATACACATTGTTTAGAATCTGTAGTAGTACTTAAGTAATGTTGACTTTAACTAGATATGCAGAATAAGTTGATTAATTGTACATAGATGATGTATTGTAATTCTGCATAAATGAAATGGAGTCAAGTGCCTGATTGCTACCCGGCGGATAAACAATAATGAATTCGACGGATGATCAATAACTCGACGGATGATCATGAACCCGACGGATAAAGAATTCAAATATCTGTTGATAGTGACAACACAGTCACATGCGTCGAGTGTATGCAAATGGAATGTGGTAGCCTATTCAACTGGGTTTTCGAGAACAAAGAAGCATTTCCATTTCCATGCTATTATGAAGATATTCAAAGACGTTGAAATAGAATAATGAAGTAGCATTGTATTAGACTTGATAGTTTTTGTTTTATTATCCTGTCTTATTACTTTGTAATCTTGGTGATATATAAACCAAGAAGCAGCAATAGAATAAAAACTAAGGAACTAAGCAACCAAGAGAGAAACATTTATAAGCTGTATTCTTATCATTTCTCTCATTCTTAGTTGTTATCATTTTGTAAGCAGCTGTGAGTTTTTTACACACAGAGTTCTCTCGATATATATTATATATTTCTGGTGGAATCATTCAAATCCACCAGAAAGTTTTTAAAGACTCATGTTTTTAATTACTCGTGTTTTGATTCATTTCAAGTAACTATTCCGCATTCTGCTAATCAATTCACACTTATATATATATTTGAGTTAGAAAATTTTTATTCAAGAAAAAGTTTCAAAAGTTCCATTCAACCCCCTTCTGTAATTCTTGTTATATTGTTAAGGGACTAACAATTGGTATCAGAGCAAGCTCTTGAAGAACAAAGAGTTTAAAGATCAAAACAATACAGCAAGATGAACAAGAAGGATGTTAGAGTCAAGATTCATTTTCTGGATAAAGATAATTACCATCTTTGGAAGGTAAAGATGCATCTTCATTTACTTTCTCAAGATCAGGCCTATGTGGACTGCATAGAAAGAGGCCCTCATGTTCCAATGAGAGCTGCAACTGGAAATGAGCCATCTGTCCCCAAGCCAAGGCATGAATGGTTTGATCCTGATATTGAACAAGTCAGGAAGGATAAAAAGGCCATGAATATCCTGTTTAATGGAGTTGATGGTGATATGTTTGACAACATTATCAATTGCAAAACTGCCAAGCATGTTTGGGATACAATACAGATCATCTGTGATGGCACTGAGCAAGTTAGAGAAAACAAGATGCAGCTACTGATTCAGCAATATGAGCATTTTCATAATGAAGAAAGTGAGTCTCTCACTGACATTTTTAGTTGGTTTCAAAAACTGCTAAATGCTCTAAAGTTGCATGGAAGGGTCTATCAGACAAAAGACTCCAATATGAAATTCCTTAGATCTCTTCCAAAGGAATGGAAACCAATGACAGTCTTATTAAGAAACTCACAAGATTATAAGGAGTTTACTTTGGAGAGACTGTATGGCATCTTAAAAACTTATGAGCTTGAAATAGAGCAAGATGAGAGGATGGAGAGAGGAAAGAAGAAAGGAGGGTCCATTGCACTAGTTGCTGAGTTAGAGAAAGAGAAGGAGATGAAGATGGAAGCTGTTGAGTCAACTTTAAGGGTCTGTGAAAGCAAGGGAAAGGGGCTTGCAGTAGAAAGTGAAGATTCTCTGAGCCAAGATGACATGGAAGACATTGATGAACATTTAGCATTTCTTTCCAGAAGATTTTCCAAGCTCAAGTTCAAAAAGAACTTTGGAGCAGCCAAGCCAAATAGAAACATGGTGGATAAATCAAAATTCAAATGTTTCAAATGTGGCTTAGCAGGGCACTTTGCTAGTGATTGTAGGAAGTCATATTCCAGTAAGAAAAAGTTTGAGCCTGTGGATTATAAGCAAAAATACTTTGAACTGCTCAAACAAAAGAAAAGGGCTTTCATTACACAAGAAAACGACTGGGCAACAGATGGTCTGGATGAAGATAAAGATGTTAGCTATGTCAATCTAGCCCTAATGGCCAAGTCTGATGAAACAGAAAGAAGTTCTTCAAGTAATCAGGTAATTACTACAAACCTTGCACATTTATCTAAAGCTGAGTGTAATGATGCTATAAATGACATGTCTACAGAGTTATATCATTTGCGTGTTACACTTAAGTCTCTTACTAAAGAAAATGCTAAAATCAAAGAAAACAATTTGTTTTTGAGTGAGAAAAATAATATGCTAGAGTCTCAGTTCATTGATTTTTAAAAATTAAGAATTGAGTGTAAGATTGCCAAGGAGGAATTAACTGAGTCCTTGAAGAAAGAAGAAATTTTGAAGAAGCAGCTCGAGCGTGAACATTAGGTAATTAAGGCATGGAAAACATCTAGAGATGTCCATGCTCAAATTACCAAAGTTCAAGGAATCGAGTCCTTCTGTGATGGAGCCTGGAAAAAGAACAAGGAGAAACTAGAACCAAATTTGGTGGATGGAGTGCTAACAGATGTAGACTCGACGGATGATGAGGATCATCCGTTAGATAACAAAAATGGTTATCCGTCGACTGATGAAAATCCTCATCCATCGGCTATAAGCAAGCCTATCAGTAAAGGCAAACTTGTTAAGCTGAATGAAAAGTATGGATCTGTTTCCAAGAACTTTATTTCAGGAGAATCGAGTCAACTTAAGAAAGGGAAAAAGGCTAATGTTGGTCACATGACTGTCAAACAGTTGAGTGACAGACTTGAAAAGATTGAGATGAAAATAGAGGTTAAAAAGAAAAATAATAGAAATGGTAAAGTAGGGATTAAATTAATTACTATTATTACTCATATTTTATATTTTTATAATTTATTCGTACTTTTCGTATCAAAATTAATTTTACAATTAATTTATTTATTTATAATTTAGGACTCAGAATTAATCATCATCGTCCACCGTCGGCTCATCGCCGACGGCGATAAAATTCGTCGGTACCCATTAAATTCGGGTTTCCATACGAATTCCACCGATTCATTAATTTTTCCTGTACGAATTTATTTTATTCCATGAAATTTACTCAAATAATTTCCTGCAGAAATTCAATAAATAAATTAATATTTAAAATGTTAATTAGGATAACAGAATTAAGAAAATCGTACAGCCACACCATGCTGCACGCGCACCATGTGCCACCACACAAAACTCACACACCCACACACGCGTACACACACAATAACACACACGATACACACATAGATACATATACAACATAACAAGAACAATCAAAGCCAAAACGGGAACAAACGACGGCCTGAAAGAAAGAGGCTGCCGGAAAAAGAGTTACCGGGATAAGGCGACGGTGCTCGCCGGAAAAGAGAAAACAACGGTGTCAAAAAATGATGGCCTGAGATAGAGGAAGAAGAGACGGGGAAAAAGAAAAGAAAAGAGTGGATCTGTTGCTAAAATGAATTCGTACCGTAATTTGTCGATTCAACGAACAACTTACGGGTAAAATAACCCGAAATATTACAAAAATAGTTTTTTTTTTAAAATCTCGGAATAAATATAAACTAATATTGGAAGATTTTTTAAAAAAATTTAAAGAAATCTTGGAACGCACATTCAGACCCATATTTTAGAATTTAACGAGTCCACGTGCGGTTAAATAAAACCCAGAAATTTACCGGAATAATTTTAAAATTCTCGAAATAATTAAAAAGTAATAAAATACAATTTTTCGTGATTTTTGAAACATTCTGGAATTAAGTACTGACTCTACAATTAAATGAAATTAAAAAATCATTTAGAGATATATAATCGATAAAATATTGATTTCTAAATTTTATAAACTCCTAAAAATAATAAATAAAATTATAAAACAACAAAAATAATTTTAGAAACAACGTTTAGCATTTATGAGAATAAATATTTAATAAAATCACTTTAAAAACAAAATAAATTCATATAGCTCGATAATTAATTATACAATTAATCTTCGCACCCAACCAATCAACATAATTTAATAATATCACAACACATAACTGATAGAACCATTGCATATTTTATTTACTTAATAATACGATGATTATGCTTATATATTGGATCCGAAAATAGATTACTTAGCCGCTAAGTAACTATATAACGATACGATTTTATACCAGATTTGGATAATTATCAACACAGAGCCCCTTATAAAACACTTTATACGAAAATAGGGTAATAACAGCTCGCCTTTCGAGAATACGAGTTTTATCGATCTATAAAATGATTAGCGTATCGAAAATTTTACGTCGAGACTCGTACAGGTCAAACCGTATCCCGGATCAAAAAAGTCAAAACACGGAAAGTGTTCAGAATTATCAGATTAGGTTATAAAGGAGTTTTCGGAAGAGTTTCTGTTGTGTATATGTTGTGTACTTGATGATTTCACGAACAAAACACCTTGGTAGATTTTACTTAGTGAAAATGTAGCACTCGACGGATAAGGATTATAGTCCTGACGGATAACTCATTTCAGTCCCGACGGATGATGACTTTATCCATCGAGTGAGTAGCTTATGCAACAATAAGTCTGTAGCACATTTCTGCATACACATTGTTTAGAATCTGTAGTAGTACTTAAGTCATGTTGACTTTAACTAGATATGCAGAATAGGTTGATTAATTATACATAGATGATGTCTTGTAATTCTGCATAAATGAAATGGAGTCAAGTGCCTGATTGCTACCCGACGGATAAACAACAATGAATTCGACGGATGATCAATAACTCGACGGATGATCATGAACCCGACAAATAAAGAATTCAAATATCTATTAACAGTGACAACACAGTCACATGCGTCGAGTGTATACAAATGGAATGTGGTAGCCTATTCAACTGGGTTTTCGAGAATAAAGAAGCATTGCCATTTCCATGCTATTATGAAGATATTCAAAGATGTTGGAATAGAGTAATGAAGTAGCATTGTATTAGACTTGATAGTTTTTGTTTTATTATCCTGTCTTATTACTTTGTAATCTTGGTGATATATAAACCAAGAAGCAGCAATAGAATAAAAACTAAGGAACTAAGCAACCAAGAGAGAAACATTTGTAAGCTATATTCTTAGCATTTCTCTCATTCTTAGTTGTTATCATTTTGTAAGCAGCTGTGAGTTTTTTGCACACAGAGTTCTCTCGATATATATTATATATCTCTGGTGAAATCATTCAAATCCACCAGAAAGTTTTTAAAGACTCGTGTTTTTAATTACTCGTGTTTTGATTCATTTCAAGTAACTATTCCGCATTCTGCTAATCAATTCACACACACACACATATATATATATATATATATTTGAGTTAGAACATTTTTATTCAAGAAAAAGTTTCAAGAATTCCATTCAACCCCCCTTCTGTAATTCTTGTTACATTGTTAAGGAACTAACAGTTTCAGGTTGTAAAAACGCAAAAATGGTTGAAGTGGGACAATTTCAATTTCTAGAAAGTAATTTTATAATTACTTAAAGATAATCATTATTAATTCTATAAATCCTTATAAAATTATATAATGATCAAAAAATTACCATAAAAATACCAAAATTTTCTATATTTGATTCTGGATAATTAAAAATTAAAATATCCAAATTTTATCATGTATAAACACCCAAACATCAATATCAATCATCAAATAATTCACCAAAATTCACCCAATAATCACATAATAATTATTTATTAATAAAAATAATTACACGATATTTCCCGGATGTTACATCCTTTCCCCTTAAAAGGATTCTGTCCTCTAGATCATGCTAAAGAACATACAATGATACTTTTCGAGTATCTTACTCAAATTTCTCAGAACTCATCATTTTAATCATTATTCAACGGTCCCCTACCGACAAAAAATCTATCAGTTGCTCATGCAACCCAAATTAATCTTCACTTCATACATTTGGAGCTAAATTACTCTCCCTGGTTGTACACATATAAATGTCTTATGAACTCGCTATACCTGTAACAACAAGGTCAACTCATTCGCAATCGTTCGATCTATCTCATTATCTCAAAGGACTAACTTAATTTATACTAATCATCTTTTCTTTCTAATTCTAATAAATCGTGCCCTTGAATGCCTCCCATTTTCACTGGCTGTTCTACTTTACTTTCCATGTCTCTTTCTGTTTGATTATCCTGACCTATGATCGTTTTCAAAAGTATTCAAGAACTTTTAGCCGGTCTCCTGTACTTTTCATTCATCTGCGCATAATATACTGAGCTCATGGCGTCTTCGGTTTCCAAATGCCTTAAGTCCATACTAAAGTTTAAAAGTTAAAGAGAAAATTTCTACAATTGCATTTAGCTCACCACTGAATCACTATTTAAAATTTTATTACAATGCTTTTCTCTGACGTTCCGCCACATATAACGTTCCTTCTTTTCTTCACGCCCCAGTACCCTAAAGTCATCTTCAATCCTTATGTCTAGTATCACATTTTCGGAGTAACCTGAATTTTTCTCGAGTTGCCACGATTTAACCAACCCCTATTTCTTACTTCTGCCTTAACCGTGCCTATCTCTTTATGAAGGGTATAACTTATTTCGGTTCATCACGGTTCGTAGTGTTTACCACACTTCTGCCAATATAATAATCAGATCGATAAATTACAATTTATACTTGAATCTGGTAACATGCTACAATCTCCTTGAAGTAATAATGAACTTTATTCCCCGGGTAAAACATTTAGCCAAAAAAAAATAATCAGGCCTGGTCGACCTATTCCTAACAATTCAAATAACGCTTTCTTCGCCTCTGTTGTTCGAACTATTTTCATTTTGAGGTCATTACAATATCACGTTCACCCCTGTGATGCAGGTTTTTGGTTCTTTGGTAGCTTCGACAATTACTTACATGTCCTTCCCTCTCAAAACCGAACTCTTGATGTTAATACTTATTTTGTTTTCACATCAAATTAGATATTAGTACGAACTTTGATGCTGACAACATCCCATGCTGAATTAAACATCAATCATCTATATTAATACCACCTTTGATTTTTTTTGACAACAAAGTAAGTATCAGTATAAACCAGAAGCTGAATCAAAAACCCTCTTCAATTTCTAACTTTTTCAATTCCTTTACCCACTCCCCAGCAATCTTAATTATATTCACTCTTTCTTTTCTACTTAAGACATACTATAACTCATAATCAATTATGACCAGAATTCATACCTTTGAAACTTAGAACGCAGTTGCTACTTTTCAACCCTCCGCAGACATATCTTCAGGCATTCAACTTAGTCTTCCTTAGTCCTTGAATGGGTGAGGATGTTATCAATAAATACCATTACACTATCCAAATATTCCTTATACACTATGTTCATTCAATCATCAGGCTTACAACTTATGATAATCAATGCGTAACTTCATACCTCCATTCTCCTTTTTCTATGACCACTTTTGTGCATAACGCGAAACACTCCTTATCTCATTATTCCTTAATTCCTCACTCCTGAAGTCTCCTTAACTCATTACTTAATCTCTATTGGGCCATACGATACGGGGCTTTTGACACCAGCTAGACTCTGTGCAGTAACCAATGAGAAATTTTACCTCATGCCCCGAGGTAACCTAGGTAAATCATTCGTTAGATCCTTCGGGACTTTATTTTAATTCTAGAGAATTCTGGTATGAGATTCATTGTAACGCTTTCCTATAACAGTTCGCCACTAATACCTATGTTTAATCTTCTCGGTTTATGCATATTCTTTGAATAAAATCCCTATCTCCAATTATCAGCGTTTAACTTTCTTCTTATATTAGTTCTGGCATACTGACGTTCACAGCTTGCTTATATTTTGGACTATTTTATAAAATTTCTTTATCATCCTTTTGATTCCACTTCTTTTCTTAATTTATTCTCCATTCTTATCGTTCATTATCTCTTTTAAACATAAGGAATATCTTTTTCTTGACAATATTAATTTGTTCATTATTAGATAAGCCATTTCTGGAGTTCACACTGGAATGAAGGCTTTTATTTATTATATTTAAGTTCATTGCCATGATTAGATAGTTCATGTTACGAGCTTCGTTTTGATATGTAGTTCGTTTGATTCCTATGTACGGTTTAGGAGAAACGACCATTTTAAGTAACGACTTTTCGCGAACGAATCATTACCCCTCGCCTTACTTTGAAACCTTGGTTAAGGACCTTAAATGACTAACTGGGGTATGAAACATTTATGCAAAGGGGAATAGGCAGTTGGTAAGGTACTCGCGAAAGAATCGCCTTAAAACCCTTAATGGTTAATTTATTAAAAATGGTGGAGCCGAGGGTACTCGAGCGACTTAAGAGAATCAGTAAGCGCAAAGCGAGCGTTAGAGTCTAAATTGGTTAAAGTATAGATTTATAAGTGACTTTATATTAATTCCAACTTAAATGTTGTTTATAGGTTACCGGACTCATCCCAAGCCATTTATAACCCCCAGTCGCTCAGGCAAGTTTTCTACCCGTATAACTGTTGTTGTGATGTATATGTGTATATGCATGATCTTGTGATAAATGCATATTTGTTATTAGCAAATTCTTGCGATATATTGGAGCATGTGATATGGTATATATGCATGCCTATTTCGTATTCTTGATGTATATATCTGTTGGTTCAAATGCTTATTAGTTGCATAATACCTATGCTAGAGATAAGCAGTAGTTGCGAATACCCTGAGGATAGGGGACCCAAAGGTGAACCCTTTTCTAAAACCGGGAGTAGATGTTCCCGAGTATATGATATATATATAGTTATATATATATTGATATAGTTTTCAAAACTATTAATCGAATAAGGTTTATTCGATAACTTTATTTTATTTAATGAATATTATTTCGAATATTCATTCGGGGATTATGACTCCGTTTATTTTATTAATGAATATTATTTTGAATATTCATTCGGGGGCTTATGACTCCGTTTATTTTATTAATGAATATTATTTTAAATATTCATTCGAGGGCTTATGACTCCGTTTATTTTATTAATGAATATTATTTTGAATATTCATTCGAGGGCTTATGACCCCGTTTATTTTATTAGTGAATATTATTTTGAATATTTCGAGGACTTATGACTCCGATTATTTACTAAGTAATATTCTTTATTTTATTAAAGAATAATGTTTCGATAATCAAACTTATTTTTGATTATTCAAATAAAGATAGTACTTTCGTATAAGTATATCTTTGGTTATTTAATACCCATTTCAAGTATGAGTTTAACACTTCTACTTCGATTATTTTATAGAGATTATCCTTTTTGGGAATATTATTATTTAAATAATAATATTCAGATATTTTCTAATATATTGGGACTGATTTATTTTAATAAATCAGCAGTACTCCAAACATTCTTAAAAATATTTTCGAGTCTTCAAATTGACTTTTAAAGTTTAGAGCGGATCCCAAAACTCGTTTTCAAATTTAAGATCTTCCTTTTTAAAGGGGACTTGAATACTCGTTCAAAAATCTAAAGGATCCGACTCTGTGGTGTATTTTATATTCGCAACGAAGTTGCTATTTTGATAAATGAATTAATTACTTACCCAATGTTCGGGAAGTAAGTCCATCTATTTGAGTCGGCATAAGCAACATGGGCTCAGTGGGCGTCCATGAAAGTGTAAGTGGCTCGGTGGGAGTCCATCAAATGCGTAACTGGCTGAGTGGCAGTCCAGCATAAGGTCCTATTGCGGCCAGGTTGATGACCAGTGGGGAATTCGTCCATCTACTAGTAGAAAAGGTTACTTATTGGTATCTTTGCCTGATCAACAAGATATCAGGTTTATGCCAAGGTTTTCTCCTTTCCAAATTCATTGGATATTATAACTCTGTTTATAATTTTCATAACAGAGGTTTTCAAGGAGTGTATAAAATGTATATATATATAGGTGTATATATATCAGGACTTAATGATGTATCTCGTAACTTCATTATTTATAATGCTATTTCAAAGATTGAATCTATTCAAGTCTTATCTTGTAGTCTCATCTGTGTGATGAACTTTTGAAACTAATTATAACTTGAACGGTGGTAGTTCAAGTAGTATTCGGAAAAGATATAAGTATATTGGAGTATCTTGTAACTTCATCTTTTAGACTTATATCTAGTAAATGATTATCTTAGGCATTTCAAAGATTTTCAAAAAAACGTTGAGACAAAGTTAGATATATGAGATCACCTTGCAACGATTTTTTTATACAGTTATAAACTGGAACTCTGTGTATATTATACATGTCAAAGGATTTCAAAGATTGTGAAAAGTATATATGTATATATATACTGAATATTTTGCGACTTGGTCGCGTTAAGATATCAGCTTGGTTCATTTCCTCTTGACCAAGACTTTCATGAGTACTATGAGAATGCTCATATATTGTTAATTATTGTACATATTATTTCGGTGGGTTTGTTGCTCACCCTTGCTTTCTTCTTTCATTACACAACAACAGATAGACAAGATGAACAGGATCAAGCTCCCAATTCGTGAGCGGTTAGGAAACGTTCCGCAGTTTCCTGTAGGCATTGATGCCGTTGTAGCTGAGGTAGGAGCTACCAGTAGGCTAGGCTTTCAACTTTTGTTGTGCCAGACTTATGTATATTTATGAATTGTAATAATGGCAAAGAATATGTAAATTATTCAGAACCCTTTTTATGGTGAAATGGTTTATAATTGTGGAATAAAATGACTTGTGTTATTTTTGGTATTCATCTCTGAGACTATAAGTTGTGGTGTGTGTGTGTATATTGTGGGGTCACAGTACACAGTAGTTGGTTGACTGTTAAGATTAAGTATTGATAAGGGAAATGGAACTCATGACAACCCGAATCCCCGACCCCGGATTTGGGGGTGTTACAGAAATGGTATCAGAGCTAAGCGTTATAAACCTCAGAGATGATGTGACGTTAAGATAATAAGTTCACTAAGATAATAAGAACTCTTGCCAAGTTCATTGTCGGACTACCTAACGTAGTACTGACAGTTAAAACCCTTATGGGAACCCTTATAAATAACGTGATAGAAGCGTAGTTCGTTATCTTATATGGTAGCGGGACTCCGAACCCTGAGGTTGAGGAGCAACAACGCGATGATGTTTTATTACTTATTGGAGATCAGATTGTGGATCCGATAGAGCGTCCTAACGCGGGACCAGATGATGTTAATATTGAGGATGTAGCGGTTGGGGATGTTATCCCAGAAGGGATTGTTGCTGAGAAGGATCTCGTGGGGGATCCTAACAAGACTGAAGAGATGGTCGCTGAGGAATTGATAACCATGGTTAGGGAACTACCAGAGGTAGGATTGGCCGACCACTACCGGAGGTTCGTTCAAGTTTGTAAAGATAGTAGCCCTTTAACGCGGCTTCCTCGTAAGACTGAAAAGTTTAAATGGACAGAGAAATGCGAGAAAAGCTTTTAAGAACTGAAGAAAAGGTTGGTGACGACCCCTATGTTGGCGTTGCCGGATGGAAAAGGAGATTTTGGGATGTGTAGTGACGCTTCGTATTAGGAATTAGGGTGCTTCTTATACAGCACAACAAGGTACTCGCGTACGCGTCAAGACAATTAAGGGAATATAAAATTCGATATCCCCACCCATGAGCTTGGGCTCGTGGCAATAGTTTTGCGCTAAAGATTTGAGGCACTACTTGTATGGAGAGAAGTGCGAGATTTACATTAGCCATAAGTGCTCTAGTACATTTCACGCAAGAAGAGCTCAATATGCGCCAGAGGAGGTGATTAGAGCTAATCAAGGATTTCGATTATGAGATTCTTTATCATTCGGGGAAAGCCAATGTGGTGGCTGATGCCCTTAGTAAAAAGGAGAGACTCAAGATGATAATGTCTTCGGAAGAGTTGATAAGAGATTTTGAGAAAATGGAAATATAAGTGAAGGTAACTGGAGCCGGTACTGAAAGGCTGTTTAAGATTGTAATGCAGCCCGAATTATGGGAAAAGAAAATCATATTGTGCCAAGAAAAAGTGATGAATGAAGGAAGAGAGCCAATGACTGGAGAAAAGATTAATACCGAGAAAGATGATAAGGGAATAATGAGGTATTCCTACCGAATTTGGGTTCCAAACGTTTAAGAGCGTAAGGACTGGATCTTAGACGAAATCCATAGCTCGAGGAATAAGATTTAGGGCAAACCCCGAATGTGATAGTCAGGGAGGTTGCCATTAAGAAAGGAGGAGCCCATAACATAATGAAGTGGAAAATAAGGATTTTAACGTATAAGATAACCCCAAATATGGGAGAAGGATGAAACATTTCATACTAAGGAAATAGAAAGTCGAGTAAGGAAAGGAGACCTGAGACGGTATTCCTATACGGCAATTCATGGACCTGTCTAAAGAGAACTTAGACTATTATCCCCAACCACCACCCTGAGGGGACATTGTGGTAGGAAAATCTTTTAGGACCTTTAAGTCACTAAGCTCTCGGAGTTCCAAGGAACAAGCGAACCCAGACGAGGCAAGAGCCTGGCTAAAGGAAATATAGGAATCATTTGAGATTCTAAATGATTAACGAATCACAAAAGACTATTTTGTCACTTACCCTCCTAAGAGAGAGGCCCCCCGCTGGTGAAAGACCAAGAAAGGCACGGAGCCAGAGGTTAGAATAAACTGATTAACGTTCAGTCAATTGTTTTCGGGAAAGTAACTCCCGAGGTTATGAAGGTAGTATAAAAGAAAAAAAAACTTTAGAGCCAGAACAAAAGTGGACAAGTATGATGAATTATGAATTTAAGTTGTAAAAGTTGTCAAGATTCGTTCTGAGGACACGAATCTAGAATGACGGGATATTGAAATCAATGCTTATGTTGTGTTGGTTCATGTAATGGTTGTAATGGAAACGAAAATAAAAGACTGAAAAGGGTAGAAAGTTAAAGGGATATAAAGGAAATAGAGTTGAGAAGTGATAAGGGAGTTAGGTATGGGAAACCCTAAGAAATCCTTGCAATAAATATAGAGAAGTGTGTCATCATCAGCGCGATGGTGACTGATCATGAGATAAATTCAAGGTTTGAAGGCGTAAGCGATACGTATAGTTAATTCCCTTGAAGTTGACAGTATTCGATGAAACTTTGAGATAGATCGATTGATTAATAAGGAAACGCGGATGGACTGAGGAGTCAAGAAAGTAAGAAATTAGGAAAATTGGATGAAGGAAGTGACCTTCAAGAATATGAAGTGTAAGACCGGTGGCTTGATGCCCAAAAAGGGAGACGCCAGGTATGAAAGATATCCCAACATTGAGATGACTGTTGAGATAAACAACAAAAGTAAATAAGGAATTATTAAGAAGAAGTTCATGTTGAACACGACCAATATCTTCCAGAACATCTTTGTTATCGTTACCAAATTAGGCAAGAAAAGTGGATAACCGTTGTTATCTTTTGGAGGCCATATTGATTGACCTCATTTTGAATACAGATGTTATTGTGAAATTAGGCATATACTATCGAGGTGGGAAGGATTGAATAAGACACCCTTATCAGGGATTTATGACTTGATTTATCCACGGAAGGATGCATGTACCTTTTTAAAGGTGGAATTAAGGATAGAACATCGGTAACTTAAAATGAATCCTAGGGGATGCATAAAGGTTGGCATTTCACCCTTAATAGGGATAGTATGAGTTTTGACAGTATAAATTGGAAAGGATTAAGGTAATAACAACCTTTAGGAATCAGTGGAGAAATTTTTCAGAAGTATATAGACAATGATTCTGGTATTAATAAATGGTATCTTGATATGCCCTGTATCTAGGGAATACATGAGTAACGATTCAAGGATAACCTTAGAGGTTTTACAAGGAGAAAGGTAATACTATAAATTCTCAAGAATAAAAATGTTGATAAAGGAAATATGATGTAATTATAATGATGCCAAGTGGGGCACGTGTTAAACCACGAGAAAGTATGGATCGAACCAGTAAAGGTCGAAATTGTTCAGGGCAATTAGGACTTAAGATAAAAGATGTTCTAAGTATGATTGAGAGTCAGTCGTGACAATGATTAACCTCTAAAGACTGAGGCAATAACTTATGGAAAAATTGTGATATTTTTTTTTACTCATCAGATTTTAAGGAAAACATCTTCACATAAGCTGTGATTGAAATGAGGTAGAAAATTTATTTGGAGGTGGTTAAAATGACATTGACTGTAAGGAAATTTTACTATCAGGAAAGGCAAAAGAGGTGGCCGACACTTTAAAGGTAAGAGGATAATTATCGGCGCTCGTGCCAGAAGAATACAATGATAATGGTTAAAGCCGTGAAGATTGTATTATGATTTGAAAGATTGACATTCCTTCTGATGACTGTGCAATACCCAACTGTAATAGTAGTTTGGTAAAGGTTTAATTCGTATAATCGCCATGAGTGGGCTATCTATCTCAGAAGATACTATCTTGAGATAAGCCAGGACCATGTTTCAAAAAGGACTAGATGAACCCTTGAGTTAAGTCTTCTATTTAAGGCATACGATTAAGAATGGTATTAACCTGCTATCGTTGCTTTGACTGAAACTCTTCTGCAATTTTATCTACTTCATGTCATGAAAGTACGTCAGAGTTTGGAGTGTTCTTCATGAATTATGATTGGTGATTATGTTAACTCCTTAAAAGTATTCTATACGACATGTATGGACTCCGTATGGTTAGATATTAAGATTTCATGGAAAGTGAATGACGACAGTAGGTCAGTGGTGGACCATAGTAATGCAGCAATGATTCTGCGAGTAATGAGCTGATTACAACCGTGAGAGTTGTATTGGAATGGATGTTGAGATTGAGTACCACTAATCGGGTCGTGGTAGTGTATAAGTTATCATTGATAGACTAATTAAGTAGAGTATCTACCTATTGAATATTTATTCCCTCTTATGAAAAGAGAGTCGTATTACTATATGAGGAAGGTTGCGGTGCAAGCATAGAATTCTAGTAACGATGATGTCTAGAATGAGATCCCAGATTCGATTTTCGATATTGAGGGAGTTTCAAAGGTGATTGTGTATAAGCTCGAGGAAGAGCATGCGTCCATAGAATGATGGACGGAATAGCAAAAATATTTAGGCATGTGAAATACGATGATATAATACTTGATATTGATATAAATACATAAATGTTTTGTTCTCCTATGACAAACCTCTATAGTTCAGAGGTAGATTCCAAGCCAGATATTTTATGGCAATAATTTTTTTTTTTTACGAATATACAATTCTCTTCAGTTCGTTCTTTTTTCTTCTTTTCATTTCATGTAAGCTGAGAAGAACAACCCTTCCAGAAGGGGAGGTATTGCCGAATGACTATCTATTTGTGTGATAGAAGCCTAGTATGATACCATCTATTGTTTAATTGCTTGTCAAGTAATAAAGGCTGGCCACCTTCTGTACTAACTATGCGATATAACAAGTGTTCATGATCATAGTGATCTCTCAACAAATTCCTTTACTTCTATATGATTGATCAAACTTTGGGAAATAGAAACAGCTGAAAAAGGAGTAGTAAAGTTATGGTGGTATTCGGAATGGAAACACATTCGTGATACTAAGGTTGACGTGGTTATTAAAAGGTTATAGAACGCTAACGAGCAAAAGTATAACCAGTATAATATTAGGAACGGAAGGTAGTAGTGATTACGAACTGGAAAAGAATGGTTATTGAGGGGCAAAAGCTCTAATGCTAAAAGCTATAATGAGAGTCTGTGCAATAGACTTGAAAGAAATTGGAATGATCACTTAACACGGATTGAGTTTTCTTACGACAATAGATCATATGTCATTATCGAGATGTCGCCTTATGAGATCCTTGAGGGAAGACAATGTCGATCTCCCTTATGTTAGGATGAAGTTGTAGAGCGCAAGATGCTCGGACCCGCAGTAGGCCAAAGGACCAAGGATATAATAGATCTAATCAGAGGACGGCTGGTAGTAGCCCAAGATGGACATAAGAAGTATGCTGATTTGACAATGAAAGGACAAAGAGTATGAAGGAAGGAACCTTGTATTGTATAAAGTATTCCTTTAAAAAGAATTGATGAGGGTTGGAAAGAAAGGAAAGTTTAAGTCCACGAATTGTTGGACCCTTGGATATATTAAGATGTATTGGGAAGTTAGCATATGAGCTATCCCTACCCCGAACATGTAGCAAGTCATAACGTGTTTCACGTATCAATGTTAAGGAAGTGTAATTCGGATGCCAGATAAATAGGGGCATATGAGCGCATAGACATGCAACCAGACGTAACCTATATGGAGCAACCAGAAAGGGTTATAGACAGAAAAAGGGACAAGTGCTTAGGAGAAGGGTTATCAAACTATTCAGAGTTTGATGGAAGAACCACAATGTGGGAAAATTTACTTGAGAGTTAGAAAGTGCAATGCTAAGAGAGTATCCCTATTCATTTTCTATCTGATTCCGGGACAGAATCCTTTTAAGGAGGGGAGACTGTAATAACCCCAAATTTTGGAATTTTTGAAACCCTTATGAATAGTACTTTTTGCTGATTATGCTGAATAAGAAAACTTTTCATACCACACTATGTAGGGGTTCTTTTATTGATCTTCTGAGATATTATTAGTGCTCTATGTGGTATATAAGTATATGTAAAGATCGTCAGAATCCAAATCCGAACACTTTGATTTTTCCCGAAAATCCACCAGATACCGAAAGAATTGAGTATAAGGTAACAGGATAAAAAGGATTTAAATTAAAGGACTTTAATAGAGGATCATAAAAGGAATATAATGTATTGAGAAAGGATAAGGGAACCTAAGTAATGAGATCCCGGGTATGATCCCTCAAATGATAAACGAAAACGAAAGTTAAGCGAACCGTGTAACAGATCATCGGTCATTAGCCAAATAATTAAAAGCTAATCAAAGAGATTAGTAGGGATGATGTCATCAAACCAATGAGAAGAGGACAAAGGAGGGAGGATGACATCACATGGTGACATAAGCATGACCAAGCAGGTGTGTTGTTGGTTGAATGAGAACCACACAAAAGTTACCATGGTAAAAGGTAAGAAAACAAAACAAAACAAGTCAAAATCAACCAACCAACAAATCATTTCACCAAAACACAAAATTATTCCATTCTTCATCTTTGCTCTCGGCTTTCCTTCATTTTCAAGGATAAGAAAATCCAAATTCAAGCTCCAAGCATTGTTAAATCCTGAGGTAATTATCCAAGGTTCCTTGTACTTAGATATAGTTATCCTATGAATCTAAGCTCCAAATTCCTTCACAATCTCTTCCTAAAAATCATGGAAGAAGATGGTGAATAGTGTTTTTCAAGAACTAAAATTTTTGTTCTTGAAGTTTTGTTTAGTTTAAGCTTGGATAAGGACTTTAAGGGTGATTCCAAGCCATTCTCTTGATACTCCACTCTCCAAGGAAGGTATAACCCCTCCAAACCCTAACTTTATTTGAGTAATTAGGTTTAGTTTTGTTGATTTTAATTCATGGGAGGCTTGCTTGTTGTGAATGTAGAGATTAGTTAGTTTTGTGAAGTTTTGGGGTGGTAATTCTTGGATTGTTGATTAATGAACTAAGTGTAGTTAAATTCAACTTTAAGAATAAGTATAAATTGTTAATGTTGAGTTGTTGGGGCTGTTATGATGTAGTATGGATGGATTTTTGATTGGGTTGTGATTGTGGATTGATTGTGGTTGAATTGGAGTGTTTTAAATTTGGGTAATCGCGTAAACATAGCCGTCGTAATGTCCGATTTACTTTAGGCTGTTTTTGTTCTTAACATTAGGACCCGTGAACTCACTGCTACGTTTTGACCATTGCCATGATTAGATAGTTCATGTTACGAGCTTCGTTTTGATATGTAGTTCGTTTGATTCCGATGTACGGTTTAGGAGAAACGGCCGTTTTAAGTAATGACGTTTCGCGAACGAATCATTACCCCTCGACTTACTTTTAAACCTTGGTTAAGGACCTTAAATGACTAATTGGGGTATGAAACATTTATGCAAAGTGGATTAGGAAGTTGGTAAGGTACTCGCGAAAGAATCGCCTTAAAACCCTTAATGGTTAATTTATTAAAAATGGTGGAGCTGAGGGTACTCGAGCGACTTAAGAGAATCAGTAAGCGCAAAGCGAGCGTTAGAGTCTAAATTGGTTAAAGTATAGATTTATAAGTGACTTTGGTTTAATTCCAACTTAAATGTTGTTTATAGGTTACCGGACTCGTCCCAAGCCATTTGTAACCCCCATTCGCTCAGGCAAGTTTTCTACCCGTATAACTGTTGTTGTGATGTATATGTGTATATGCATGATCTTGTGATAAATGCATATTTGTTATTAGCAAATTCTTGCGATATATTGGAGCATGTGATATGGTATATATGCATGCCTGTTTCGTATTCTTGATGTATATATCTGTTGGTTCAAATGCTTATTAGTTGCATAATACCTATGCTAGAGATAAGCAGTAGTTGCGTATACCCTGAGGATAGGGGACCCAAAGGTGAACCCTTTTCAAAAACCGGGAGTAGATGTTCCCGAGTATATGATATATATATAGTTATATATATATATTGATATAGTTTTCAAAACTATTAATCGAATAAGGTTTATTCGATAACTTTATTTTATTTAATGAATATTATTTCGAATATTCATTCGGGGATTATGACTCCGTTTATTTTATTAATGAATATTATTTTGAATATTCATTCGGGGGCTTATGACTCCGTTTATTTTATTAATGAATATTATTTTGAATATTCATTCGAGGGCTTATGACTCCGTTTATTTTATTAATGAATATTATTTTGAATATTCATTCGAGGGCTTATGACCCCGTTTATTTTATTAATGAATATTATTTTGAATATTTATTCGAGGACTTATGACTCCGATTATTTACTAAGTAATATTCTTTATTTTATTAAAGAATAATGTGTCGATAATCAAACTTATTTTTGATTATTCAAATAAAGATAGTACTTTCGTATAAGTATATCTTTGGTTATTTAATACCCATTTCAAGTATGAGTTTAACACTTCTACTTCGATTATTTTATAGAGATTATCCTTTTTGGGAATATTATTATTTAAATAATAATAATCAGATATTTTCTAATATATTGGGACTGATTTATTTTAATAAATCAGCAGTACTCCAAACATTCTTAAAAATGTTTTCGAGTCTTCAAATTGACTTTTAAAGTTTAGAGCGGATCCCAAAACTCGTTTTCAAATTTAAGATCTTCCTTTTTAAAGGGGACTTGAATACTCGTTCAAAAATCTAAAGGATCCGGCTCTGTGGTGTATTTTATATTCGCAACGAGGTTGCTGTTTTGATAAATGAATTGATTACTTACCCAACGTTCGGGAAGTAAGTCCATCTATTTGAGTCGGCATAAGCAACATGGGCTCAGTGGGCGTCCATGAAAGTGTAAGTGGCTCAGTGGGAGTCCATCAAATGCGTAAGTGACCGAGTGGCAGTCCAACATAAGGTCCTATTGCGGCCAGGGTGATGACCAGTGGGGAATTCGTCCATCTACTAGTAGAAAAGGTTACTTATTGGTATCTTTGCCTGATTAGCAAGATATCAGGTTTATGCCAAGGTTTTCTCCTTTCCAAATTCATTGGATATTACAACTCTGTTTATAATTTTCATAACAGAGGTTTTCAAGGAGTGTATGAAATGTATATATATAGGTGTATATATATATCAGGACTTAATGAAGTATCTCGTAACTTCATTATTTATAATTTTATTTCAAAGATTGAATCTATTCAAGTCTTATCTTGTTGTCTCATCTGTGTGATAAACTTTTGAAACTAATTATAACTTGAACGGTGGTAGTTCAAGTAGTAAAAAGATATAAGTATATTGGAGTATCTTGTAACTTCATCTTTTAAACTATATCTAGTAAATGATTATCTTATGCATGTCAAAGATTTTCAGAAAAACGTTGAGACAAGGTTAGATATATGAGATCACCTTGTAACGATATTTTTATACAGTTATAAACTGGAACTCTGTGTATATTATACATGTCCAAGGATTTCAAAGATTGTGAAAAGTATATATGTATATATATACTGAATATTTTGCGACTTGGTCGCGTTAAGATATCAGCTTGGTTCATTTCTTCTTGACCAAGACTTTCATGAGTACTATGAGAATGCTCATATATTGTTAATTATTATACATATGATTTTGGTAGGCTTGTTGCTCACCCTTGCTTTCTTCTTTCATCACACAACAACAGATAGATAAGATGAATAGGATCAAGCTCCCAATTCGTGAGCGGTTAGGAAACGTTCCGCAGTTTCCTGTAGGCATTGATGCCGTTGTAGCTGAGGTAGGAGCTACCAGTAGGCTAGGCTTTCAACTTTTGTTGTGCCAGAATTATGTATATTTATGAATTGTAATAATGGCAAAGAATATGTAAATTATTCAGAACCCTTTTTATGGTGAAATGGTTTATAATTGTGGAATAAAATGACTTGTGTTATTTTTGGTATTCATCTTTGAGACTATAACTTGTGGTGTGTGTGTGTATATTATGGGGTCACAGTACACAGTAGTTGGTTGACTGTTAAGATTAAGTATTGATAAGGAAAATGGAACTCGTGACAACCCGAATCCCCGACCCTAGATTTGGGGGTGTTACAGCACTTCCCCTATACCATCGACTACCAGTCGGGCTTAAGCCGATATCATCAATCAACCCAAGCATCAATATTCATATCCATCCACTTCCATCAACCAAATTTATCAATTTAATATAATTCAGAATATATCATGCTGATAATTATATGTACTACTGACGTAACATGTATCTTTTAAATTGGCATAGGGTCTTAAACCAACAATGGTTAATATAACCATGATTTTCTCAGTTCTTTCAGAATATTACAAAATATTACTAATGAGCTTAGGATTATCTTTTTGTTTCTCAAAAACTTTATTTCGCGGTTCTTTTAACTTATTTTTACTAATTAATCTGCTTATCTTTTATAACCACATATGGTCTTAATCATCATCATCACAATTTGGTGAAAACTCAATCATCAGATCATTATTTCTTAAAAGATTTCACAGTCGAATCACCATTACTTCATCTCCACTTATGTTCCCGTATCGAACTTTCGTCGCTGAATTGGGTAGGGGTATTAAATTCACCATACTCATTTATTCAAGTTAGAGAACTTCACAATTTCTTGAAGAACACGTTCAAAATTTGTTTGCGATTAAGATTTCTTCATTCTTGAATCTTCACGATAAATATCCTCCCTCGACGAATGAATGCTTCACATATTAATTTCCCATCGGAGTCAGTGTTAAGAATTCCTTGATCTTCAGTTATCCTCCTGCCACTCGTTCGCTTGTTTGGTGTACACAGCTTTACTTCCTTATTTTATAATTAATATATTTATTACGGTTCACTAAAGATTCATTTCTCGTTGAAATCTTCTGATTTGAAGGGCATCATGTTAACGCAATCTACCATATTGATGAGATCCTCATAACCGGAGCAACTGTCTGACTTGATGCCTTTGCCACGACCACGTTGTTGGTGTATCCATTCTTCCTTGCTCGCAGATGTCCACCATTTATCGGCTTGCAATCATATCTATATTCGACATATAATTCTACCTGCTACACGAAACTATTCCATTTTTTTTAAATCTTAGAGAATATACTTTACGCAGGATGAGGGTTTGTGAATATGATTTTGATTGAAAAATTGGATAAGGAATAATAATGCAACAAACAATTGGGAGAATCTGTAAGTCAATAAATTGAAGGAAGAAGAATGAGCGAGGCTTTAGATATGAATGAGACAACCATATTCGTACTCAAGATGGCCAGTCTTTCATAGTATATGGCATACATCACATGACTAGGTGGCGTCCCACCCGACTCTTCGTCATTTCGACAAAACGTCACACCACAACATTGTTTGTCTCAATCAGGATGCAATATTTTGAGAAGAGAAATAATTTAGAAGGAATACAATAAATTTTCTTTCATTCTCACCTCATATAATTTATTACTACAAGAAGCTCGTGCGTATTCAAGAATCAAGAAGAACGTATGTGATTGTATTTGAGAAAAGAATGACGCTGTCTGTCACCGTCCACGCTTTACTTAAATATACCATCAAGGATCATTCGAATAACAACTTCACGATTTAGGTCACATCATATCTTCGGAATGTTGCTGGGAATTACCTTCACATTAAATACTTTATCAGTTCGATCATAATCGCATCCTTACAAAGTTTTTAGGCATTGCTTCCGATATCATCTATGCCGCGTAAAATAGCCATCGATCACGCAACGTCCCAACTCCGTCGATAGGAATATTATTCTTTGCCACTCATCTAGAAGAGTCTTCTATTTCCTTTAATCATCCTCTGTCCACTCGAATCACTAATCTTATTAAATTTTAATAATTTCATGAATTGGATAAATAATTTTTAACGTGTTGATTCAATTATTAATATTATTGAACAAAGTTTACATCCGTCTTTCATGGGAAAACTTTAAACTTTCTTCTTGGTAGTGGGTCTACTTGGTCCTCCAAACTAACAACACTAAGTCTAGATCCATTATTCTTTTAGGTCATTTTCTACTTATAATAACAAGAACTTAAGTAGTAATTTGACAAACAGATTGTGAAACTCATTTTATGCAAAGATCTTTTGAAAGTTTATTAAGAAAATCTTTTTCAAAAAGTCATTTTTAAAAATTTTGAAAATCAAATATTTGGTCGTCATTACTATATAAGTTACTTGCTATTCTTACGATCCACTAATGAGATATCTAATTAAAGGAATGCCCATGTACGGGTCTTTCCACTTTGGTATATTCTCTATTTCTCCTTGGATTTTGCTCACACTTATCAGTCGACGAAACTTCATTTACCGTTGTATACAATTTTATTTGTAATTCCAACCCAATGCTGACGACTGATACTTGTTTGACGTTCTCGTCGTCATCCTTAATGTTATACTTACAACCACTAATGCAATTCGACGTTCTGCCCGCAGATAAGGTCGCATCTCCTTGTTAGTCTTTCCTATACCTAATAAGGTAGATACCATTCCTCATGCAGTGCCCGATACGTGATAAGAACTGTCTCGCAACGACGGTGCCTTTTCAGCTTGCAACTTTGGCTTCATCAACTCGTTGCCTCCGACGTGGAGCTCGTCCTACTACCTAATTCTAAGTTAAATCGTACCAAAACTCACCTAGCCTCTCTTATACGAAGTTCTCACAAGACTCAATTGCATTTTTCTTTAAAACTATATGAAAAGTAGGGTAACATACCCAATCTTCATCGATCCGTTGACTCCTCATTATTATAGGATCTGTGAAATCAATATATATATAGCATTGCGATATTCACCTTACACTTCCCTCATTAATTCTATCTTACCAATTTCATATCGGACCTGCTAATCCTAATTCGCACTCCATTTGAACTTAAAATGAGTATGCCTAACTCTTTCCTATCTTATAAGGCCTATTACTCCTATCTTACTCTCACCTATTCTTATTTTGAGGGACCAATAGCCTGTGGCTCTGATACCAACTGTAACAACCCAAATTCGGGGTCAAGATTTGGTGTCACTAAACAATCTTTACACAACATTAAATAATATACAAATGACCCCATTCAATCCAGATCATTTACAGGTTATGGTATGAAATAAGAATCTAACCTTCTACAATTGACAACAACTAAAATACAAGTTTAAATACCTTTGTACTAATTCCCTGGTCTTATTTTCTAATGTCTTCCTCTTCTTGCAGCGGAGATCTTTCTAGTTCCCGCTGTCTATCAAAAGCTACTTACTTTTATCCTCATCTGTTTTTGAATGAAATAAGAATTTACAAAGCAAGAGTGAGCCAAAAATGCCCAGCAACTATATAAATGATTTCCAAGCATCAATATCAAATGAAAATTTCTGGAACAAAATATTTAAATATTTTTTTTAGAAAATTCTATTTATTTGAGGGAGTTCAGCGAATAAATATTTGCTGTTACCAACCCTTAATTATAAATCAAAAATGGCGAGCAATTCCCAGATTCATATCTTGAATCAGGGTTTTGTCCTGTTTTGTAAACATAAAACTTTTCGAGAGAGAATGCCATTAATGGCGATCAACAATGAATTAGACTGGACACTAGAACCAACATATGCACTATAACCTGCTGATCAGTCAGGATACAGTGTGGATCTATACCCAACTGCATAGACCCAACCAATATATGGGGTACCCAGGCACTATGGCCCAACGGTCCGGTCCATCCCCGACCCATAGGGTCCAGCTCATCACTGGCCCTAACAATAACCGTCCAGCCCGTATAGTATTTTGATGTCAAATTATTTTGATTTCAAAACATCCTAAATCAGGGTTCGCAAATAACCCAAAAGAATGGGTATTTGCTCAAGAGAGCAATCGATAATATAGGACAGTAATGAAAGGAACTTGCATAATTAAGAATAATTGCAGCGAAATATAAAACAATTAACTATTCTGAACTTAGAATAGGAATGAAGTAATTGCAGTATGTTACGAGAAAAGTTAGGAATACTTGCCTTGATAAGCTTTAACCACTATTATCGGTTGACTTATGGATTGCCTTGAACGTTTGCCTTTATTGTCAAACCACTATCCTATTCTGGCTACGATCTCAACACTCAGGTCCTTCGATTGGAATCTTGCTGAGCTCGACGACTAACCACTAAATCATTCTTAGTCCGATGTCAAACCTCGGGTCGTCCGACTAGGACCTACATAGTTGAGATACCCTAATTCAGATAATCATTTAAGTTTAACACGTCCTTGTTATCAAATCTACCCATTCGATATGAAATCCCTGACACATATTTATATGTATTATTGAAATACACATAACAATCATGGTTCACATCTTCGAAACTCAGTCCGGTATTTGCTTTCGGAAAGTACGTATACTCGTTGTTTTGAAAAAAAATAGGGTAATCGATTATTTATAAAATATCTTGTCCCAACATATAAGTAGGTTTCATAAAATTTAATTACATATTCTCGTTCGACGTCTCCGATAATTATAGGTTATGTTCCCGTATTTTCGGAATTAATTTCCCGAAAATTGGGTAGCGTCTCCTCTGTTTTATCGACCTACCTGTCGAATCGATTCGACGTCAAATCCACAACAACAATCCAATCACAAACCAATTCCACAAATCCCAACCTCCGATTCAATTAATTACTATTATTACTCGTATTTTATATTTTTATTCGTATTTTTATAATTTATTCGTACTTTTTGTTTCAAAATTAATTTTATAATTAATTTTATTTATTTATAATTTAGGACTCAGAATTAATCATCATCGTCCACCGTCGGCTCGCCGAGACTCATCGCCGACGGCGATAAAATTCGCCGGTACCCGTTAAATTCGGGTTTCCATACGAATTCCACAGATTCATTAATTATTCCTGCACGAATTTATTTTATTTCATGAAATTTACTCAAATAATTTCCTGTAGAAATTCAATAAATAAATTAATAATTAAAATGTTAATCAGGATAACAGAACCAAGAAAATCGAACAGCCACACCACGCTGCACGCGCACGACGCGCCACCACACAAAACTCACACACCCACACACGCGTACACACACAATATCACACACGATACATATATAGATACATATACAGCATAGCAAGAACAATCAAAGCCACAACCAGAACAAACGACGGCCTGAAAGAAAGAAAGAGGCGGCCGGAAAAAGAATTACCGGGATAAGGTAGCGGTGCTCGCCGGAAAAGAGAAAACAACGGCGGCAAAAAACGATGGCCTGAGATAGAGGAAGAAGAGACGGGGAAAAAGAAAAAAAAAGAGTGGAGTGGAAGAAAGAGAAGAGATTCAGGAGAGATTGGAGAGAGTGAGGAGAGAGAGCCGAGAGAGGGTTAAAGAGAGAGATTGCTATGAGGTGCCAGAGACAGGGGATTAATTTGGGGGAAAATGAATATATCTGATTACTCTGCCCGAAAAACTGAATTTGTACCGTAATTTGTTGATTCAACGAACAACTTACGGGTAAAATAACCAGAAAATTACAAAAATAGTTTTTTTTTTTAAAAATCTCGGAATAAATTTAAACTAATAATGTAAGATTTTAAAAAAAAAATTAAAGAAATTTTGGAACGCGCATTCAGACCCATATTTTACAATTTAACGAGTTCACGTGCGGTTAAATAAAAGCCATAAATTTACCGGAATAATTTTAAAATTCTCAAAATAATTAAAAAGTAATAAAATACAATTTTTGTGATTTTTGAAGCATTCTGGAATTAAATACTGACTCTACAATTAAATGAAATCAGAAAATAATTTAGAGATATGTAATCGATAAAATATTAATTTCTAAATTTTTATAAAATCCTAAAAATAATAAATAAAATTATAAAGTAACAAAAATAATTTTACAAATAATTTTTAGCATTTATGAGAATAAATATTTAATAAAATCACTTTAAAAACAAAATAAATTCATACAGCTCGATAATTAATTATACAAATAATCTTCGCACCTAACCAATCAACACAATTTAATAATATCACAACACATAGCTGACAGAACCATTGCATATTTTATTTACTTACTAATTCGATGATTATGCTTATCTATTGGATCCGAAAATAGATTACTTAGCCGTTAAGTAACTATATAACGATACGATTTTATACAAATTTGGATAATTATCAACACAGAGCCCCTTATAAAACACTTTACACAAAAATAGGGTAATAACACCTCGCCTTTCGAGAATATGTGTTTTATTGATCTATAAAATAATTAGCGTATCAAAATTTTTACGCCGGGACTCGTACAGGTCAAATCGTATCCCGGATCGAAAAAGTCAAAATACGGAAAGTGTTCAGAATTATTAGATTGGGTTAGAAAGGAGTTTTCGGAAGAGTTTCGGGTTATAAAAACGCAAAAATGGTTGAAATGGGACGATTTCAATTTCTAAAAAGTAATTTTATAATTACTTAAAAATAATTATTATTAATTCTATAAATCCTTATAAAATCATATATTGATCCAAAAATTACCACACAAATACCAAAATTATCTATATTTAATTCTGGATAATTAAAATTCCAAATTTTATCATGTATAAACACCAAACATCAATATCAATCATAAAATAATTCACCAAAATTCACCCAATAATCACATAATAATTATTTATTAATAAAAATAATTACACGATATTTTTCGGATGTTACATTATCCGTCGGGTATATAATAATCCCGAAAGTTAATAATTTTCACTAGGCTATTCTATTTCGACAGATGATCAAACTCGATGGATAATGAACATCCGCCGAGATGTAAATTTTGACTTAGCCAAAATTTCAGAAAAATCAATTAAGTTTCTGGCTGCATCACAACTTGCAAAGTTATCTGAAGTAATTTAAGAATAATTAAGCATACCTAACTCACTTACCAACCTAGAAAAGGTGGATTCATCAAGTGACTTGGTAAATATATCTGCAAGCTGCTTATCACTTGGAACAAAATGAAGTTTCACAGTACCATTTATAACATGTTCCCTAATGAAGTGGTACTTAATGTCTATGTGCTTTGTTCTTGAATGCTGTACTGGATATTCAGTGATGGCAATTGCACTTGTGTTATCACAGAAAATAGGAATTCTGTCCACTTCCAGACCATAGTCCAACAGTTGGTTTTTCATCCATAAAATTTGTTCACAGCAACTACCAGCAGCAATATATTCAGCTTTAGCTGTAGAAGTAGAAACTGAATTTTGTTTTTTACTGAACCAGAATACTAGCTTATTTCCTAGAAATTGACAGGTTCCTGTTGTACTTTTTCTATCAATTTTATAACCTGCATAATCTGCATCTGAATAACCAGTTAGATCAAAACCAGAAGCTCTAGGGTACCAAATGCCAAGTTTTGGTGTTTCCTTGAAATATCTGAAAATTCTCTTAATAGCTACTAAGTGAGATTCTCTAAGATCAGCCTGAAATCTAGCACAAAGAGTAGTAGCAAACATTATATTTGGCCTACTAGCTGTTAAATATAAAAGTGACCAACCATGCCCCTATAGCTTGAAATATCCATAGACTTTTCAGTAGTGTTTAATTCAAGTATAGTTGCAGTAGCCATACGAGTTTTTGCAGATGTGCAATCCATTAGATGAAACTTCTTTAAAAGATCATATATATATTTGGTTTGACTAATGAATATTCCATCACTAACTTGCTTAACTTGTAAACCAAGAAAGTAAGTTAGTTCTCCCATCATGCTCATTTCATACTTACTTTGCATTAATTTGGCAAACTTTTTGCAAAGTTTTTCATCTGTAGAGCCAAATATAATATCAGCTACATAAATTTGAACAAGTATACTAGAGCCAATAACATTTATAAAGAATAAAGGTTTGTCAACAGTACCTCTTGTGAAGTGATTTTCTAAGAGAAACTTAGACAAAGTGTCATACCATGCTCTAGGTGCTTGCTTCAATCCATAAAGTGCTTTCAAAAGATAGTAGACATATTCTGAAAAATTTGGGTCTTCAAAACCAGGAGGCTGACTGACATAGACTTCCTCCTCCAAATCTCCATTCAGAAAGGCACTTTTGACATCCATTTGATAGACTTTGAAATTGGCATGGGCTGCATAGGCTAAGAAAATTATGATGGCTTCAAGTCTTGCAACAGGAGCAAAAGTTTCATCAAAATCTATTCCTTCTTGTTGACAGTAGCCCTTAGCAACCAATTTAGCTTTGTTCCTGACAACTATGCGATTTTCATCCCTCTAATTTCTGAATACCCACTTGGTGTCAATTGGATTCTTTCCTTTAGGCTTGGCTACCAGCTTCCATACCTTGTTTCTTTCAAATTGGTTTAGCTCTTCTTGTATAACTAAAACCCATTTAGGATCCAACAGAGCTTCTTCTACCTTCTTTGGTTCTTCCTTAGAAAGAAAAGTGCTATATAGACATTCTTCTTGAGTTGCTTTCCTTGTTTGAACTCTTGAAGATGCATCACCAATAATGAGCTCAAAAGGGTGATCTCTAGTCCATTTTCTCTGTTGTGGTAGATTAGCTCTTGATGAAGAGGCCTCATTGTTGTCTTGATGTGTGACTGAGTTTTGATTATAAGAAACTCCCCCTGAGTTAATGAATCTTTGATTTGAGGAAGGGGTTATTTCTGTAAGTGATCTATTTTGACTCTCAGCTTCTCTCATTATTTCGACGGATGATGAACTTTCTATCTCGACGGATGAAGCTGATTGTCTACCGACGGATGAAGTAGATTGTGTACCGATGGATGAAACATTATGTAATTTGACGAATGTTGAATTATGTGCTTCATTAGTTGTAGATTTTTATGCATTATCCTTAGCCACTATTTCTTGATCGCTTTTATCATCACTGTCATCACTAACCATCTCAACATTATCAAATTTGAGGCTTTCATGGAAATCTCCATCTTGCAGGCCTTCAATCTTTTTATCATCAAATACAACATGTACAGATTCCATAACAATGTTGGTTCTTAGATTATAGACTCTATATGCTTTTCCCACAGCATATCCAACAAAAACTCCTTCATCTACTTTGGCATCAAACTTTCCACGTTGATCAGTTTGATTCCTTAAGATATAGCATGTACAACCAAAGACATGTAAGAAATTTAGAGTTGGCTTCCTATTCTTAAACAATTGGTAGGGTGTCATGCATTTTTCTTGATTAACCCAGGAGATATTCTGAGTGTAGCATGTAGTATTCGCAGCTTCAGCCCAAAAATATATTGGTAACTTTGAGTCTTCTAGCATTGTTCTTGCAGCTTCAATAAGAGATCTATTTTTCCTTTCCACCATTCCATTTTGTTGAGGAGTTCTAGCTGCATAAAAGTCATGCATAATCCCATTCTCTTCACAAAATGATCTCATCACAAAATTCTTGAACTCAGTTCCATTGTCACCCTTGATTCTTCTTACTTTGAAGTCAGGATGATTGTTGACTTGCCTTATGTGATTGATTATGATTTCACTAGCTTCATCTTTGGACTTTAGAAAATATGTCCAAGAGAACTTTGAGATATCATCTACAATTACTAGGCAATATCTTTTTCTTGAGATGGACAACACATTGACTGGTCCAAACAAATCCATGTGCAACAGTTGCAAAGGTTCTTCAATTGTTGAATCAAGCTTCTTTCAAAACGATGCTTTAATCTGCTTTCATTTCTGACAGACATCACACAATCCATCCTTAGTAAACTCCACTTGAGGAATACCTCTAACCAATTCTTTCTTGACTAGCTCATTCATGGTCTTTAAGTTTAGATGGGACAACTTCTTATGCCATAGCCAACTTTCATCTTGACTTGCTTTATAGAGAAGACAAGTTACTGATTCTGCATTTGATGAATTGAAATCAGCTAGGTACACATTCCCTTTTCTCACTCTAGTGAGAATCAATTTGTTGCTATTTTTGTTGGTCACAACACAGGCTTCAGAATTAAAAGTGACTGAGTTGCCCTTATTACAGAGCTGGCTGATACTCAACAAATTATGCTTGATTCCATCCACTAGGGCAACCTCTTCAATGATGACATTCTTCTTTGAAATCAAGTCATGTCCCACAGTATTACCCTTGTTGTCATCTCCAAAAGGTGATACTTGGGCCAGCTCTTTCCTTGAACTCAGTGAGCAGGGTAGAATCTCCAGTCATGTGCCTTGAGCAACCACTGTCTAGATACCAAAGATTTTTTCCATTTCCCTAAACACATCAAAACCAAATCAAGTTAATTTTGGTACCCAAGTTTCCTTGGGTCCTGCCTTGTTAGCCCTTTTCTTTGGTTTCTTAGGTTTGATCTCATTTGACTTGGGGATCTCAGATTCATCCTTAGTCATTTGAGTTGGACCTTTGAAACCAGTCATTGAAATAAAATTATCATGCACATTTTGGTTTACATGAAAAGGTATTCTATTTGCAAACATGTTATTCCAGTAAGGCATGCTAAATGGCATTTGTGGCATACTAAATGCATCATAATAAGGACTAGGTGCAAATGGCATATTAGAAAATTGTGCATTCATATTCTGAGCAGGCATAGAACTCATAGGCATGGCAGTCATGTTGGGAAAAGAAGACGGTGCAGACATGGGAGTTGGCATAACAAGCTTGCAATTAACAGACAAATGATTAACACTACCACACTTAACACATATTTTTCTTGGTGCATATTTATCAGGTGTGTAGTTATTATATTTGTTAATCCCTACCTTCCCATTTCTATTGCTTTTCTTTTTAGCTTCTATTTTAACCTCAATCTTTTCCAGTCTGTCATTCAATTGCTTGATATACATATGACCAACATTAGCTTTCTTTTCTTTTCTAACCTGACTTGATTCTCCTGGAACAAAGTTTTTAGAAACTGATCCATATTTCTCATTTAATTTAACTAACTTAGCTTTGCTAACTGGTTTACTCACAACCGACAAATGTGGCTCCTTGTATCTCGACGAATAATCCTTTTGATTATCCGACGAATGATTTTCACCATCCGTCGAGTCCACATCTGTAAAGAGTCCTTCAACCAGATTGGAATCAAGCTTCTCTTTGCTCTTTTTCCAGGGTACATCACAAAAGAATTCTATACCTTGAACTTTAGTAATTTGAGCATGAACATTTTTAGATGATTTCCATGCTTTAATTACTTCCTGTTCTCGCTCAAGATGCTTCCTTAAAATATCTTCTTTCATCAAAGATTCAGTTAATTCATCCTTAGCAATCTTGCATTCAATTTTCATCTTTTCAAACTCAACAAATTGAGACTCTAGCACATTATTCCTCTCACTCAAAAAAAAAATTATTTTTTTTAATTTTAGCATTTTCTTTAGTGAGGGACTTAAGTGTAACACGCAGGTGATATAATTCAGTAGACATGTCATTTATTGCATCATTACACTCAGCTTTAGATAAATGTGCTAGGTTAGTGGTGATTACCTGATTTCTTGATGAACTGGTCTATGTTTCATCTGATATGGCCATTAGTGCTAGATTGACATAGCTTGTTTCTTCATCCTCATCCAATCCATCTGCAGCCCAGTCATTCTCTTGTGTCATGAAATCCATTTCCTTTTGCTTGAGCAACTCAAAGTATTTCTGCTTATAATCAACATGCTCAAACTTTTTTTAAATGGAATTAGACTTTCTACACTCATTGGAAAAATGACCTGCCAAGCCACATTTGAAACACTTGAATTTTGACTTATCAACCATGTTTCTGTTTGGCTTGGATGATCTAAAATTCTTCTTGAATTTGAGCTTGGCAAATCTCCTGGATAAGAATGCTAGATGCTCATCAATATCATCCATGTCATCTTGGCTCAACTGATCTTCATTTCTAGCTACCAGCCCTTTACCCTTGCTTTCACATACCTTTAATGTAGATTCCACAGCTTCAACCTTTACCGCTTTCTCCTTCTCTAACTCAGTAACTAGTGCAATGGATCCTCCTTTCTTTCTTCCTTTCTCCATCTTTTCATCTTGCTCTATTTCAAGCTCATAGGTTTTTAGGATGCCATACAGTCTTTCCAAGGTAAACTCCTTGTAATCTTGTGAATTTCTCAATAAGACTGTCATTGGCTTCCATTCATTTGGGAGAGATCTAAGGAACTTGAGGTTAGAGTCTTTTATTTGATAGACCCTTTAATGCAGTTTTAGAGCATTCAGCAGTTTTTGAAACCTACTAAAAATATCAGTGAGTGACTCACTTTCTTCACAGTGAAAATGCTTATATTGCTGAATCAAGAGTTGCATCTTATTCTCCCTTACTCGCTCAGTACCATCACAAATAATCTGTATTGTGTCCCAAACCTCTTTGGCTATTTTACAGTTAATGATGTTGTGAAACATATCACCATCAACACCATTAACCAGTATGTTCATGGCCTTCTTATCTTTCCTGACTTGTTCAATGTCTAGATCAGACCATTCATACCTAGGTTTTGAAACTGATGGTTCATTCCCAGTAGCAGCTCTGATAGGGACATGATGACCTCTTTCAATGCAGTCCACATAAGCTTCATCTTGAGAAAGAAGATGTAGGTGCATCTTCACCTTCCAGTGGTGATAGTTTTCTTTGTCCAGAATGGAATTTTAACTCCAACATCCTTTTTGTTCATCGTGTTCATTGTTGTGATCTTTACACTCTTTGTACTTCAAGAGCTTGCTCTGATACCAATTATTATTCCCTAACAATACAACAAAAATTACAAAAGGGGGGTTGAATGTAATTCTGGCTTCTTTTTGAGATTTTAAAAATGTTCTAACTCAATATATATAATAGTGTTTGATTTGAAGTAACGCGGAATGAAAGAATAATAGAAATCAAAACACTAAGTAATAAAACACAAGCTTTAAAACTTTATGGTGGATTTGAAAGTATCCACCATATATATATATATATCATATTGAGAACTCTGTGATGCTTTGAGTAGCACACAACTGCTTACAAGTGAACAAACAAACTACAAAGAAATTATTAACAAGTACAACTTTATCTATCTCTCTGAAAAATATGTTTTCTTCATTTTTTTTGTTCTACTTGCTACACTTGATTTATATATCACCAAGTTACATGACAGTAAGACAAGATAATAAAATAAAATAAATCTAGTCTAATATCATGCTTCTACATTACTCTGTCTAGCATCTTTGAATATCTTCACATTTGCATGGAAATGGTAATGCTTATTTGTTCTCAAAATCCTGCTTAACAGGCTGTCACATTTCTTTGCAAACACCCGACGCATATGACTGTGTTGTCACTATCAACAACTATTTTGAATATGATCATCCGTCGGGACTATGTTGGTCATTCGTCGGGAGTCCTGTTTCTGTGGGGAACTTAGGGGATCATCCGTTGGGAGCCTTTGTAGATTATCCATTGGGGGTATTTCTGCCACATGACTCTATTTCACTTGTACAGAATTACAAGATATCTTATGTTTACAATTAGCCAACCTATTCTGTACATCAATCTAGTAGTCATCATGACTTACAGAATCCTATAGCATCTACTCAACTAAAACATGTTGTTTGCAGAAATGTGCTACAATACTTATTGTTACATAAGCTACACTCTCGATGGATGTTCAGTTGTCATCCGTTGGGACTGTAAACTTCATCCGTTGGGACTATATTAGAACATCTGTCGAGAGCTACAAAATTCATGAAGTTAAATCTACTAAGGTGTTTTGTTTAACTTATCATCAAGTTTACAACGTATTCCTAACAGAAGTTATTGCGTCAGAATTACGAAGCGTATTTGGCCCATGTGAAAGACATCAGCAAAGAAGTTCCAACACGAGAAGCAATTCCAGTTGTCAATGAGTTTCCAGACGTCTTTCCAGATGATCTTCCAGGGTTACCTCCCGACAGAGAAATTGAATTTGCAATTGATTTAGCACCCGGAACAGATTCAATATCTAAAGCACCGTATCGAATGACATCGGTGGAGACGAAGGAATTGGCAAATCAGCTGCAAGATCTTTTGGAGAAAGGAGTTATAAGACCCAGTGTATCTTTGTGGGGCGCACCAGTACTGTTTGTCAAGAAGAAAGAAGGAAGTATGCGACTGTGTATTGACTATTGGAAATTGAATAAGCTGACCATTAAGAAAAAGTATCTGTTGCCAAGGATTGATGATTTGTTTGACCAACTGAAAGGCGCTGTATAGTTTTCTAAGATTGATTTAAGATTGGGATATCATCAACTGAAGATTAATCTAGAAGACATTCCGAAGACGGCATTCTGAACCAGATAAGGGCATTATGAGTTTTTGGTAATGTCATTTGGATTAACCAATGCACCAGCAGCTTTCGTGGATCTAATTAATCGAGTATTCAAATAGTATTTGAAAAAATTCGTGATTATGTTCATAGACGACATTTTGATCTATTCCAAGCTGGAGAAAGAGCATGAAGAGCATTTGAGAATAGTTTTGGAGACACTGCGACATGAGAAATTGTACGCAAAGTTTTCCAAGTATGAGTTTTGGTTAAAAGAAGTACGATTTCTTGGGCACGTGATCAGTAATAAAGGAGTGGAAGTGGATCCATAAAAGATTGAAGCTATAATCAACTGGGAGAGACCAAAAACACCAACAGAAGTAAGAAGTTTCATGGGACTGGCAGGTTATTATAGAAGATTTGTACAAGATTTTGCAAAGATAGCTATGCCTTTGACAAAGCTCACCAGAAAGAGGACAAAGCTCACCAGAAAGAACCAGAAGTTCGAATGGGATGATAAGTGTGAAGAGAGTTTCCAGGAATTAAAGAACAGATTAGTATCTTCTCCAGTGTTAGTCTTACTGGATGATCAAGAAAACTTTGTGATCTACAGTGACACATCATACAAAGGATTATGATATATTTTAATGGAATATGAAAAAGTAATAACTATCTCAATTCCGAATCTATAAGTTGTGCTAAAGATTCAAAACCCTTTTTTTTTTTACTTTTTCGGAAAATCAATTGAGAAATGCTTTTCTAGAATACCCAATATCTGTTTTACATCGTTTATGCGAAAATGTTCAATTTTCATAAGGTCTTCTTGACTGTTATTCAAAAGGTCCAATAATGTATATATATTGGACCTTTTAAGGCAATTATAGATCCTGGGAGGTAGTTCTGATTGGTCAATAAAAATCGATTTCAATGCTATTTTTGTTGTGTTTTTTCTTAGTTTATTTAAATTATCATGAAAGGTAAAAGGGGGTAAAGGAACTGTGTGTTGATTGTCCGCTAAATGTAAGTTTTCTTCTTCCGTGTGTAAAAAAGGAATAAATAAATCAATCAAATTCCGGGAGGCTTCATGAAGTGCTTCTTTAGGAGTTAAACTTCCATTTGTCCATATTTCAAGAAAGAGTATTTCTTGTTTATCATTCCCATTCCCATAAGAATGAATACTATGATTCGCGTTTCGAACAGGCATGAATACAGCATCTATAGGATAACTTCCGTCTTGAAAGTTATTATTTGGCGTTTTTATAAGATATCCGCGACTCCTCTCTATTTATAATCCAATATGCAATTCAATGTGTTCCGTCAAGCTAGCTATATGCTGTGTATTGTCAACGACTTCTACAGAAGGCGGTAAGATTATATCTTGAGCAGTTACATATCCAGGACCCCTCACACAAATGGAGGCGTCACAAGTTCCGTATAGATTACTTCTCAATACAATTTCTTTCAAATTCATTAAAATGTCATGTACCGATTCTTGAATACCCACTAGGGTAGAATACTCGTGTGGTATTTTATCAGATTTTGCACGTGTGATACATGTTCCTTCTATTTCTCCAAGCAAAGCTCTGCGCATCGCGATGCCAATTGTGTCAGCTTGACCTTTCATAAGTGGAGACAGCCGGCCGGAACTTGACTCAGCAGATCTTTTTCTTCTAAATTTTTGGAAGAAGAAGATCTTAAAGCTCCTTTGTAGCAAGGAGTTACGCTCCCCCATCAAGGTTAGGTTTAAGCCAAAATGAATTAACTGTAAAGGACTTCTTCGGGGGTCACTGCGGTGTGGCTGAATGTAGAGCAGTCCGCCCTTACAGCCTTCGATCGGTAGATTATTTATAACTTCGGAAGATTGATGCATCATGAACGCGCCAATATGTGATCGGGGTGAGCGGTGGTTAGATATAGGGGCGGCTTTGCCGGCTTGGATTGGAAGGAAGGGCTTCGCTTTCCGATCGCTTTTTGAGGTCGGTTTGGATGAGCGTGGGCAAGTTCGGGATTCGCTATCGCTCCGCTGCTTCGCGTTTAGAAAGCCGTATTTTTTTAGGATTTCGTCTCCCCGTCGGAGGCGGTGTCGGCTCGTCTATTCCGGATCTCAACGGCCCATATCCTTCATCTTTCCGGAAGTTTCAATGGAAGGCTAATTAGGAAATCTAAATATACAACTCACTAGCCAATGATCCAATCAGAGGAACAATTGGATATCCGCATTTTTTCGTTCTTTATACACAACTTCCATTCCCCCTTCTTGCCTCTCTATGATTGAGCAGCTTTGCAAGCTCCCTCTCGATTGCAAACTCATGATTCCAAGAAAGAAAGCAGATGTTCTCTCGCGCTTTAAGACAACTGAAACCGCATGAAGAGAAGTATCCAACTCATGATCTTGAATTGGAAGCAATAGTGTTTGCATTGAAGATATAGAGGCATTATCTGTATGGAGAAAAGTGTGAGATCTACACGAACCACAAGAGTTTGAAGTATATCTTCACCCAGAAAGAGTTGAACATGAGGCAGAGAAGATGGCTAGAATTGATCAAAGACTACGAATGCACTATCAACTATCGTCCAGGTAAAGCAAATGTGGTGGTCGACGCTCTAACCAGGAAAGAAAGGTTAAATATGATCACTTCATCTGAGGAATTGATCAAGGAATTTGAAAAGCTTGAAATAGAGGTCAGTACCCCAAGTATGTCTACAGATGTGTTGTGTGCAATGTATTTTAAACCAGAACTATTGGAGAAGATAAGAAGATGTCAGGAAGAAGTAATGAGTCATGAACAAGACAGTTTGACAGGAAAAGAGATAATGAGTCAAAAGGATGATAAAAGTATATTAAGATTTTCTTCCAGAATATGGATACCCAACGTAGCCGAGCTAAAAGATGATATTCTTCAAGATGCTCATAACTCCAGATATTCAATTCACCCCGAAAGTACAAATATGTACAAAGATTTAAGAGAAAACTTTTGGTGTCCAAGCATGAAGAAGGAAATTGCTGAATGGGTGCGTAAGTGTTACATTTGCCAACGAGTCAAAGTAGAACATCAAAGGCCCAGTGGACTGATACAACCATTGAATATTCCAGAATGGAAGTGGGAACCTTTTGCGATGGATTTTGTAGTTGGATTACCGAGGACCAAGGCAAATCATGATGCTATTTGGGTTATTATTGACAGATTGACTAAGTCGGCACATTTTCTTCCTATCAACGAGAGATACTCATTGGATAAATTGGTTCGGTTATATCTAAAAGAGATTATGGTTCGACATGGAGTTCCAGTATTCATAGTTTCAGACAGAGATCCTCGATTTAATTCAAGATTTTGGAAAAGTTTTCAAGATTGTCTCGAAATGAAGCTGAATATGAGTACCGCGTATCATCCCCAGACAGATGGTCAAAGTGAAAGGACAATTCAGACTATTGAAGACATGCTAAGGGTATGTGCTCTAGATTTTGAAGGAAGTTGGGATGAACATTTGCCATTGGTTGAATTCTCCTACAACAACAATTATCACGCTAGTATTGAAATGCTGCCTTACGAAGCTTTGTACGGGAGAAGATGTAGATCCCCAATATATTGGGATGAGGTTGGTGAGAGAAAGATTTTGGGTCCAGAATTGATCCAGCAGAAAAAAGAGAAAGTAGAACTGATTCGAAAATAATTAGTGGCAACTTAAGATCGTCAATGTAAATATGATGATCCTGCCAGAAAGGATATGGAATTTGAAGTTGGTGAAGCAGTGCTATTGAAGATTTCACCTTGGAAAGGTTTATCAAGATTTGGAAAGAAAGGAAAGATGAGTCTGCGTTATATTGGCCCTTTTGAAATTTTGAGGCGTGTGGGAAAAGTCGTTTACGAACTAGCTTTACCACCTCACATGCAGCATATCCATAACGTGTTCCATGGATCGATGTTGAAGAGTTATTTGCCTGATTCGAATCATGTGATAGAATATGAGCCAATCGAGATTCAGCCAGATTTGTCTTTTGTAGAGCGACCAATGCAGATTTTAGATAAGAAGGGAATAGTGCTTAGGAATTAGTCTATGTCTTTAGTGTGAGTCTTGGGGAGGAATATCAAGGTTGAAGAGTCGGCCTGGGAGTTGGAAAGCGAAATGCAAACCAAGTATCTTCACTTGTTTTCAAAGGCTGATTCTGAGGACAGAATCCTGTTAAGGGGGAAGGATGTAATATCCGGGAAAATTATGTGAATATTTTATGTTAAATAAATAAATATTATGTGTTTGTATAAGTTTAAAATGTTCATTGCCATGATATTACGTGTTATAAATGCTATTTGTATTCCCGTATGAACCAGAAAATTTTTCGAGTAATTAATAAGTGTTTAAACTACAATTATATGAATCGATCTGAATCGGGACGCATGTTTATTAGCGTCTTTATCGAGGTACTAGTTTTATTTCGTTTTACATGCGTTTGAGTGTATTTTATGTATTTTCGGGGTTTTCTGTTAATTTAGAAATCGTTTCTGTTTTTCAAAACTCAACGGACCGGGACCCCACCGGGACGTCAAAGCCCACAAAATTCACGTTTTTATTTTTAGAAAATTATATGTATCTCAATTACCCTATAATTTTCTATTTTGGAATTATTCGTAATTTTGGGAAATTTTGATACAAATTTTATATTTTACTATTTTTAAAATTATTCCCCGTAATTATTATTTTGGGGCTCAATTATTATAATTAGGAGATAAAAACACCCTTATTTGATTTTGGATATTTATTTTTTAGATAATATAAATAGCAGATTTTAATATTTTACTTTATTTTTATTTCATTTTATTTTCAGAAGATAGAAAGAACTTTGGGGGTAAAATTTCTTCAACAACACAAATCCATTAATTTTGGAAGATTTAGGAATCCTCTGTTGATGCTCTACACACCAAACAATCCTTGTTTTAAACTTGGTCTATTGGTACCACTTTTGAAAATTGAGGTTGGGTGTTGTTAAATATCGATTTATTTTATGTTCTTGGGCTTGAATTTTTGGATTTTGATTTTTAGCTATTTTGATTTTTAGCTGTTTTGAATGATTTTAATTATAGGAATAGGTTTATATGCTAGTTTACAGTCGATTGACACCATAATCATTGATTTTGTAGTTCAGAAATGGTCGAGTCGAATTCTTGTTTTATTCTAGATTTTAATTTCAATTTTTTTGAATATGTACTGATTGTTTGATGTTTGAAGTTATTGGAACAAGTTTGTATGATTACAAGGGTTATATTGAGACAAAGATCTGTGAATTTTATTCAGTTTTGGGGTTAATTGGTTTTTCCGATTAGTTCATCGATTTCTAGAGTTCCTGCCGGCAATGATGGCGGTTTCAGACGGAGTTGTCGATCTTCGGATCGTTTGATTATGTTTTCGTAGGGGATATGTTTCTGGGGAATTAAAGAACGTTTTGTGTAATAACCCCAAAAATTTTGAACTTTTTGTAACCCTTATGAATAGTGATTTTGTTGATTATGCTGAATAAGAAAACTTTTCATGCCACACTATGTATGGGTTCTTTTATTGTTATTTTGAGATCTTATTAGTACTTTATATGATATATAAGTGTATGTAAAGATCGTCAGAATCCAAATTCGAACACTTTGATTTTTCTCGAAAATCCACCAGATACCGAAAGAATTGAGTATAAGGTAACAGGATAAAAAGGATTTAAATTCAAGGATTATAAGAGAGGATCATAAAAGGAATATAATGTATTGAGAAAGGTTAAGGAAACCCAAGTAATAAGATCCCGGGTATGATCCCTCAAACGATAAACGAAAATGAAAGTTAAGCGAACCGTATAGCAGATCAGCGGTCATTAGCCAAGTAATTAGGAGCTAATCAAAGAGGTTAGTGATGATGATGTCATCAAACCAATAAGAAGAGGACAAGTGTGGGAGGATGACATAACAAGGTGACATAAGCATGACAAAAAGGAAGGGTGTTGTTGGTAGATTCTTGGCCATGCAAAAGTTACCATGGTTAAAAGTAATAAATCAAAACAAAACAAATCAACCAAGCCAACCAACAATTCATTTCACCAAAATACAAAGTTGACTTCTCTTTTCTTCATCAAAGCTCTCGGCCTCTCTTTGTTTTCAAGAAGAGAAAAACCAAAATCTAAGATCCAAGCCTTGTTAATTAGTGAGGTAATTATCTAATACTCCTTATGCATAGATATAGCTATCCTATAAGTTTAAGCTTCTAATTCATTCACAATCTCTTCCTAAAAATCATGGAAGAAGAGGGTAAATAGTGTTTTTCAAGAACTTAATTTTTTTGTTCTTGAGTTTTTGTTTAGATTAAGCTTGGATAAGGACTTTTAAGGGTGATTCCAAGCTAATTACTTGATTCTCCACTCTCCAAGGAAGGTATAACCCCTCCAAACCCTAACTTTACTTGAGTATTAGGTTTAGTTTTGTTGTTATGGTTCATGAGAAGCATGATTCTTGTAGACTTAGAGATTGGTTGGTTTTATTATGTTTTGGAGTTGTAAATCTTGTTGATTAGTTAAGTAAACTCTTAGTTCATGATTGAGAAATGAGTATGAATTGGTAATATTGAGTTGTTGGGGCTGTTGTAGTATAGTATGGATGGATTTTGGTTGTATGAATGAATTGTGGTTGATTGGTGGTTGGTTTGGAGTAGATTAAAAATTGGTAATCGCGTAAATATAGCCGTCGTAATGTTTGATTTAATTAAGACTGTTTTGCTCTTAACATCAGGACCCGAGAACTCCCTGTTAGATTTTGACCATTGCCATGATTAGATAGTTCATGTTACGAGCTTCATTTTGATATGCAGTTCATTTGAATCCGATGTACGGTTTAGGAGAAACGACCGTTTTAAGTAACGGCGTTTCGCGAACGAACCATTACCCCTCGCCTTACTTTGAAACATAGGTTAAAGACCTTAAAGGACTAATTGGAGTATGAATCATTTATGTAAACTGTATTAGGCAGTTGGTAAGACACTCGCGGAAGAATCTCCTTAAAACCCTTAATGGTTAAATTATTAAAAATGGTGAAACCGAGGGTACTTGAGCGACTTAAGTGAATCATTAAGCGCAAAAGCGAACGTTATGGTTCAATTGGTTAAAGTCTAGTTTCTTAAGCGACCGGGGTTTAATTCTGGCTTATGTTGTTGTTCATAGGTTACCGGACCCACTCTAAGCTTAAGTCTACCCCGGAGCACTCATGCAAGTTTTCTACCCGTTATACTGTTGTGGTGATGTATATATGTATATGCATTATCTTGTGATAGATGCATGTTGGTTAATTAGCAAAATTTGCGATATATTGAAGCATGCTGAGATGGTATATATATAAATGTCTGTTTCGTAATCTGGTTATCTATCTGTTGATTTGAATGCTTATAAGTTGCATAATACATATGCTAGAGATAAGCAGTAGTTGCGTATACCCTTAAGATAGGGGACCCAAAGGTGAACATTTTCTAAAACCGGGAGTCGATGTTCCCGAGTATATTATATATATATATATTTATATATATATTGATATAGTTCAAAACTACTAATCGAATAAGGTTTATTCGATAGCTTTATTTATTTAATAAATATTATATGAATATTCATTCGAGGACTTATGACTCCGCTTATTTATTTAATGAATATTACTTTGAATATTCATTCGAGGACTTATGACTCGATTTAATTTATTTAATGAATATTACTTCGAATATTCATTCGAGGACTTATGACTTTTTTTATTCTATTTAATGAATATTATTTATAAAAACGGGAACCAACCGACGTCAACCGTTGTTACGTTTTTGGAACCCGAAACTCTTTCGAGAACTCCTTCCTAACCTAATTGCAATATTCCGAGCATTTTCCGTGTTTCGACTTTTTTGATCCGGCGTACGGTTTGTCTTGCGCGGGTCCCGGCGCAACATTTTCGATACAATATTCGTTTCGGTAAATCAATAAAACCCGTATTTTCGATAAACGGGAGCTTTTTATTAAACTATCCCAATTATCACCTCATAGTACGTATAACCAGGCGCTGAGACCAAGACCGCAGTACAAATTGTACTGATTTGGATAATTATCCCGAAAACCGATAACGTTTGGATCTGTTTTTATAAATAAACGTACCGTTTTATATCCGGAATGATCCAACGGGATACTAATTCTCCGTAATTATAAATAGCCTTTTACCGTATTTTATTTCGTATCAAAATCATTTGCAGATAGTTAATTATATAATTTTCAGAGAAAAGCCCTAATTTTCTAAAACTGTTCTAAGAATCAAACAGCAAAACGAAGGCGTTACCGATCTCTGTTTTCAAAGCTTGAGTAACCAAAACGAAGGATTTGAAGTGTTCTATCAGATTCTGAGCTTTGTTTCACTGCAGAAATCAAGGTTATTTTTCTAAAAATTTATTTATTTTCGAATTTATTTTAATAAAAATATGAATTTTAGTTCGGATGATTGTTTGTATGATTTGATGATTGCATATTGTAGAGCTTGTTTTCCTAATGATTTTCATATGTTATACGTCTGATTTGGAGTTCAATAACATGTTCAAATTTGAGTTTGATTTTCGAATTTCAAAATTAGGGTTTATAACCCGTATGAATGTTCTTAATTGAAATTTGGGGGTTTCTTATTCTGTGATAGATTGATGTTGTGTTATAGTGGGTTGTGTTCCCTGTAAAATTTGCAATCCAGTCGTATAAATTTCATGAATCAACGAGGTCTGTAGAGAAGGGAGTTGTGTTTTGAATATTTCCGAAGTTCGCCGGAAACTGGCAAACTTCACGGCCAAATTCCGGCCAACTCAGGGATTGTTAGATCGATTTGATTGCATGGTTATGTTCCTGGTAATCCGTAGATGTGATCTGGAGCTTGTGGCAAGGTGAGGAGGCCGGAATCGTGTTCTCCGGCCACCCCTGTGTTTTCCGGCAACTGGACTGCAAAATTGCAGTTTAGTCCCTGTAGTTTTGTAGATGATGAAGTTTAGTCCCTGTAGTTTCCAGACTTTGCAAAAATTGGATTCCTGTTTTAAAAATGTTTAAAAATCATATTTCCTATTTATTTTTATTAAAAAAATCCGTTTTTAATTTCTGAAAATTCTAAAACTTATTATTTTAATTCCAAAAATTATTTTTAATTCACAAATAAATCTGAATTAATTAGTTAATTAATTTCAGTTAATTTTTAATTGATTAATTAGTCAATTAATTCGAAAATTAATTGATTAATTGATTTAATTAATTATTAATTGATTTTTAATTAATTAATTAATTAGATTAATTATTTAAAAATTTCGAAAAATAGTTTCGAGCTTTAAAATATTATTCTAAATTATTTTCAAGACTCGATAATTATTCTAAAATTGTTTCGGAGCCAGAATTGGCTAACCGAACCCTGTTTATTATTCCGAAATTGATCCAACGACCCGTTTTAATTCCGAAAAATATTTTAAAAATCATTTTAAATACCAGAAAACCTATTTATGACCCGAAATATCTTTATAAATGATATATCATTGATTACGTGATGTATTATGTGTGACTTGTTGATTGACTGTCGGTTTATATATTCGATGATTACTGTTTATGGCATAACTTTCAATCCGTTAATCGGATTTGGGTGAAACGAAGGGTAGATAGAAGTATGTGTTGAAAAGAATTGTATGAGTGGAATATTGATAGATACTTATGATGCCTAGCAGAGTAAGCAAGGTGTAAGAAAGAGAAGCAGGTGATCAGAAAATAGAATTGACATGTAGAAAATACAGCAAGTGAGCAGAGATTAGAAGCGAGGCATAGGAGAAACAGATGAATGGTGGTTGAATAGAGTCGTAGACAAGTACAAGTGAGGTTGGAATCAATTATGATAAGGCAAGTACTTCTAAACCTTTCTCGAGATTTATTGCAAATATTTTTAATTCTCTTGTGACCTATTGTTAATATTTAAAATAGCTCTCTTTTATATTGGAAATACTTTGAATCCTCCAGCCTTGAACCTGAGCCACGTCATTTGATCTTTGAGCCGTAAGCCTTATTCTTTGTGAACCATTTCTTGTGGATTTATCAAATATTAAACCACACAAATACGATACATACTCCACAAATATATATCCATCATATACCAAACACTGGAACAAAATTGTTTATATATACAAAAACTTTTATACTTAACCATACCTTGTGATATCAAAGCACTAAAACTTTGGAAAAACACTATTCATCTAATACCCGATTATCCTACCGGCTGGAGGCCACTTCTTTTATATATTTTGACATACCCTTTTTGGTAACTATGAACTTTTACCATGCTCTTGTACAAATGTTTTATGGCTATTGATTATGATCTGGTTTTATTGAACTCTATTGTTTATCATATTGAAATGCTTTAGAATTGGATAGTTTTCTTTGTATGGACCATATTCGTGGTCAAACCATATCGATGGTCAAGTTAGGCCAATGTGTGCCTTGGATCCAGTAGTTAGAGCAGTGCTGTGTGCTTTGCTCGGGGTTAGTGCGTGACTGATCAGCAGCCTAACCTTGGTTTAAAAAACTTAAAATGAATAATCCAATTCTATTGGTTGTTTAACAAGAAACTTGATTCATTTGAATCATCTCATTTATTATTGTCTAACCTCAGTTATTGATAATATGACTTGCTGAGCTAGTTAGCTCACTCTTGCGAATCTTTTTATATATTCTACAGTTAAGAAGGATACGGTTGATAGCAAGGTTTCCCAGTTCAATGTTCGAGCTAGGATTCCAGATTATGATTGATCGAGCTAGCAGGAGCTTATGGCAGTAGTGAGATAGCAAGGTTGTGAGAATGATTATATTATCAATTGTAAGTTAAATTAGTTGGGATTTGGTATGATGTAATAATTAAGGTTGTGGCTTATTTTCATACTTTAACCTGTTGCGATCCGTGGTTTTGTGAAGCAGGGTCATTATAAATAATATTTTTTATACAGGTTAATATATTATGTTTGTGTTGTGGACCCCAAACTTCTGACCCGGGTTTGGAGGGCGCCACAGGTTGGTATCAGAGCTACAAGTTATAAGTCACTGAAACAAGCCTAGATTGTCGGGATTGGGTAGAGGGTTAGGATTAGGAATACGAAATAGAAAGATAGGTCATTGTGAGGTTGAGTGCGACTGTATAGTAGGTCTCCGGCACGGTTCGTGTTGCGATTTGGGAGTCTTAACTCGCGACGTGATATCCAGGCAACGGCAATGGCAGATCCTTATTTCCCTGCATCAACTGATCATTTGGAGCCTTCCGTTTAAGGATCGTCATCTTCTCCCAGATTCGATTTGCGCCTTGTTCTCCATCTGTATTAATGGTATTACTTTCTGTTATGACAGTTGCGCCTCTCCAAGTTATTCAACGCTATTCTATCATCTCTCGATATGAGACAACCTATTCAAGAACCTTCATTTGCTTATTCTTGTTCTTTTGAACATTCAACTATGAATGTATCTTTTCTGTCTATTATACACCATATTCTACATCCTTAGTTTAAAAACCTTTCTACCGAAACAACAGCGTTTGCGAGAAGGGACGCGATAGCGGCAGTAAACGGTGAATATTGAGATATAAATTAAGGTGAGAAGGAGTTTAGAAAGAAGATTCAAGTGTTCTGGAGGATGGCTGTATCCGGTTAAAAGAATCTATTAGTAATTAGGCCACTCATGACTAGCTTGTGGAATGGAGTAGATAAGTGTTGAAGAAAGAGGATTAGAAGAGATTAGGGATTTGAAGATTTTTTGAAATTAATGATGTTGTAATGATGTGATATTAGCTGACTTGTTGACTATGGGATAGTCTGTTCCACTTAATGATTGCAAAGTGGTTAACGGGGGTACTACCAGTATGGGAGCCTTAATGTGAAGCTACAAATAAGATAACATGCAACGACAGTGGAAGTTTTAATTGATTACGGAAAGTAATAGACCCCAATGAAGGAGAGGAGATAAATGGAAGTGAATGGACCTTTGAGTGATCGTTCTTTAACTTGGTATTTGGTCATAAGAAGGACAACAACCAACTCATATAGTGAGGACAACCAGAGGTGTGATTTTCAAAATTTTCAAAAATTTTAACAAGTTTTCGAAAAAGATTTTTCCTCACAATATTTCTAAAAACCTTTTCGAATAAAATAAGTTTTAAACATCGGTTGTCAATTTACTACTTGAGTTTCTTGTTTGTCAAAAGACTCGGATTAGCTGGAAGGATATTATTTTAGATTTAGGATTGTTAATTCAGAGGACGAAGTAATCTGCGATTATGAGGAAGTTGGTTATTCCTAAAAAGAAGGTACAAATATTGTTTGATAAGATTAACAACAAAACCAGTGTATGGAATAATTATTCATCCAATTACTGGGATTATCAGAGTTCGAAGAATTCATTGATTAAACGGAAGCCTGAGCATGACCGAAGAAGATTGGGAAAATTTCTAGACTCTTCTAAAGGAAGAATATTATTAATAAAATGATTGTTATGTTGAATGATTTACGGTTATTCTAAATTAGAAAGAGGAAACTCAAGGTTATCTGATAAGAATGCCATTATGATCAAATTGTTAAAGTATTATACGTGTAGGTACGACGTTACAGATGCGAGACTTAACAAGTAAGAATCTACCATAATGCTTAGTTACGAAGGCATTTTAGCATACTTCTAAAGTTATTATATGGTTCAATTAGGATATGATCAATCAAACTCGAAAGATGAATACAAGTGAAATATGGATGGTGATCAATGGTATCATTCTTGTCCTCAACATTACAACGTATATTCCTTTTTAATTCCTAAAAATGTATGAACTCCTTTTCTTAATAAATTCTTACTGATAACATCAAAACGGAGAATTTTGCATTCCTTTCAAATTTAATTGTTCCCCTCGGGTTTTGCTTCCTGATTGGGACAAACAGTGTTATGATGAAACACTTTGTCGGAATGATAAAGAGTCGGGTAGGACGCCACCTAATCATGTGCTGTATGCCACATAGTATGAAAGACTGGCCATCTTCAGTACTAATGTGGTTGTCTCATTCATATTCAAATCATTACTTCTTCTTTCTCTTCAACTCTAAGTTTATTAAAATTGTGAATCCTTCTATTTGTTTCGTTGTACCGTTGTTCCTTGTGAGAGTTTTTCAAACAAAAGTTAACGTATTATATACTCAGCGGGCAAAGTCTCATCTACCTCGCATGCATGGGAAGGAAACAAGGGCATATGGTGAAAATTACAAATCACTGTCCCTAGCCCGGGATGCATTAACAGTTAAGGGAATCTACTTCAATAAGGGATACGTCTCCGAGAACGAGAATTTGCGATATGTTATTTAGAATATGGATGGGATGACGTGGAAGATTATTGTGGATACCTTATGCGTTAAAGTATTAAAAGATATGGGAGCAACTTGATCATATATTTCTCAAGGTTTTATTGATAAGATGAATTAATTAGTCGAATCAATAAGTTTAGGACTAAAGGACTAGCAAATTAAGAATGTGCAGTCATTAAATATGTAAGTACCAATGACAGAATCGATATTTCTGGCATTAAGATGTGAAGAATTGATATTATTTGAGATAAGAAGATTTGATATTATTATAAGGAGTGAATTAACTATTCAAGTGTGATGCCCAGGTAAACCGTCGTGATGAAAGATAGTTCTGGAGACGCCAAAGGAGAACATGAAGAAGTTTAAAGGACAAAGGAAAGTAAAGAATTGGTTAAAAATAATTTAAGATTACAGTGACCAAAATATAAGTGCTATGGCGATTATAAATAAGAGTTAGGAGCAGACCGAACTTGAAAATTTTACAGTATCAAGACATATTTCCAGATGAGTTACCAATATTTCCTTTAGATAAAAAAAATGTGTGTTTATGATTGATTTAGTACGTGAAATGAAGCCAGTGTTCAAAGCCCCGCGCAGAATGGCACCAGATAAAATGAAGAAGTTACCAGAGCAAACGTATGAGATGATTAAAAGAAAAAGAAACTGGACCTAGCGTACCCCCTTAAAGTGCACCGGCACGATGTGTTAATAAGAAAGATGGAAGGGTGAGATTATGTGTTAGCGAAAGCTGAACAAGTTTACTCTCAAGAGCAGATATCTGTTACCTCGAAACCAATGATTTGTTTAACTAAATGAACGAAGCAAGGTATTTTTATAAGATTGATTTAAGACTGGGTATATTACCAAGTGAAGATTGAACTTATGGACATATCAAAGATGATTTTCAGAACTCAGTACTGTTGTTATAAAATTCTAGAAATGTTAGTGGGATGAACTGATATACCAATGATATTTAAATTTGATGAATAGAATTTTGAAGGAAGAATTTGGATAAGATATACTTGCGTTAATTTAGAAGAACCATACAACCTATACAATGATAGCTGAGGAGTCAAAGAAGAAAGAAGCGGTATAAAAAGAGTTTACCAGATGAAAACTTTAATGGCAGGAGGAATAATTCTTAGTATAGACAGTCAGTAAGGAGGAGACAAAAGGGGATTCAGCAGAAAAAAAAAAATTAAATTAAAGATAGTATGAATGAAGAAAGACCAGAAGCACCAACAAAAGTAAGAAGTTTTATCATGGGCCAGTTATTATTGGAAATTGTGCAAGATTTCTTGAAAGTTGTAATATTAGAGATGAAGTTAACCAGGAAAAGCAAGAAGGTTATATGAAATGGAGGAGGGTGAAGAACGCTTTGCGGAGTTAAATGAAAGAATGGTTACAACACCTATTTTATCACTTTGAAAGCATTAGGGGGATTTGGTAGTTTATAGTGATACTTCTCGTAAGGGAATAGGATGTGTGTTAACGCAAAACAATAAAGTTATTGCATATGCATCCAGACAACCGAAACCTTATGAGCAGAAGTACCCTACTCATAACTGGGAATTAAAAGCAACAATAATATTCATTTTGAAAGATTGGGAAATATTATAAGTATAGAGAAAGATGTGAGATATATACGGACCACAAGAGTTGAAGTATGAACTCTCTAGGAAAATCAAATGTAGTGGAAAGAGATGAGCAAGAAGGAGAGAGAATGAACATAGAGACTGTACCAGAAGAATTATCTATGGAATTCTAGAAGTTGGAATTGGAAGTCAGAGTGCGTGATCCAAAAAAAAAGGAGTGAGAATATATAAGTATAACTTTTCAGTCGGGATTGTTAGAAAAGATAAAGAAGCGTCAGGAAGAGGTAGTAGATCAGGATATAAATCATTTAGTATGGGAAGAATAGTGCACGCAAAAAGGACGATCAAGGTATTCTTAGGATTTCTTCTAGAATTTGGATTCCACCAGTGATGGAACTGAAGAATGAAATTTTACAGGCAGCTCATAATTTGAGGTATTCAATCCATTCAGGGAGTACCAAGATGTATAGAGATTTAAAGGAAATTATAGGTGGTTAGATATGAAGTGAGGAATTGTGGAATGAGTTAGCAGATGTTATATATGTCAACAGAGTTAAAGTAGAGTATCAGAGATCAAGTGGATTGCTATAGTCACTGGAAGTTTGGAAGTGGGAGCATATCACCATGGATTTCATAGTTGGGGTTACCAAGCACAAAAACTAATCATGATGCCATTTGGCTTATAGTGGATAGATTTACCAAGTCAGCTCATTTTCTGCCTATAAACGAAAGATTTTCGCTCGATAAGTTGATCCATAGGTGCCTGAAGGAAATTGTAGTTTGTCATGAAATTCTTGTGTCTATCGTATCTGATCGAGATCCAAGATGTAATTCAAGATTTTGGAAGAGTTTTCAAGAATGTTTAGGAACAAGATTGAATATGAGTACGACTTACCACCCGCAGACGGACAACTAGAGTGAAGGAACGATCCAAACAATCGAGGACATGCTACGTGTTTGTGTTATTGATTTCAAAGGAAGTTGGGACGAGCATTTATCCCTGGTAGAGTTTGCTTATAACAACAGTTATCACGCCAGCATTGGAATGCCACCTTATGAAGCCCTTTATGGATGCAAATGTAGATCTCCAGTATATTGGAACGAAGTAGGAGAATGCAAAATACTCGGACCTGAATTGGTGCAGCAGACAAAGGAAGTTGTTGAAATTATTCAGAAGAGATTAATAGCCGCACAAGATCGTCAGAGGAAATATGCAGACCAGTCAAGAAAAGATATGGAATTTGAAGAAGGAAGCTTGGTATTATTGAAAGTATCACCGTGGAAAGGACTAACGAGGTTTGGGAAGAAAGGGAAGCTAAGCCCAAGATATGTCAGACCTTTTGAAATCCTAAAGCGCATTGGTAAAGTAGTTGACGAGTTGGCGTTACCCCCGCACATGGAGCACATTCACAATGTTTTTCACGTATCGATGCTCAAGAAATATAATCCAGACTCCAGGCATGTAATAGAATATGAGCCAATAGAGCTTCAGGCAGATTTATCATATGTAGAGAGTCTGATAGAGATTCTAGAGGAAAGAGAGAAAGTATTGAGAAATAAAGTGGTAAAGTTAGTAAGAGTATTGTAGAGAAACCCAAAGGTTGAAGAGTCAACCTGGGAGTTAGAAAGTGATATGAGAGAAAAGTACCCTTATTTGTTTTCTTAGGAGATTCTGAGGACAGAATCCTTTTAAGGGGGGAAGGATGTAATATCCGGGATATATCGTGTAATTATTTTTGCTAATAAATAATTAGTATGTGTGTTCAGTATCTATTCTGTGAGCTAATTGTTAAGTGTTATCTGTACTTGAATATTCAAAAATAATACTAATTGAGTATTTTAATTTTTATATGTCCAAAATAAAATATAGATAATTGTCATATCTTCCTAATTATTTTTATGTTGGTTTATGGATTTATAAGAATCATATGAAATTTCTAAAATCTTTTTCCGGGTAATTAAAATCTATTTTATAAAAACAGGAACCAACCGACGTCAACCGTTGTTACGTTTTTGGAACCCGAAACTCTTTCGAGAACTCCTTCCTAACCTAATTGCAATATTCCGAGCATTTTCCGTGTTTCGACTTTTTCGATCCGGCGTACGGTTTGTTCTCTGCGGGTCCCGGCGCAACATTTTTGATACAAAATTCGTTTCGGTAAATCAATAAAACCCATATTTTTGATAAACGGGAGCTTTTTATTAAACTATCCCAATTATCACCTCGTAGTACGTGTAACCAGGCGCTGAGACCAAGACCGCAGTACAAATTGTACTGATTTGGATAATTATCCCGAAAACCGATACCGTTTGGATCAGTTTTTATAAATAAACGTACCGTTTTATATCCGGAATGATCCAACGGGATATTAATTCTCCGTAATTATAAATAGCCTTTTACCGTATTTTATTTCGTATCAAAATCATTTGCAGATAGTTAATTATATAATTTTCAGAGAAAAGCCCTAATTTTCTAAAATTGTTCTAAGAATCAAACAGCCAAACGAAGGCGTTACCGATCTCTGTTTTCAAAGCTTGAGTAACCAAAACGAAGGATTTGAAGTGTTCTATCAGATTCTGAGCTTTGTTTCACTGCAGAAATCAAGGTTATTTTTCTAAAAATTTATTTATTTTCGAATTTATTTTATTAAAAATATGAATTTTTGTTCAGATGATTATTTGTATGATTTGATGATTGCATATTGTAGAGCTTGTTTTCCTGATGATTTTCATATGTTATACGTCTGATTTGGAGTTCAATAACATGTTCAAATTTGAGTTTGATTTTCGAATTTCAAAATTAGGGTTTATAACCCGTATGAATGTTCTTAATTAAAATTTGGGGGTTTCTTATTCTGTGATAGATTGATGTTGTGTTATAGTGAGTTGTGTTCCCTGTAAAATTTGCAATCCAGTCGTATAAATTTCATGAATCAACGAGGTCTGTAGAGAAGGGAGTTGTGTTTTGAATATTTCCGAAGTTCGCCGGAAACTGGAAAACTTCACGGCCAAATTCCGGCCAACTCAGGGATTGTTAGATCGATTTGATTGCATGGTTATGTTCCTGGTAATCCGTAGATGTGATCTGGAGCTTGTGGCAAGGTGAGGAGGCCGGAATCGTGTTCTCCGGCCACCCCTGTGTTTTCCGGCGACTGGACTGCAAAATTGCAGTTTAGTCCCTGTAGTTTTGTAGATGATGAAGTTTAGTCCCTGAAGTTTCCAGACTTTGCAAAAATTGGATTCCTGTTTTAAAAATGTTTAAAAATCATATTTCCTATTTATTTTTATTAAAAAAATCCGTTTTTAATTTCTGAAAATTCTAAAAATTATTATTTTAATTCCGAAAATTATTTTTAATTCACAAATAAATCTGAATTAATTAGTTAATTAATTTCAGTTAATTTTTAATTGATTAATTAGTCAATTAATTCGAAAATTAATTGATTAATTGATTTAATTAATTATTTAATTAGATTAATTATTTAAAAATTTTGAAAAATAGTTTCGAGCTTTAAAATATTATTCTAAATTATTTTCAAGGCTCGATAATTATTCTAAAATTGTTTCGGAGCCAGAATTGGCCAACCAAACCCTGTTTATTATTCCGAAATTGATCCAACGACTCGTTTTAATTCCGAAAAATGTTTTAAAAATCATTTTAAATACCAGAAAACCTATTTATGACCCGAAATATCTTTATAAATGATATGTCATTGATTACGTGATGTATTATGTGTGACTTGTTGATTGACTGTCGGTTTATATATTCGATGATTACTGTTTATGGCATAACTTTCAATCCGTTAATCGGATTTGGGTGAAACGAAGGGTAGATAGAAGTATGTGTTGAACAGAATTGAATGAGTGGAATATTGATAGATACTTATGATGCCTAGCAGAGTAAGCAAGGCGTAAGAAAGAGAAGCAGGTGATCAGAAAATAGAATTGACATGTAGAAAATACAGCAAGTGAGCAGAGATTAGAAGCGAGGCATAGGAGAAACAGATGAATGGTGGTTGAATAGAGTCGTAGACAAGTACAAGTGAGGGTGGAATCAATTATGATAAGGCAAGTACTTCTAAACCTTTCTCGAGATTTATTGCAAATATTTCTAAATTTTCTTGTGACCTATTGTTAATATTCAAAATAGCTCTCTTTTATATTGGAAATACTTTGAATCCTCCAGCCTTGAACCTGAGCCACATCATTTGATCTTTGAGCCGTAAGCCTTATTCTTTGTGAACTATTTCTTGTGGATTTACCAAATATTAAACCACACAAATACGATACTACTCCACAAATATATATCCATCATATACCAAACACTGGAATAAAATTGTTTATATATACAAAAACTTTTATACTTAACCATACCTTGTGATATCAAAGCACTAAAACTTTGGAAAAACACTATTCATCTAATACCCGATTATCCTACCGGCTGGAGGCCACTTCTTTTATATATTTTGACATACCCTTTTTGGTAACTATGAACTTTTACCATGCTCTTGTACAAATGTTTTATGGTTATTGATTATGATCTGGTTTTATTGAACTCTATTGTTTATCATATTGAAATGCTTTAGAATTGGATAGTTTTCTTTGTATGGACCAGATTCGTGGTCAGACCATATCGATGGTCAAGTTAGGCCAATGTGTGCCTTGGATCTAGTAGTTAGAGCAGTGCTGTGTGCTTTGCTCAGGGTTAGTGCGTGACTGATCAGCAGCCTAACCTTGGTTTAAAAAACTTAAAATGAATAATCCAATTTTATTGGTTGTTTAACAAGAAACTTGATTCCTTTGAATCATCTCATTTATTATTGTCTAACCTCAGTTATTGATAATATGACTTGCTGAGCTAGTTAGCTCACTCTTGCGAATCTTTTTATATATTCTACAGTTAAGAATGATACGGTTGATAGCAAGGTTTCCCAGTTCAATGTTCGAGCTAGGATTCCAGATTATGATTGATCGAGCTAGCAGGAGCTTATGGCAGTAGTGAGATAACAAGGTTGTGAGAATGATTTTATTATCAATTGTAAGTTAAATTAGTTGGGATTTGGTACGATGTAATAATTAAGGTTGTGGTTATTTTCATACTTTAACCTATTGCGATCCGTGGTTTTGTGAAGCAGGGTCATTATAAATAATATTTTTTATACAGGTTGATATGTTGTGTTTGTGTTGTGGACCCCAAACTTCTGACTCGGGTTTGGAGGGCGCCACACAAACGTTTAAGAGCGTAAGGACTGGATCTTAGACGAAATCCATAGCTCGAGGAATAAGATTTAGGGCAAACCCCGAATGTGATAGTCAGGGAGGTTGCCATTAAGAAAGAAGGAGCCCATAACATAATGAAGTGGAAAACAAGGATTTTAACATATAAGATAACCCCAAGTATGGGAGAAGGATGGAACATTTCATACTAAGGAAACAGAAAGTCGAGTAAGGAAAGGAGACCTGAGACGGTACTCCTATACGGCAATTCATGGACCTGTCTAAAGAGAACTTAGACTATTATCTCCAACCACCACCCTGAGGGGACAGTGCGGTGGGAAATTCTTTCAGGACCTTTAAGTCACTAAGCTCTCAGAGTTCCAAGGAACAGGCGAACCCAGTCGAGGCAAGAGCCTAGCTAAAGGAAATATAGGAATCATTTGAGATTCTAAATGATTAACGAATCACAAAAGACTGTTTTGTCACTTACCCTCCTAAGAGAGAGGGCACCCGCTGGTGAAAGACCAAGAAAGGTACGGAGCCAGAGGTTAGAATAAACTGATTAAAGTTCAGTCAATTGTTTTCAGGAAAGTAACTCCCAAGGTTATGGAGATAGTGTAAAAGCTTTAGAGCCAAAACAAAGGCGGACGAGTATGATGAATTATGAAGCTAAGTTGTAAAAGTTGTCAAGATTCGTTCTGATGACAAGAATCCCAGAACGATGTGATGTTTGAAGTCAATGAGTAGTGGGTTCATGAAATGATTGTAATAGAAAAAAAAATTGAAGTGGAAAGGAAAATAAAGACAATAGAGTTTGAGGAATGATAAGGGAGTTGGGTATGAGGAAACCCTAAAGACTCGTAGCAATATAAATAGAAAAGTATGTAATCGTTAGGATGAGGGCGATTCACCATGAGTTAAAATTGATGGTTGAAGGCATAAGAAGATACATATATTTTATCCCCTGTAAGTTGGGAGGATTCGGGGAAACCTTGAGATAGTTCGAAGGATAAATAATGAGACGCGGATAGACTGATGAGACAAGAAAGTAAGAAATTAGGAAAATTGGATAAAGGAAGTGACTCTCAAGAATGTGAAGTGTAAGACCGGTGGCATGATACCCAGAAAGGGAGACGCCATGTATGAAAGATATCCCAACATTGAGATTACTGTTGAGATAAACAATAAAAGAAAATGAGGATTTATTAAGAAGATGTTCATGTTGAACACGACCAATATCTTCCAGAACATCCATGTTATCATTACCAAATCAGGAAAGAAAAGCGGATAACCATTGTTATCTTTTGGAGGCCATATGGATTGACCTCAATTTGAATAAGGATGCTATTATGAAATTAGGTATAGACTATCGAGGTGGGAATGATGAATAAGATAATCTATCAAGGATATATGACTTGATTTATCCATGGAAGGATGCAAGTACTTTTTAAAGGTGAAATTAAGGATATAACTTCGATAACTTGAGATGAATCCTAGGGGAATGCATAAAGGTGGGCATTCCACCCTTAATAGGGACAACATGAGTTTTGACAGTATGAATTGGAAAGGATGAAGGTAGCAACAACCTTTAAAGATCAGTAAAGAAATTTTTCAGAAGTACATAGACAATGGTTCTAGTATTAGTAAATGGTATCTTGATATGCCCTGTATCTAGGGAATACAGGAGGAACGATTCAAGGATAACCTTAGAGGTTTTACAAGGAGAAAGGTAATATTCAAAATTCTCAAGAATAAAAATATTGATAAAGGAAATATGACGTAATTATAATGATGCCAAGTGGGGCACATGTTAAACCACGAGAAAGTATGGATCGGACCAGTAAAGGTCGAACTTGTTCAGGGCAATTAGGTCCTAAGATAAAAGATGTTCTAAGTATGATTGAGAGTCAGTCGTGACAGTGATTAACCTCTAAAGACTGAGGCAATAACTTATGGAAAAATGGTGATATTTTTTTTTCTCATCAGATTTCAAGGAAAACATCTTCACATAAGCAGTGATTGAAATGAGGTAGAAAATTTATTTGGAGGTAGTTAAAATGACATTGACTGTAAGGAAATTTTATTATCAGGAAAGGCCAAAGAGGTGGCCGACACTTTAAGGGTAAGAGGATAATTATAGGCGCTTATGCCAAAGGAATACAGCGATGATGGTTAAAGCTGTGAAGGTTGTATTATGGTTTGGAAGATTGACATTCCTTCTGATGACTGTGCAATACCCAACCGTAATAGTAGTTGGTAAAGGTTTAATTCGTGTAATCGCCATGAGCGGGCTATCTATCTCAGAAGGTACTATCTTGAGATAAGCCAGGACCATGTTTCAAAAAAGGACTAGACGAACCTTTGAGTTAAGTCTTCTATTTAAGGCATATGATTAAGAATGGTATTAACCTGCTATCGTTGCTTTGATTGAAACTCTTCTGCAATTTTATCTGCTTCATGTCATGAAAGTACATCAGAATTTGGAGTGTTATTCATAAATTATGAATGGTGATTATGTTAACTCCTTAGAAGAATTCTATACGACATGTATGGACTCCGTATGGTTAGATATTAAGATTTCATGGAAAGTGAATGACGACAGTAGGTCAGTGGTGGACCATAGTAATGCAACAATGATTCGGCGAGTAATGAGCTGATTATAAGGATGAGAGTTGTATTGGAATGGATGTTGAGATTGAGTACCACTAATCGGGTCGCGTTGACGTATAAGTTATCTTTGATAAAAAAAACTAGGTCGATTATTTACCTATTGAATATTTATTCTTTCTTATTAATAGAGAGTCGTATTATTATATGAGGAAAGTTGCGGTGCAAACATAGAATTCTAGTAACAATGATGTCTAGAATGAGATCCCAGATTCGATTTTCGATATCGAGGGAGTTTCAAAGGTGATTGTGTATAAGCTCGAGGAAGAGCATGGGTCCATAGAATGATGGACGGAATAGCGAAAATATTTAGGCATGTGAAATACGATGCTATAATACTTGATGTTGATATAAATACATATATGTTTTGTTCTCCTATGACAAACTTCTATAGTTCAGAGGTAGATTCCAAGCCAGATATTTTATGGCAATAAATTTTTTTACGTATATACAATTCTCTTCAGCTCGTTCTTTTCTCTTCTTTTCATTTCATGTAAGATGAGAAGAACAACCCTTCCAGAAGGGGAGGTATTGCCGAATGACTATCTATCTGTGTGATAGAAGCCTAGTAGGATACTACATATTGTTTAATTGCTTGTCAAGTACTAAAGGCTGGCCACCTTCTGTACTAACTATGCAATAGAACAAGTGTTCATGATCATAGTGATCTCTCAACAAATTCCTTTACTTCTATATGATTGATCAAATTTTAGAAAATAGAAACAACTGAAAAAGGAGTAGTAAAGTTATGGTGGTATTCAGAATGGAAACACATTCGTGATACTAAGGTGGACGCGATTATTAAAAGGTTATAGAACGCTAACGAGCAAAAGTATAACCAGTATAATATTAGGAACGAAAGGTAGTAGCGATTACGAACTAGAAAAGAATGGGTATTGAGAAGCAAAAGCTCTAATGCTAGAAGCTATGATGAGAGTCTGTACAATAGACTTGAAAGAATTTGGAATGATCACTTAACGCGGATTGAGTTTTCTCACGATAATAGATCGCATGTCAGGTATCGAGATATCGTCTTATGAGATTTTTGAGGGAAGAAAATGTCGATCTCCCTTATGTTAGGATGAAGTTGTAGAGCGCAAGATGCTCGGGCCAGCAGTGGTCCAAAGGACCAAGGATATGATAGATCTAATCAGAGGACGGCTGGTAGTAGCCCAAGATGGATATGAGAAATATGTTGATTTGACACGAAATGACAAAGAATAGGAAATAGGGGACCTAGTAATGTTAAAGGTATCCCTTGGAAAGGATTGATGAGGGTCAAAAAGAAAGGAAAGCTAAGCCTACGAATTGTTGGACCCTTTGAGGTATTAAGACGTATTGGGAAGTTAGCTTACGAGCTAGCCTTACCCCCGAACCTACAACAAGTTCATAATGTGTTCCATGTGTCAATGTTAAGGAAGTATCATCGGGATTCCAGACACATAGTGGCGTACGAGTAGGTGGATATGCAACCAAATCTAACTTATGTGGAGAAACCAGTAAAGATTATGGATAAGAAGGAGCAGATGCTTCGGAACAAAGTGATCAAGCTAGTTAGAGTGCTATGGCAGAATCATAATGTGGAAGAATCAACTTGGGAACTAGAAAGCGCAATGCTAGAAAAGTACCCCCATTTGTTTTCTATCTGATTCCGGGACGGAATCCTTTTAAGGAGGGGAGACTGTAATAACCCCAAAAATTTTGAACTTTTTGTAACCCTTATGAATAGTGATTTTGCTGATTATGCTGAATAAGAATACTTTTCATGCCACACTTTGTAGGGGTTCTTTTATTGTTATTTTGAGATCTTATTAGTACTCTATATGATATATAACTGTATGTAAAGATCGTCGGAATCCAAATTCGAACACTTTGATTTTTTCCGAAAATCCACCAGATACCGAAAGAATTGAGTATAAGCTAACAGAATAAAAATGATTTAAATTCAAGGATTATAAGAGAGGATTATATAAGGAATATAATGTATTGAGAAAGGTTAGGGAAACCCAAGTAACAAGATCCCGGGTATGATCCCTCAAACGATAAACGAAAACGAAAGTTAAGCGAACCGTATAGCAGATCAGCGGTCATTAGCCAAGTAATTAGGAGCTAATCAAAGAGGTTAGTGATGATGATGTCATCAAACCAATAAGAAGAGGACAAGTGTGGGAGGATGACATAACAAGGTGACATAAGCATGACAAAAAGGAAGGGTGTTGTTGGTTGATTCTTGGCCATGCAAAAGTTACCATGGTTAAAAGTAATAAATCAAAACAAAACAAATCAACCAAGCCAACCAATAATTCATTTCACCAAAATACAAAGTTGACTTCTCTTTTCTTCATCAAAGCTCTCGGCCTTTCTTTGTTTTCAAGAAGAAAAAAACCAAAATCTAAGATCCAAGCCTTGTTAATTAGTGAGGTAATTATCTAATACTCCTTATGCATAGATATAGCTATCCTATAAGTTTGAGCTTCTAATTCATTCACAATCTCTTCCTAAAAATCATGGAAGAAGAGGGTGAATAGTGTTTTTCAAGAACTTAAATTTTTTGTTCTTGAGTTTTTGTTTAGATTAAGCTTGGATAAGGACTTTTAAAGGTGATTCCAAGCTAATTACTTGATTCTCCACTCTCCAAGGAAGGTATAACCCCTCCAAACCCTAAATTTACTTGAGTATTAGGTTTAGTTTTGTTGTTATGGTTCATGAGAAGCATGATTCTTGTAGACTTAGAGACTGGTTGGTTTCATTATGTTTTGGAGTTGTAAATCTTGTTGATTAGTTAAGTAAACTCTTAGTTCATGATTGAGAAATGAGTATGAATTGGTAATATTGAGTTGTTGGGGCTGTTGTACTATGGTATGGATGGATTTTGGTTGTATGAATGAATTGTGGTTGATTGGTGGTTGGTTTGGAGTAGATTAAAAATTGGTAATCGCGTAAACATAGCCGTCGTAATGTTCGATTTAATTTAGACTGTTTTGCTCTTAACATCAGGACCCGAGAAATCCCTGTTAGATTTTGACCATTGCCATGATTAGATAGTTCATGTTACGAGCTTCGTTTTGATATGTGGTTCGTTTGAATCCGATGTACGGTTTAGGAGAAACGACCGTTTTAAGTAACGGCGTTTCGAGAACGAACCATTACCCCTCGCCTTACTTTGAAACATAGGTTAAAGACCTTAAAGGACTAATTGGAGTATGAATCATTTATGTAAAGTGTATTAGGCAGTTAGTAAGGAACTCGCGAAAGAATCGCCTTAAAACCCTTAATGGTTAAATTATTAAAAATGGTGGAGCCGAGGGTACTCGAGCGACTTAAGTGAATCATTAAGCGCAAAAGCGAACGTTAGGGTTCAATTGGTTAAAGTCTAGTTTCTTAAGCGACCAGGGTTTAATTCCGGCTTATGTTGTTGTTTATAGGTTACCGGACCCACTCTAAGCTTAAGTCTACCCCGGAGCACTCAGGCAAGTTTTCTACCCATTATACTGTTGTGGTGATGTATATATGTATATGCATTATCTTGTGATAGATGCATGTTGGTTAATTAGCAAATTTTGCGATATATTGAAGCATGCTGAGATGGTATATATATACATGTCTGTTTCATAATCTGGTTATCTATCTGTTAATTTGAATGCTTATAAGTTGCATAATACATATGCTAGAGATAAGCAGTAGTTGCGTATACCCTTAGGATAGGGGACCCAAAGGTGAACATTTTCTAAAACTGGGAGTCGATGTTCCCGAGTATATTATATATATATATATTGATATAGTTCAAAACTATTAATCGAATAAGGTTTATTCGATAGCTTTATTTATTTAATGAATATTATACTGAATATTCATTCGAGGACTTATGACTCCGCTTATTTATTTAATGAATATTACTTTGAATATTCAATCGAGGACTTATGACTCGGCTTATTTTATTTAATGAATATTACTTTGAATATTCATTCGAGGACTTATGACTCTGTTTATTCTATTTAATGAATATTATTTTGAATATTCATTTGAAGGTTTATGACTCTGTTTATTTTATTAATGAATATTATTTTGAATATTCATTCGAGGACTTATGACTCCGATTATTTACTAATTAATATTCTTTATTTTATTAAAGAATAATGTGTCGATAATCAAACTCACTTTTGATTACTCAAATAAAGATATTACTTTCGTATAAGTATATCTTTGGTTATTTAATATTCATTCCAAGTATAAGTTTTACAACTTCTACTTCAATTATTTTTATAAAGATTATTCTTTATGGGAATATTATTTAAATAATAATATTTAGATATTTTCTAATATATCGGGACTGATTTATTTCATTAAATCAGCATTACTCCAAACATTCTTAAAAATATTTTCGAGTCTTCAAAATGATTTTAAAAGTTAGAGCGGATCCCAAAACTCATTTTTATAGTTAAGATCTTCCTTTCGAAGGGGATTTAAATACTCGCTCAAAACTTGAGGGATCCGGCTCAGTGGTGTATTTTACATTCGCAACGAGGTTGCTGTTTTGATAAATGAATTGATTACTTACCCAACGTTCGAGAAGTAAGTCCATCTATTAAGTCGGCATAAGCAACATGGGCTCAGTGGGCGTCCATAAAAGTGTAAGTGGCTTAGTGGGAGTCCATCAAATGCGTAAATGGCTGAGTGGCAGTCCAACATAATGTCCTATTACGGCCAGGGTGATGACTAGTGGGGAATTCGTCCATCTACTAGTAGAAAATGTTACTTATTGGTATCTTTGCCTGATCAGCAAGATATCAGGTTATGCCAAGGTTTTCTCCTTTCCAAATTCATTGGATATTGCAACTCTGTTTATAATTTTCATAACTGAGGTTTTTAAGGAGTGTATGAAATGTATATATATATAGGTGTATATATATATATCGGGACTTAATGAAGTATCTCGTAACTTCATTATTTATAATGATATTTCAAGGATCGAATCTATTTAAGTCTTATCTTGTAATCTCATCTGGGTGATGAACTTTTGAACTGATTATAACTTGAACGGTGGTAGTTCAAGTAGTATTCAGATATAAGTATATTGGAGTATCTTGTAACTTCATCTTTTAAACTTATATCTAGTAGATGATTATCTTGTGCATGTCAAAGATTTTTGGAAAAACGTTGAGACAAGGTTAGATATATGAGATCACCTTGCAACGATATTTTATACAGTTATAAACGGGAACTCCGTGTATATTATACATGTCAGAGGGTTTCAAAGATTGTGAAAAGTATATATGTATATATATACTGAATATTTTGCGACTTGTTCGCGTTAAGATATCAGCTTGGTTCATTTCTTCTTGACCAAGACTTTCATGTGTACTATGAGAATGCTCATATATTGTTAATTATTATACATATTATTTTGGTGGGCTTGTTTCTCACCCTTGCTTTCTTCTTTCATCACACAACATCAGATAGACAAGATAAACAGGACCAAGCTCCCAATTCGCGAGCGGATAGGAAGCGTTCCGCAGTTTCCTATAGGCGTTGATGTCGCTGTAGCTGAGGTAGGAACTACCAATAGGCTAGGCTTTCAACTCTTGATGTACCAAACTTATGTATCTTTATGAATTGTAATAATGGCAAAGAAATGTAAATTTATTCAGAAACCCTTTTAAAGTGTAATGGCATATAATTGTGGAATAAAATGACTCGTGTTATTTTTGGATATTCATCTCTGAGACTATAACTTGTGGTGTGTGTGTTTATTGTGGGGTCACAGTACAGAGTAGTTGATGGTTTATTAAGATTGGGTGTTATTAAGGGAAATGGAACTCGTGACAACCCGGATCCCCGACCCCGGATTTGGGGGTGTTACATTTTGGGTGCTATATTGTTATCAAACGGAACTCGAAAGGGGACTGTTTTGGTTCGCCGGAACTGTCCGTGGTGGCCGAAAACTTCCGCCGGTTTCTGGGTTTTCCAGAAATCCGGCGGGTTGTTCTTGGCAACCCGGATTTTCTGGCAACCCGACCTGTTTGTTTTCAGAAAAACCCGGTTTTAATCCTGAAAATCCCTTTCCTGTTTTCTAGAAAAACCGTTTTCAGTATTTTCTTTTTATATTTAATTCAAAATTCATTTTGTTTTTCTAAAAATCATTTATTTTATTTTTAAAAATCATTTACTTATTATTTTAAATTCTAAAATATTTTTACTTAATTATTTTAAATTCTAAAAATTATTTTCTTTTATTATTTTCAAAAATTCAATTTGATTTAATTATTTATAATTTATTTTAGTTAGTTATTTATGAGTTTAATTAATTGATTAAATCATTTAATCAATTAATTTTATTTATAAATAGTTAAATAAATATAAAATATTTATAATTAATTCAAATAATTCCTAAAAATTATTTTTTAGCTTTTAAAACTTATATTTTGGTATTTATGAATCAATTAATAGTATTATTAATTGATTTATTCCTATTTATTCTTATTTTATTCGTAATAAATAAACCGTTCGTCCGTTTAATACAAAACGAACGCGTATAGACTCAGAAAAATATTATGCTTTCAATAAAAATACTTTTGAAACCGAATTTCTTTTGTATTTTAATGTCATTCGATTTTTGAGTCATTTTGAGTCGGTATTTGAATGATAAACACTATTATTGACCTGATTTCAGTTCTGCACGTACTGAGACTTATCTGTTGACTATCTGATTTATGTATTACATGAAAGATGTGATTACGTGTTACATGAATACCATGATTACGTGCTACGTGATATGTATGCTATCTGTTTACAGTGTTAAAATGCCATGATTAGTTATAAACGATCGGGTAGATGTCAAGACATATAGTTACGTTGATTGAGTTTGGTTCCGTTAATAAAGATAGTCCTTTTATTTATAGAATCGAGTAGCAAGGAGTGTGATCTAGTGTTAAGCGGAGTCAATACCAAGCTGTTATAAGCCAGGGTTATAGTAAAAGGTTATCAAGCATACCAGGAAAGTATCCCTACCTTCACTTGTTGTTCAAGTGATGGTTATTATGAATCCCGTTCTGCAAGTATTCCTCAACTTTCTTGTAGTAGAATTGCAAGTATTTATATTTTCACTTATAATTCAAGTGATATATACTTTGAACTCTATTATATCAGTTTTTATACTATTCTATGTTCAGAATAGTTAAACGTTTTATATTTCGCTACAAATTACTCTATATAGTGAAATGTTTAATTAAAATTAGCGAATAACTAATTATTCTAGTTATTTCGCCATCGGTTGTTGAGATAACTCTGGACCATGAGAAATGGGGAGTTATATTGTTAAGGATGTCATTTGATTCGGCTCCTTTGATCAAATTTTTTTTATAGATTGGATGAATGCCTAAGTGACGGGGGCGGACGGTCCAGCGAAGGGCTATGCATCATATGAAATATTATGATATAACTTGTGCCACAAACAAATATATTGCCTTTTTATTTGAGTACTCATTTTTTGGGACATGTTTCTACGAACCATGATCCAGTGCTATCACACGGGCTGATCACCATGTGATAGTACGTCCGTCAGAGATTGATTCCAATCTAAAAATTATCGTTTATTGCTGATAGCTTATGAAACTTTTATTATTGATCAAATATCACTGGTTTTATCATATTATTCAGTTTTTATCAAAATATGGCTTATCATTTCAAGCACACTTTATACTTTTTGCTGAGCATTTCTTTCGCTCATACTTGTTTATTATTCTAATCTTTCAGCTAAGTCAGAACATGCCCGAGTTCCAGGTTTGACCAGGAGAAGTGTACTTGTAGATAGTTTGTGTGTTTCCAGGTAGACTATTTTCGGACGCTTGAATAGTCTAGAGGTTTGTAATAAAATTTGAATTGTCTATAAAACTAAATAGACTTATGGTTTGTAATAACATTTGGTTTGTATTAGTGTCTGTTTCATACTATAACCTGTGATCAATCCAGTTGCATGCAAGGGGTCATATTTATTATCTTATTCCACTGTGCCTATTTTAGTTTTGTTTATCGTGTAGTGACCCCCAAATCTAGACTCCGGGTTTGGAGGGCGTCACATGTTGTGACAGCTGCACTCAGTTGCGGGTTCATCTTTCCAGATATTACTCGTCCAGATATTATCTAACTTATCTTCCACCGATGTTAGCTATACTACCTCTTGTGACGGCTGCACCACTGCGAGCTATTCCACCTCCTCGTATGAGGCCACCTATCTGAGGACCCCCACCTGCTGATTCTGATTCTACTGGGCATTCAATTACTGGTTCATCTTTCCAGTTTACTCCATACCATGTTCCTTATTTATGATATGAGGCTCTTCTTTTGGAGCGAGAGGCCCTTTTGGAACAGATTCAGGAGCTATAGCATATTGTGAGGACTATAGATGTTGAAAGGAGTGCGAAAGAGCTTTGAGAGGAGATTTATGTGACCCAGAGGGTTATTGAGGTTAGACTGCATGGAGCTACTTGCAAGTATGCATGCCCTGGTGCTCTTATATGCTGGGCCAGAGAGGTGTTGGAGGATTTTGCGTGACTTGGTGGACCAGAGTTTCCCTGGAGCTAAGGACAGAGATGAAGAGATAGAGATGCCGAGACATAGTTGCTGTAGTAGTTTTATTTGTACATTAGTGTGTAGTGTGTATTATCAGACTTTTGGTTTGTATTTATCGACTAGACTTGCTGATTAGTGTGTAGGATTGATGTACCCTTTTGCTTTTGCTGAAGTGTTTTCATGCTTGTACTACAAAACTTTGATATATATACATATATATATATATATATATCAGTACCTTTTCTTTTCCAGCATTGTCATTTACATTACTGTACCTGCTTTATCTTACTTTATTTACTGCACCAGTTAAAAACTCTTGTGATACCATGTACCAGATCCCCTTTAAATGTTTACATTCTATAAAGAAGCATACAATTTACTTAGTTTAATAATTAAAAATGTTTTCAAAAAGAGATATTTTTATTTCACATAAAACTTTTTATAAAAAGGATTTGATTTAAAGGCTAAATAAGTTGTTTGATTCTTTACAGAAAATGCCTCCCAGAAGAAATACCCATTCAACCAACCAGAATGAAGAAACCAACAACAACAACTAAGACAACAATAAGCAGAATGCAAATCCAGGTCCTACAGACCCAACGGTAGCCCAGATTCTTCATATCTTGGCTCAACAAACAGTCAACCTAACTCACCAGCAGCAGAGACAGATTATAACGACTAGTACATTTCTGTAATATTTAAATGTGTATTTATTAAATAAATAAATAAATTATGTGTATGGGTTCTGTCAGCTGGATATTATTTTTGATAATATTTTATTAATTATGTGTGATTATTGGTGTTTGAGGATCGCTTGTGTAATTAGTTGTGGCATTGTGTTATTCTCTTTGTATAATTAAAGATGATCTTAGTCCAAATTTATTTCCATAAATACTTGAGTTATCTCTAAAATCATTTTTATCGCTTTATAATTTTACTTATTATTTTTAGGAGTTTATAAAATTTAGAAATCAATATTTTATTGATTACTTATCTTTAAATGATTTTCTGATTGCATTTAATTGTAAAATCAGTTTTTAATTCCAAAATTCTTCAGAAATTTTGAAGTTCATATTTTATTTAGTTTAGAATATTTCGAGAATTTTAAAAATTGTTCGGAGATTTTTGGGATTTATTTCACCTGCGCGTCGATCCATTAAATTGATAAAAACGGGAATAAATTCCGTTTCGGTAATTGTTTTAAAAATTACGAAAATTTTATTTTGTTAGATCTATTTCGAAATCCTTAGCATCCCGGTCGGTGCAAAGCCAGTCAGAAATAGTTGGTAAAGCGTATTGAGGCAAGTACCCCTGACCATATCTTTATGGTTCAGCATATATGAATATGCTGTTGTTTTATTCTCGTAGTGGAACATAACGGTTTAAATTACGTATCTCCTGGGTTTCAAATTATTTTGTTAATTTGTGTTTTGGGGGAAAAGTAACTTCTGAAAATGCCTATATCTAAATTTTGAATAAAATGAAAATGTTTTGGAAAGTGTGCTGTGATACAATGGTTTTAAAAAGAGATAGGTAAGTGATTTGGAAAACTGGATAAAAATTGATCAGATAATTGGATGAGTGTGCGCAAGGGGCCCGTAACGGCTTGGAAGTTAGCGTAAGAGGCGAAGTGGTTGCGCACCCTATTATAACCACCGGCCCAGCGTGACAGGGACCTAGCTAGTCTCTGAGTTCCGGAACAAGTTTACATAGGATAGCCAGGCTAGAGTTATCCTATGGAGATAGCATGATCAGCTGTCTCACCAGGAATCATCCAATACTTTTATATCTGAGCAAGTGATTTTGAGGTTCCCAAAGAGGAACAAGTTTTATGGATCCTGCGATGGGACAGATGGTTTGAAAATGAAAGTAGCATGCTAAAATTTAACTCTGGTATTTATACAACACAGTTAATAAAATGTTTTAGAGAGTATGCTAGCTATTAAGATCCAGTTTTCAACAGTTCATCAGTTTTCATTTGTTTACGCTTGTTTTACTTATTTTCTACTAACAAGTTGTGGTTTCTGTTCCTACAATTGTTTATTATAAACTGTTTTAACTAGTATTCATATAGTGGTACTGCTGAGCGATTGATCGCTCACTCTTGCAAATATGTTTGTATATTTTTGCATTGCAGATGCCTAGGAGATGTTGCTGCCTTGGCAAGGGCCAGTTTCCAGTTCCTCCTGTATTGAACTCCTCTGAGTGGGTTGCGTCTGACCAAGTGTGGTATGTGAGTTGCTGTAGAATAATAGTTATGAGAGGTTGCTTTCAATAAGTTGGATTGTAATAAGTGTGTAACCTAAATTATACTTGAACCTGGAAAAGATCTTGTGGAAGAGTTGTTTATATTGAAATAAAAGTAAGTTGGTTGTATTATAGTTGTAATTTAATCTTGTTAGTGACGTCAACTCCTGACCCGGGGTTGAGGCCGTCACAGGTTGGTATTAGAGCTACCGGTTTGAGTCCCTGATTTAGGTTAGGAATAGAGTCGGAAAGGTATAGTGTTGGTGTATAGGGTGTGAATCAGCAACTCACATTTAGAAGAGCAAGTTTAAGGGTCTAGTCGAGAGTTCGAAGGTGTAACCCTGGCATATTTTGAGGATTCTAGAACTGTCGTGATCTATAGTGTGTTTTCCCAGGTATATGTGCCATTGGTAAGGGCCAATAGGGATTCCTAGACAGTCTTTTCGCGAGAACGAGTCCGACCATGTGAATTTAGTTGGTAGGTTGCTATATTAGTTGGTGGTTGTTATAGGTATTGTTGTATGCTGCCAGTGGCATGCTATTATTACTGTTGTTATTTTTATTATTGCAATTGTTGCTAATTTTGTTAAATCTAGCCACTCATTACAATCAGGCCCCAAATAATTGAGGGTGGGAATTTTTAATTGCGGCAGCATTCTCTTGGAACATAAAAATGTTGCTACCCGGGGAAATTCTTTTAAACTAAAACCATTATTTATGTTTCAAGAGAATGCCGCCCAAGAAGAATATCCCATCCAATTCCTCTAGCAGAGCTTCTGAAGGGGGCCCAGTTATGGGTGAGTTGCTAGATTTGCTGCGCCAACAGTCTAATCAAATGGCTCAGCAACAAGAACAATTTCAGCAGTAGCAACAACAATTTCTACAACAACAGCAACAACAACAACAACAACAACAACAGTTCATACAGCAGCAACAACAAATTCAACAGCAACAGCTGCAGCTTCAGCAGCAACCTCAGCAAAGAGAAGTGAACCAAACTATGAGTTTTAAATCTTTTCAGTTGGTAAAGCCCCCAGAGTTTAAGGGCGAGGTAGACCCAGTTGCTGCCAGGATTTGGCTAAAGGAAATGGAAAAAGCTTTCACCCTAACGCAGGTAAGTGATAATCTTAGATCGGACTATGCGAGTTATTTTCTCAAGGGTGAAGCAAATTATTGGTGGGAATCCACTCGTGCCTTGGAAGGAGAAGGTCATGTCTCTTGGGCCAGGTTTACAGAGTTGTTTCTGGAAAAGTATATCCTGGATTGTTTGTAGAACCAGTTGGAGGTTGAGTTTTTGGAGTTGAAGCAGGATGAAAAGAGTATGGCCGAGTACGAGGCTAAGTTTACAGAATTGGCCCGATTGGTGCCTATGTATGTGAGTACTGAAGCTCAGAAAGCGAAGAGGTTCCAACAGGGACTGAAGCCAGAAATTCGCAGTGGGGTTGTAGCCTTGCAGCTCAAGACATATCCCTCTGTAGTTCAAGCCGCTCTAGTAATTGAAAGTGATCAGAAGTTGGCTTCCAAGAAAAAGAGTGATAAGAAGCGGAAATCTGAAAGTATCACTGGTGAAACGGATCCAGGAGGATCCAGTCAGAGGTTTTAGAAGAGGTATGGCCAGAACAAAAATAAAAGATTTAGAAGACAGAATTTTCCTCAGGCTAGGCCTGCTGCCACCTCAGTTGCCTCCACTCCAGCTCAGTCATCAAACTCAGTAATGAATTGTAAGGTATGTGGGAAAAGACATAGTGGCCCATGCAAAAGGGATGTTCAGTGCTTCATATGCCATCAAAAGGGTCATTATGCATCAGAATGTAATACAGAGAAACCCGCAGTTACTTGCTACCACTGTGGGAAGGTGGGACATGTTGCTCGGAATTGTAAAATAGCTACTCAAGGTACTGCATCTCAAGGACCGACATCCAGCACGACTAAAGCTAGAACTTTCAAAACGACAAAAAGGTCCAATGCTCAGGACTCGGACATAGTGGCAAGTACGCTCTCTCTCAACTCCGTACCTGTTAAAGTTTTATTTGATTCAGGAGCATTTAAGTCTTTTATATCAAAGGGTTGTATGGTTAAAATGGACTTAATGTTAGAAGATTTGGCTGAACCTTTGACCATAGAAGTAGCCAATCAAGATAGAGTTTCAGTGAGTCAGTTTTTCCCTCAGTGTCAATTGGAAATCCACGGGTATTCTTTTTCAGCTGACCTAATACCCTTTGAGCTAGGAGAGTTCGACGTGATTTTAGGAATGGATTGGCTGTCCCTATATAAGGCTAACATTGACTGTAAGAAGAAGAAAATTTTGATGGTTATTGAGGATAATATTAAGGTGACTTATCAAGGACAAATGCAAGAAAATAAATTTCTCTCGATATTACAAACAAAGAAATTGTTAAGATAAGGATGCGAAGCTTACTTAGCACATGTGGTAGACGTGGAGAAAGAAGTATCTGATCTTGACAAGATTCCAATAGTAAGGGAATTCCCAGACGTTTTTTCAGATGAATTGCCTGAATTACCACCAGATCGTGAGATCCAGTTTTCCATCGACCTAGTTCCCGGAGCAGAACAAGTTTCAAAGGCTCCTTATCGCATGGCTCCAGTAAAAATGAAAGAACTAGCTAAACAACTCTAGGAATTATTGGACAAAGGCGTGATTAGGCCAAGTGTATTTCCGTGGGGTGCTCCAGTATTATTCGTAAAGAAGAAGGATGGAAGTATGAGACTGTGTATTAATTATCGGGAGTTAAATAAGTTGACCATTAAGAATAAATATCCCCTACCAAGAATAGATGACCTGTTTGATCAACTTAAGGGAGCGTGCTGTTTCTCGAAGATTGACTTGAGATCGGGTTATCATCAATTAAAGATTAAGCCTAAAGACATACCAAAGACTGCATTCAGAACCCGATATGGACATTATGAGTTCTTAGTAATGTCATTTGGATTGACGAATGCGCCAGCTGCTTTCATGGATTTAATGAACTGGGTGTATAAAGAGTACCTGGATAAGTTTGTGATTGTATTTATTGATGACATCCTCATCTATTCGAAGACTAGAGAAGATCATGCTGACCATCTGAGCAGTGCCCTGCAAAGGTTAAGAGAATATCAATTGTATGCTAAGTTTTCAAAGTGCGAATTTTGGCTGGATGAAGTTCAATTCTTAGGTCATGTATTAGGAAAAGATGGAATTAAAGTGGATCCCGTAAAGATTGAGATTTTTCCAAGTGGGAACAACCAAAGACCCCAACCGAGGTTAGAAGTTTTCTTGGGTTAGCAGGTTATTACTGAAGATTTGTAAAGGATTTTGCCAAGATTGCGACTCCATTGACCAAACTGACCAGGAAGAATGAGAAGTTTAATTGGATGGAGAAGTGTGAGGAAAGCTTCCAAGAGTTGAAAAAGAAATTAGTAACAGCTCCAGTACTAGCATTTCCAGATGAGACAAGAAACTTCGTAATTTACAGTGATGCTTCCTTGAAAGGTTTGGGTTGTGTGTTGATGCAACATAACAAGGTCATTGCTTACGCCTCTAGACAACTAAAGCCTCATGAGCAAAAGTATCAAGTACATGATTTGGAATTAGCAGAAATCGTGTTCACGTTGAAGCTGTGGAGACATTACTTGTACGGAGAAAAATGCGAGATTTACACGGATCATAAAAGTTTAAAGTATATATTCACCCAGAAGGATCTAAACATGCGACAACGGAGATGGCTAGAACTGATTAAGGATTATGATTGTTCCATTAATTACCATCCAGGGAAGGCCAATGTAGTGGCAGATGCCCTGAGCAGGAAGGAAATGTTGAATGAGATCAAAGTTTTCGAGGAACTCGCCAATGAATTGGAAAAGCTGGAAATTGAAGTTCAAGTGCCAGACGAAAATATAGGACAATTGTATGAGATCACTTTTCAGCCGGAATTGATGGATAAAATTAGGAAGTATCAGGAAGAAATGATGGATCAAAGATTGGATAGTTTAACTAGAGAAGAACTTTGCACACAAAAGGATAACAAGGGTATGTATAGGTTTTCCTCGAGGATATGGATTCCCAATGTGACTGAACTAAGGAATGAGATATTGTGGGAAGCTCATAATTCCAAGTTTTCCATTCATCCGGGAAGCACTAAGATGTACCAAGATTTGAAGATGAACTTTTGATGGCCAGGAATGAAAAAGAAAATTGCAAATTGGGTTAACAAATGTCATGTATGCCAGCATAAAGGCGGAACATCAAAGACCAAGTGGATTATTGCAACCTTTGGAGATTCCACAGTGGAAATGGGAAGAAATTGCGATGGATTTCGTAGTAGGACTACCAAAGACGAAGGTGAACCATGATGCTATTTGGGTGATTATTGATAGATTACCAAAATCTGCACATTTCCTCCCGATCAATGAAAAGTATTCCTTGGACAGGCTGGTCAAGTTGTATTTGGATGAAATCGTGACCAAACATGGAGTCCCTGTTTCAATTGGGTCTGATCGAAATTCAAGGTTTAATTCAAGATTTTGGACGAAATTTCAAGAATGTTTAGGGACTAAATTGAAAATGAGTACCACCTACCATCCCCAGACAGATGGCCAAAGTGAAAGAACAATTCAGACAATAGAGGATATGTTGAGGGTTTGTGCCTTGGATTTTAAAGGGAATTGGGATGATCACTTACCGTTGATTGAGTTTTCTTATAATAACAGTTATCATGCCAGTTTAGGAATGCCGCCCTACGAAGCTTTGTATGGATGTAAGTGTAGGTCCCCTCTCTATTGGGATGAAGTAGGAGAAAATAAATTTTTAGGCCTTGAATTGGTTCAACAGATCAAGGACGCAATTGTATTGATTCGAAAAAGGTTAGAAGCAGCTCAAGATAGACTGAAAAAGAACGCAGACTATCATCGAAAAGACATGGATATGGAAATAGGGTCGTTGGTATTGCTGAAAGTATCGCCCTGGGAAGGACTGGTTAGATTTGGACAAAAAGGCAAGTTAAGTGCTAGATATATCGGACCTTTTGAAATATTGAGGAAAGTTGGTAAAGTTGCCTATGAATTGGCATTGCCACCGCAATTACAGCATATCCACAATGTATTCCACGTATCCATGCTGAAGCGTTATATCCCCGACTCGAACCAAGTTATTGAATATGAATCGATCGAGCTTCAACCATATTTGTCCTATGTGGAACGGCCGATCCAGATCCTAGATCGTAAAGAGCAAGTTCTTAGAAATAAGTCTATTACCATAGTTAAAGTACTGTGGCGGAATCCTCGAGTGGAAGAGTCCACTTGGGAGTTAGAGTCAGATATGCTTGACAAATATCCTCATTTGTTTAATTAGATCAGCTTCTGAGGACAGAATCTTTTTATGGGGGGAAGGATATAACGACTCGTACATTTTTGTAATATTTAAATGTGTATTTATTGAATAAATAAATAAATTATGTGTATGGGTTCTGTCAGCTGGATACTATTTTTGTTAATATTTTATTAATTATGTGTGATTATTGGTGTTCGAGGATCGCTTATGTTATTAGTTGTGGCATTGTGTTATTCTGTTCGTATAATTAAAGATGATCTTAGTCCAAATTTATTTCCATAAATACTTGGGTTATCTCTAAAATCATTTTTATCGCTTTATAATTTTACTTATTATTTTTAGGAGTTTATAAAATTTAGAAATTAATATTTTATTGATTATTTATCTTTAAATGATTTTCTGATTGCATTTAATTGTAAAATCAGTTTTTAATTCCAAAATTCTTCAAAAATTTTGAAATTCATATTTTATTTAGTTTATAATACTTCGAGAATTTTAAAAATTGTTCGGAGATTTTTGAGATTTATTTCACCTGCGCGTCGATCCATTAAATTGATAAAAATGGGAATAAATTCCGTTTCGGTAATTGTTTTAAAATTTTCAAAAATTTTATTTTGTTAGATCTATTTGATTCGGGAATTTTGAAGTTTATTTGGAGTTATTTCAATTTATTTAATCCGCATATTGTACATTAAAATAATTAAATTGCAGGTTAGACGTACATTAGTCGTGTGATTATACAAAAAGAAAATGTTAAAAAAGGGAAAGTGGGGGGGGGGGAGTCTTGATCGGGTATAACCCGTTTTTTTCTCTCAATTTACAGTCTCTCTCTCTTTAATCTTCTCTCTCTCATATCGATCTCTCTCTAATCTTTTCTTCCTCGGCTGTCTCTCTAATCTCTCCTCTTTCTTTCTTCCACATCTCTTCCCCCTCACTCTCCTCTATTTCGTCTCATCCCTCCTTGCTCCGCCGCTGTGTTATTTTTTCGGTGAGCATTGGTGGCGGTCTTGACTGCCTTCTGACTATTTATGTGTTTAGATGTAACGTCTGGGAAATTTATTTAATTATTTTCATCAATAAATAATTATTATGTGATTTTTATGTGAATTTTGGTGAATTATTTGATGATGGATAATAATATTTGGATGTTTATTTCTGATAAAATTTAGATATTTTAATTTCTAATTATCCATAATTAAATCTAGATAATTTTGGTATTTTTCTGGTAATTTTTGGATTATTCTATGATTTATGAGGATTTATAGGATTAATAATAATTATTTTTACATAAATATAAAATTACTTTATAGAATCAAAAATCATTCCACTTCAATCGTTTTTGCGTTTTTACAACCCGAAACTCTTCTGAAAACTCCTTCCTTACCTAATCTGATAATTCTGAACACTTTTCATATTTTGACTTTTTAGATCCGGGGTACGGTTTGACCTGTACGAGTACTGGTGTGAAATTTTCGATACACAAATCATTTTATATATCGATAAGAACCCATATTCTCAAAAGGCGAGACATTATTACCTTAATTTCGTATAAAGTATATTATAGGAAGCTCTGTTTTGATAATTATCCAAATTTGGTATCAAAATCGTATAGTCTTTTCAGTTACTTAGCGGCTAAGTAACCTATTTTCAGAACCAATCTCTAAATGTAATTATCGAATTATTAAACAAATAAAATAAGTGATGGTTCTGTCAGCTATGTGTTGATGTATTATCAATTGTTTGTGAATTGTTGGTCGCAAAGATTAATTTTATAACTAATTATTGAGCTGTATGAATTTAATTCATTTTAAATGATTTTATTGAATATTTAGTCTAATAAATGCCTAAATTGCACTAAAAATTATTTTTGTTATTTTATAATTTTATTTATTATTTTTTAGGAATTTATAAAATTTAGAAATCAATATTTTATTGATTAATTATCGTTAAATGATTTTCTGATTTTATTTAATTGTAAAATCAGTAATTAATTCTAGAATTCTTCAAAAATTTTGAAATTTATATTTTATTAAGTTTGGAATATTCCGAGAATTTTTAAAATTATTTTGGTAATTTTTGGGATAAATTTCACCTGCGCGTTGTTTCGTTTATTCGTTAAAAACAGGAATAAATTGTGTTTTAAAAAAATTATTTTAAAATTTCAAAAATCCTATTTTTATTAACTTATAATTATTTGTGATATGTTATAAAATATTTTATTAATGTTCGAGTTTTAATTAGCCGTGAATTGTTCGTTAAATAATTAATGTGCGAGTCAGATAATATTGTGTTGCGGGGTTTATAAACGAAAAAAAAACAGCAGAAGGGGGGGGGGGTTTAATCGGGTATAACCCGTTTGTTCATTTCAGTTCATGTATTTCCTCAATCAATCTCTCATCTCTCTTCGATCCTCTCTCATCTCGATTTCTCTCTCTTTCTCTATCTCTCAACTCTCTCTACCTCTCTTAACTAATCTCTCCCGGTGTCTCCCCCATACTCTTCTTCCCCTGCCCTCTGGTTTCACGGTTCCTCTTCCCATCGCCGGTAAGCCGCCGCCTGAACTACGGTGGGTTTGGTGGCTTCGGTTCTGTTCTCGTTCGATTATGCATGTATACATATATTTATGTATTTGTGTATATCTGTGATATGGGATTGTGCTGTGTGTGAGAATTGTGTGCGTGCCTGTGTGTCTTTTTGTGCGTGAGTGGGTGCGGTGTGTGTTGTGACGCTGCTTGTGTTACTTCTGCTGCACCTGCTGCGTGGTTGTAGTTCTGCTATGGTGCTGTTGTACTTTGGTTTAATTTCCTGATTAATTTTGTGGAGAAATTCGATGAGAACCTTTGTGATTATTGAGTTAATTATTTTGGTTTACAGAGAATATCGGTGAAATTCGTGAGGAAACCCGAAAATAATCGGGCACCGACGAATTTTACCGCCGTCGGCGATGAGCCTTGGCGATCCGACGGTGGACTATGATGAATATTTCTGAGTCCTACAATTTAAAATACAAAATACGATTTAAAATGCAAATTTCGAATAAAGTTATAAAATGCGAGTTAAGACATAAAATGCGGATAATAACGAATAATTGGTGTTTGTGAATTTGAGAATTGACAGTGTTGACTGGAATCGGTGGTTGGGATTCTTGAATATTGGGATTGTAGTTGTGAAAATTGGATTGTTGTTGTGAATTTGACGTCGATTTGATTCAACGGGTAGGCCGATAAACAAAGGAGACGCTGCCCGATTTTCGGGAAATAAATTCCAAAAATACGGGAACGTAACCTATAATTATCAGAGACGTCGAATAATCATATATGATTATATTATATGAACTTAAGTGCGATTGAGACAAAATAATTTATAAATTATCGATTACCTGTTTTTCAAAACGACAAATATACGTATTTTCTGAAATTAAATACGGAACCGATTTTCGAAGATGTGAACCATAATTGCTATGTGTATTTCGATAATACATATAAATATGAATTCGGTTATGAAATCGTATGGGTAAAATAGGATAGCGATTTGATGTTAAGCTTAAGTGGTTATCTGAATTAGGGTATTTCAACCCTGTAGGTTTTAGACGGAAGACCCGAGACGTGACATCGGACTAAGAACGATCTAGGGATTAGACGTCGTGATCAATAAAGTTCCAACTAAAGGGTCTGAATGTTGGGATCGTATCCAGAATAGGATAGTAGCTTGACGATAAAGCCACATTATCAAGGAAATCCAAAAGTCAACCGATAATAGTGGTTAATGCTTATTGAGGCAAGTATTCTTGGTTTCCTTTTAAATACTGCAAGTATTCCTGATTTTCTTTTAAATACTGCAAGTATTCCTGAATTTTCTTTTAAATACTGTAAATATTATTCGTTCCTATTCTAAGTTCAGAATAGTTAACTGTTTTATATTTCGCTACAATTACTCTTATTATGCATGTTCTTTTATGAATTGGGATGTTTTGACTTCAAAATGATTTGACATCAAAATACTCCATGGGCTGGATAACGATGATGTTTTGGGGATTGAGTGTGTCTTAATACTGAGGACCGGGATATGACCGGTGCCTCGATATGGGCCGTAGTGCCTAGGTACCTGAATGGAGCTATACAGTTGGGTATAGATCTGCACTGTATCCTGACTGATCAGCAGGGTACAGTGCATATGTTAAGTTCAGTGTCCAGTCTAATTTGTTGTTGATCGCCATTAGTGGCATTCCTTCTTGAAAAAAATGTGATTATAGATTAAAGTTATTCTTTCTTAGCACTCAGTTTCGGGAAATTATAGTGTTTCTAAATAAATTCGAGGTTCAGATTGTTGCTGCAGCATTAGTTGCTCAGTGATAATTAGAATCTTGAATGAATTGAGATCTTCTTAATTATTCAACACGTCCTTATCAGGCTGGTTTAGCAGGCTAAGTCTATGGAAACTTAGTCGATAATGATGAATACTGAATAGTTATGAATTTCTTGAACGTCGTTTTATGCATAGTTGTTACATTCGTTGCTCAGGAATGAAGTGTTACCAGACGCTATTTTGAAAACACGCAATTCTGAAGCTCTTACAAAAATGTCATTATTTCCTATGTGATTTATAGCAATGCAAATCAAATTGATTTTAAGTTGATGAAGTATATCCTTTAAATGATTTCGTGTTTCGCTCTTCAAAATATTTCAGAGATTTTGTCCGGAAGTTTTCTTCGATATTAATGTTTGAAACTCAAATTATATACTTGCTGGGCATTTTTGGCTCACTCTTGCTTTGTCAATTCTTATTTCTACCAGATACAGTTAAGGATAAAAATGAATAGCTTAAATAGACAACAGAAGTTCGAGAAATCTCCGTTGTGAAAGGTTGAAGAAGTTAGAAGAATAGGACAGAAGCATTAGTTCAAAGGTATCTACACTTGTATTCTAGTTATTGTGAGTTGTAAAGAGGTAGATTCTTGTTTCATACCATAACCTGTAAACGATCCGGATTCAAGGGTTTAATTGAATATTCTTTTGGTTTATGTAAAGATTGTTTAGTGACACCAAATCTTGACCCCAGATTTGGGTTGTTACAAGTTGGCATCAGAGCTACAGGTTATTGGTCACTGAAATAAGAATATGTGAGAGTAAGATAGGAATGATAGGTCATACATGATAGGAAAGACCCTAGGCATATTCAGGATAAATTGAGTTGAGTGTGAATTAGGGTTAGTAGATCCGAGATGGAGTTGCTAAGATAGGATTGCTGAGAAAGTGTAAGGCGAATGTCGCAACGCTATAGGTATATTGAATTCTTAGATCCTACAGTAATGAGGGATCGACAGATCGACGGAGATGGGGTATGTTACCCTACATTTCATGTGGTTTTGAAGAATATGCGATCGATTCTTGTGAGAATTTGTGTAAGAGAAGTTACGATTCAACTTAGAATTAGGTAGTAGGACGAGCTTCACACCGGAGGCAACCAATTGATGGAAGCTGATGAAGAACTAACATTGTATATTTTGAAGGCATCATCATTGCAAGAAGATTCTTACCACATATCGGGTGCTGCGCGAGGAATGATATCTACTTTCCTAGATATAGGTAAAACTAGCAAGAAGATGCGACTCTATCTACAGACAGAACATCGAATCACATGCGTGATTGTAAGCGTAACGTCAAGGACGACGATAAGAATGTCAAAGATAGTACAAAATGTCAGCCTAGATGTAAAATTGCGAATAAAATGACATTCAACAGTAAATGAAGTTTCATCGACTAAGAAATGCGAACAGAGTCCAAGGAAAAATATATAGGGCGTATTGAAGTAGAAAGACCCTTATATGGACATTCTTTTAATTAGACATTTCATTAGTAAATCAGGAAAATAGCAAGTAACTTATATAGTAATGACGAGCAAATATTCGATTTCCAAAATTTTAAAATGAGATTTTCGAAAAAGATTTTCTTAATCAACTTTTAGAGGAGTTTTTGCATGAAATGAGTTTTACAATTTGGTTGCCGAAATACTATTTATGTTCTTGTTATTATAAACAGAAAATGACCTAAAGAGAAGAATGGAATTAGACTCAGTGTTGTTAGTCCAAAGAATCAAGTAGAACCACTAACCGGGAGAAAGTTTAAAGTTTTCATGAAAGACAAAAGTAAACTTTGTTTAATAAAATCAATAATTGAATCAACATATAAAATATTATTTACCCAATTTATTAAATTATAAAAAAAAATTAACGAGATTCGTGAATCGAATGGACGGAGGATGATTGAAGGAGATGGCAGAATCTTCTAGATGGTGGAAGAGGAATCATATTTTATCAACGAAATTGAGGAGTTGCGTGATCGATGGTTATTTTATGCAGATAAATGGAATCCAAAGCAGTGGTTATAAATTACGCAAGGATGCAATTATGGTCAAATCATTAGAATATTGGATATGGAGGTATTTCCAGACGACATTCCGAAGTTACAACGTGACCTAAAAATGGTGAATCTCTCATCCGAATGGTCCCTAGAGGCATACGTAAATGGAGTGTGGACGGTGACCTATGGTGATCTACAATGTTATTCTTTTTTAAATACGATAACATATGTTCTTCTCGAGTTTTGAATACGTATGAGCTTTTTCTGTTGATAAATTATATGAGGCGAAAACGAAAGAAAATTTCTTATATTCCTTCTGAATTGTTTCTCTTCTCCAATTTCTTGATTCCTGATTGAGACAACAGTGTTGTGGTATGACGCTTTGTCGAAATGACGAAGAGTCGGGTGGGACGCCACCTAATAATGTGCTGTATGCCATATAGTATGAAAGACTGGCCATCTTGAGTACGAATATGGTTGTCTCATTAATCACTTATTTTTCTTCCTTCAATTTTATGATTTACAAATTCTCCCAATTATTTGTGGCATTGTTATTCCCTATTCAGTCTTCAATCCAAATCATATTCACAAACTCTCCTCTTGCATTGAATCTGTTCTCTGATGATTACAAAAGAAATTGAATAGTCCCGTGCGATAGATAGAATTACGTGTCGAAGGAGAATATGATTGCAAGCCGATAAATGGGGGACATTTGCGAGCAAAGAAGAATGGATACACCGACAACGCGGTCGTGGAAAGGACATCAAATCTGGCAGTTGTTCGTGTTATGAGGATCTCATCAGTACAGTAGAGTACTTTAACACGATGCACTTCAAATCAGAAGATTTCGATGAAAAATAAAATCGTTAGTGAATCGTAATGAATAAATTAGTTGCAAAATAAGGAAGTGAAGTTGTGTGCGTCAGACGAAGTAAACGAGTATCGGGACAACGATCAAAGATCAAGGAAATTCTGAACGATGACTTAGACAGGCGGTTAATACATGAGGCATCCCTTCGTCATGAAAAGATATTAGTCGTGAAAATTCAAGATGGAAGAAATATTAAATGAAATCGAACTTCGAACGTGTTCTTCAAGAAGTTGTGAAGATCTCTAACTTGCGTAAACAAGTGATGGTGAATTTAATGCTCATACCCCGGTCAGTGACGAAAGTTTGATACGGGAACATAAGTGGAGATGAAGCAATGGTGATTCGACTGTGGAGTTTTAGAAATAACGAGATAACGATTAAGTTTCCATCAGATTACGACGATAATAATGAAAACCGTGTGGATATTAAAGGATAAATATGTTAGTTAATAAAATTGAATGTGTATCATCCAAGATTAATAATTGTTGTGATTAATGGAAGGATGCGGCTTAATTCTTAAAAGTAACTGTACAAAATGGGTAATGATAAGAAATAAGTTAAAAGAATCGCGAAATAAAATACTTGAAAAATAACGAGGTAATATTCTAAAAAGAATTGAGAAATGTATGGTTATATTAATCATTGTGGGTTTCAGACCCAATCCCAATTAAGAAGAGATATGCTAGGCCAGTCAGATGCTGATCAAAGGTGAATTGTGGGAATTGATGATTTTGGTGGATGAAAGTGGGTGGATATGATTGTGGATGATTTGGTTGATTGATGGTGTCGGCGTGAGTCCGACTGGTAGTCAATGATTTAGGGGAAGTGCTGCCCAAATTTTCAGAAATTACCCTATAGTTAAGAATAAAGAAGTATATTATCGTTCTCGTTAGTACTCCAAATAATTGCAATCTCGGTTCTTGAGAAAGTTGTTATGACCAAACCGACTTTATATCATTGGTTTTTGATTCCAGTTAGCTAGTCAACATTTGGTTTAAGTGATCAGCTAAAGGAGTTAATTGATCAACTTTACCAACTAATGGTTAGTTAAATGGAGATCGATTACAATTAGATTGAGTCAAGCTCTAACATAATTCCCAGCTCCGAAATCAAAGCAATAAGAAATTTGGAAGAAATAATGGCGTTAACGTAAATTGAAGGCTTAGTTCAATTAGTGTGATGTTACTGTGATCAGGTGCAAGGTGTGATCCAGAAGAATACGTTTTTTTCGATGAGTAAGAGGAACAGGAAGTTACTGGTACACGCTAGTAAGAAGAATATTTTTAAGAACTAAAGGTTCAAGATAAAGTAAAGGGATTATATCATCTGCAATAGCGTTCCAGGAAGAACTTGGATGTATACCAATATCAAATGACGAATTAATGAAATATTTAAAGGTACACTTCTTTTGAACGATGATTGAATGGAAGTTGCTGTAGAAAAATGGAAAGCTCGCAAATTCAAGCACCCAATGAAAGACGAAGAGTGATGAAGTCCGAGATGATAGTCAATGAAGAGAAGTCAAACACGCGATATGTGATACGTCAAGCAAATCTAAGGAAATAGCTACCGAGGAAATTCGATAACTCTGTTAGTAAGAATTTAAATAGTACAAATAAAAGCTTTCATTCCAGTGTGAACTTCAGAAATGACCTATCCAGTAATAAACAGAGTAATATTACTAAGAAAAAGAAATTCGTTATGTATGAAAAAGATAATGAATAATGAGAATGAAGAACTAATCAAGACAAGAATTGGAATCAAAAGGATGATAAAGAAGTTTTATAAAATAATCCAGAAAATATGCAAGTTGGGAACGTCGGTTGTGCTAGAACTATTAGGAGAATGAGGTGAAACGTCGATAGTTGGAGATAGGAATTCGTTCCAAAAATGCGTGTAAACAGGGATGATTAAACAAAGGTATTGATGGAGAACTACTAGAGAAGAACGTTGCAATGAATCTCATATCGGAATTCTTTAAAATTAAAGTGAAGTCCCGGGGGTTCGAACGAATGATTTACCAAGGGTACCAGGGAATGAGGTAAGAATTTCTCGTCGGTTACTGCATAGAGTTAAGCTGGTGTCAAAAGCCCTGTATCGTCTAACTCAATAGGGATGAAATAATAAGTGAAGGAAAACTTCAGAAATGTGGAATGAAAGAATATAATGAAATAAAGAGTAGTTTGCGCTGTGCACAAAAGTGGTCATGGAAAAAGAGAATAGAGGTATGAAGTTATGTGTCGATTATCAGAAATTGTAAGTTTAAAGACTAAGTGAACACAATGTACCAGGAGTATTCGGATAATGTAATTATATTTATTGATAACATCCTCGCTAATTCAAGGACTAATTAAAATCAAGTTGAACGCCTGAAGATATGCTTGCGAAGAATTGAAAAATAGCAACTGCATTTTCAGCTTCAAGGGTATGAATTCTGGTTATGATAGATTATGAGCTATGATTTTATGATTAACTGCCAAACAGGAAAGGTCCCTTTAAGGACAACTGTTTTGACTAGGAAGAAAAGAGTGAATACCATTAAGATTGTTAAGAAATGGCTAAAAGAATTGGAAAAGTTAGGAATTGAAAAATAGGTTTTGATCCGTCTTCTGGGTTATGCTGATACTTACTTTGTTGTTGGATATCAAAGGTGGTATTAATGCAGATGATTGATGTTAACTTCAGTATGGGACGCTGTGAGCATCAAAGTTCGTATTGATATCTAATTTGATATGATAACAAAATGAGTATTAGTACCAAGAGACCGGGTTTTGAATAAAGTATGCTACCAAGTGGGGAGTAAATGCAATTGCCGAAATTTTTCTTTTTATCCTTTGAATAGATGTAGAACATTTCGAAGCATCAAACGTCATGAGCTCAGGACATCGGGTGCAGACGAATAGAAAATGCAAGAGACCGATTAAAGATTCTCGAATACGATTGGAAACGATCATAGGTCAATTTAACCGAACAGAAGGAGACATGATAAGTAGAGAAGAATAGTCAGTAAAAATAGAAATTTCATGAACATGAACTATTAGAATTGGAAATAAAAGAAGGTTAGTGTAAATTAAGTTCATCCTGTGAAACAGTGAGATAGATAGAACGATTGTGAATGAGTTGGTCTTGTTGTCACAGGTGTAACGAGTCCATAAGACATTCATATGTGTATGACTGCGAGGAGTAATTTAGCTCCAAATGTATGAAGTAAAGATTGAGTTAGGGATTGTATGAGCAACTGATAGATTTGATGACGGTAAAAGACCGTTGAATTGTGATTAAGGTGATGAGGACTGAGAAATTATAAGAAAGATATTTGGAAAATATCATGGTTTATTCCTTAGCATGATTCTGAGGACAGAATCCTTTTAAGGAGGGAACGATGTAACGTCTGGGAAATTTATGTAATTATTTTCATCAATAAATAATTATTATGTGATTTTTATGTGAATTTTGGTGAATTATTTGATGATGGATAATAATATTTGGATGTTTATTTCTGATAAAATTTAGATATTTTAATTTCCAATTATCCAGAATTAAATCTAGATAATTTTGGTATTTTTCTGGTAATTTTTGGATTATTCTATGATTTATGAGGATTTGTAGGATTAATAATGATTATTTTTACATAAATATAAAATTACTTTATGGAATCAGAAATCATTCCACTTCAATCGTTTTTGCGTTTTTACAACCCGAAACTCTTCCGAAAACTACTTCCTAACCTAATCTGATAATTCTGAACACTTTTCATGTTTTGACTTTTTCGATCCGGGGTACGGTTTGACCTATACGAGTCCCGGTGTGAAATTTTCGATACGCAAATCATTTTATATATCGATAAGAACCCATATTCTCAAAAGGTGAGATATTATTACCTTAATTTCGTATAAAGTATTTTATAGGAAGCGCTGTTTTGATAATTATCCAAATTTGGTATCAAAATCGTATCGTCTTTTCAGTTACTTAGCGGCTAAGTAACCTATTTTCGGAACCGATCTGTAAATGTAATTATCAAATTATTAAACAAATAAAATATGTGATGGTTCTGTCAGCTATGTGTTGCTGTATTATCAATTGTTTATGAATTGTTGGACGCAAAGATTAATTTTATAATTAATTATTGAGATGTATGAATTTAATTCATTTTTAAATGATTTTATTGAATATTTAGTCTCATAAATGCCTAAATTGCACTAAAAATTATTTTTGTTGTTTTATAATTTTATTTATAATTTTTTAGGAATTTATAAAATTTAGAAATCAATATTTTATTGATTAATTACCGTTAAATGATTTTCTGATTTTATTTAATTGTAAAATCTGTAATTAATTCTAGAATTCTTCAAAAATTTTGAAATTTATATTTTATTAAGTTTGGAATATTCCGATAATTTTTAAAATTATTTTGGTAATTTTTGGGATAAATTTCACTTGCGCGTTGTTTCGTTTATTCGTTAAAAACAGGTATCAATTGTGTTTCAAAAAAATTATTTTAAAATTTCGAAAATCTTATTTTTATTAACTTATAATTATTTGTGATATGTTATAAAATATTTTATTAATGTTCGAGTTTTAATTACCCGTGAATTGTTCGTTAAATAATTATTGTGCGGGTCAAATAATATTGTGTTGCGGGGTTTATAAAGGAAAAAAAACAGCAGAAGGGGGGGGGGTTAATCGGGTATAACCCGTTTGTTCATTTCAGTTCATGTATTTCCTCAATCAATCTCTCATCTCTCTTCGATCCTCTCTCATCTCGATTTCTCTCTCGTTCTCTATCTCTCAACTCTCTCTACCTCTCTTAACTAATCTCTCCCGGTGTCTCCCCCATACTCTTCTTCCCCTGCCCTCTGTTTTCGCGGTTCCTCTTCCCGTCACCGGTAAGCCGCCGCCTGAACTACGGTAGGTTTGGTGGCTTCGGTTCTGTTCTCGTTCGATTATGCATGTATACATATATTTATGTATTTGTGTATATCTGTGATATGGGATTGTGCTGTGTGTGAGAATTGTGTGCGTGCCTGTGTGTCTTTTTGTGCGTGAGTGGGTGCGGTGTGTGTTGTGACGCTGCTTGTGTTACTTCTGCTGCACCTGCTGCGTGGTTGTAGTTCTGCTATGGTGCTGTTGTACTTTGGTTTAATTTCCTGATTAATTTTGTGGAGAAATTCGATGAGAACCTTTGTGATTATTGAGTTAATTATTTTGGTTTACAGAGAATATCGGTGAAATTCGTGAGGAAACCCGAAAATAATCGGGCACCGACGAATTTTACCGCCGTCGGCGATGAGCCTTGGCGAGCCGACGGTGGACTATGATGAATATTTCTGAGTCCTACAATTTAAAATACAAAATACGATTTAAAATGCAAATTTCGAATAAAGTTATAAAATGCGAGTTAAGACATAAAATGCGGATAATAACGAATAATTGGTGTTTGTGAATTTGAGAATTGACAGTGTTGACTGGAATCGGTGGTTGGGATTCTTGAATATTGGGATTGTAGTTGTGAAAATTGGATTGTTGTTGTGAATTTGACGTCGATTTGATTCAACGGGTAGGCCGATAAACAAAGGAGACGCTGCCCGATTTTCGGGAAATAAATTCCAAAAATACGGGAACGTAACCTATAATTATCAGAGACGTCGAATAATCATATATGATTATATTATATGAACTTAAGTGCGATTGAGACAAAATAATTTATAAATTATCGATTACCTGTTTTTCAAAATGACAAATATACGTATTTTCTGAAATTAAATACGGAACCGATTTTTGAAGATGTGAACCATAATTGCTATGTGTATTTCGATAATACATATAAATATGAATTCGGTTATGAAATCGTATGGGTAAAATAGGATAGCGATTTGATGTTAAGCTTAAGTGGTTATCTGAATTAGGGTATTTCAACCCTGTAGGTTTTAGACGGAAGACCCGAGACGTGACATCGGACTAAGAACGATCTAGGGATTAGACGTCGAGATCAATAAAGTTCCAACTAAAGGGTCTGAATGTTGGGATCGTATCCAGAATATGATAGTAGCTTGACGATAAAGCCACATTATCAAGGAAATCCAAAAGTCAACCGATAATAGTGGTTAATGCTTATTGAGGCAAGTATTCTTGGTTTCCTTTTAAATACTGCAAGTATTCCTGATTTTCTTTTAAATACTGCAAGTATTCCTGAATTTTCTTTTAAATACTGTAAATATTATTCGTTCCTATTCTAAGTTCAGAATAGTTAACTGTTTTATATTTCGCTGCAATTACTCTTATTATGCATGTTCTTTTATGAATTGGGATGTTTTGACTTCAAAATGATTTGACATCAAAATACTCCATGGGCTGGATAACGATGATGTTTTGGGGATTGAGTGTGTCTTAATACTGAGGACCGGGATATGACCGGTGCCTCGATATGGGCCGTAGTGCCTAGGTACCTGAATGGAGCTATACAGTTGGGTATAGATCTGCACTGTATCCTGACTGATGAGCAGGGTATAGTGTATATGTTAAGTTCAGTGTCCAGTCTAATTTGTTGTTGATCGCCATTAGTGGCATTCCTTCTTGAAAAAAATGTGATTATAGATTAAAGTTATTCTTTCTTAGCACTCAGTTTCGGGAAATTATAGTGTTTCTAAATAAATTCGAGGTTCAGATTGTTGCTGCAGCATTAGTTGCTCAGTGATAATTAGAATCTTGAATGAATTGAGATCTTCTTAATTATTCAACACGTCCTTATCAGGCTGGTTTAGCAGGCTAAGTCTATGGAAACTTAGTCGATAATGATGAATACTGAATAGTTATGAATTTCTTGAACGTCGTTTTATGCATAGTTGTTGCATTCGTTGCTCAGGAATGAAGTGTTACCAGACGCTATTTTGAAAACACGCAATTCTGAAGCTCTTACAAAAATGTCATTATTTCCTATGTGATTTATAGCAATGCAAATCAAATTGATTTTAAGTTGATGAAGTATATCCTTTAAATGATTTCGTGTTTCGCTCTTCAAAATATTTCAGAGATTTTGTCCGGAAGTTTTCTTCGATATTAATGTTTGAAACTCAAATTATATACTTGCTGGGCATTTTTGGCTCACTCTTGCTTTGTCAATTCTTATTTCTACCAGATACAGTTAAGGATAAAAATGAATAGCTTAAATAGACAACAGAAGTTCGAGAAATCTCCGTTGTGAAAGGTTGAAGAAGTTAGAAGAATAGGACAGAAGCATTAGTTCAAAGGTATCTACACTTGTATTCTAGTTATTGTGAGTTGTAAAGAGGTAGATTCTTGTTTCATACCATAACCTGTAAACGATCCGGATTCAAGGGTTTAATTGAATATTCTTTTGGTTTATGTAAAGATTGTTTAGTGACACCAAATCTTGACCCCAGATTTGGGTTGTTACAAGTTGGCATCAGAGCTACAGGTTATTGGTCACTGAAATAAGAATATGTGAGAGTAAGATAGGAATGATAGGTCATACATGATAGGAAAGACCCTAGGCATATTCAGGATAAATTGAGTTGAGTGTGAATTAGGGTTAGTAGATCCGAGATGGAGTTGCTAAGATAGGATTGCTGAGAAAGTGTAAGGCGAATGTCGCAACGCTATAGGTATATTGAATTCTTAGATCCTACAGTAATGAGGGATCGACAGATCGACGGAGATGGGGTATGTTACCCTACTTTTCATGTGGTTTTGAAGAATATGCGATCGATTCTTGTGAGAATTTGTGTAAGAGAAGTTACGATTTAACTTAGAATTAGGTAGTAGGACGAGCTTCACACCGGAGGCAACCAATTGATGGAAGCTGATGAAGAACTAACATTGTATATTTTGAAGGCATCATCATTGCAAGAAGATTCTTACCACATATCGGGTGCTGCGCGAGGAATGATATCTACTTTCCTAGATATAGGTAAAACTAGCAAGAAGATGCGACTCTATCTACAGACAGAACATCGAATCACATGCGTGATTGTAAGCGTAACGTCAAGGACGACGATAAGAATGTCAAAGATAGTACAAAATGTCAGCCTAGATGTAAAATTGCGAATAAAATGACATTCAACAGTAAATGAAGTTTCATCGACTAAGAAATGCGAACAGAGTCCAAGGAAAAATATATAGGGCGTATTGAAGTAGAAAGACCCTTATATGGACATTCTTTTAATTAGACATTTCATTAGTAAATCAGGAAAATAGCAAGTAACTTATATAGTAATGATGAGCAAATATTTGATTTCCAAAATTTTAAAATGAGATTTTCGAAAAAGATTTTCTTAATCAACTTTTAGAGGAGTTTTTGCATGAAATGAGTTTTACAATTTGGTTGCCGAAATACTATTTATGTTCTTGTTATTATAAACAGAAAATGACCTAAAGAGAAGAATGGAATTAGACTCAGTGTTGTTAGTCCAAAGAATCAAGTAGAACCACTAACCGGGAGAAAGTTTAAAGTTTTCGTGAAAGACAAAAGTAAACTTTGTTTAATAAAATCAATAATTGAATCAACATATAAAATATTATTTACCCAATTTATTAAATTATAAAAAAAAATTAACGAGATTCGTGAATCGAATGCACGGAGGATGATTGAAGGAGATGGCAGAATCTTCTAGATGGTGGAAGAGGAATCATATTTTATCGACGAAATTGAGGAGTTGCGTGATCGATGGTTATTTTATGCAGATAAATGGAATCCAAAGTAGTGGTTATAAATTACGCAAGGATGCAATTATGGTCAAATCATTAGAATATTGGATATGGAGGTATTTCCAGACGACATTCCGAAGTTACAACGTGACCTAAAAATGGTGAATCTCTCATCCGAATGGTCCCTAGAGGCATACGTAAATGGAGTGTGGACGGTGACCTATGGTGATCTACAATGTTATTCTTTTTTAAATACGATAACATATGTTCTTCTCGAGTTTTGAATACGTATGAGCTTTTTCTGTTGATAAATTATATGAGGCGAAAACGAAAGAAAATTTCTTATATTCCTTCTGAATTGTTTCTCTTCTCCAATTTCTTGATTCCTGATTGAGACAACAGTGTTGTGGTATGACGCTTTGTCGAAATGACGAAGAGTCGGGTGGGACGCCACCTAATAATGTGCTGTATGCCATATAGTATGAAAGACTGGCCATCTTGAGTACGAATATGGTTGTCTCATTAATCACTTATTTTTCTTCCTTCAATTTTATGATTTACAAATTCTCCCAATTATTTGTGGCATTGTTATTCCCTATTCGGTCTTCAATCCAAATCATATTCACAAACTCTCCTCTTGCATTGAATCTGTTCTCTGATGATTACAAAAGAAATTGAATAGTCCCGTGCGATAGATAGAATTACGTGTCGAAGGAGAATATGATTGCAAGCCGATAAATGGGGGACATTTGCGAGCAAAGAAGAATGGATACACCGACAACGCGGTCGTGGAAAGGACATCAAATCTGGCAGTTGTTCGTGTTATGAGGATCTCATCAGTACAGTAGAGTACTTTAACACGATGCACTTCAAATCAGAAGATTTCGATGAAAAATAAAATCGTTAGTGAATCGTAATGAATAAATTAGTTGCAAAATAAGGAAGTGAAGTTGTGTGCGTCAGACGAAGTAAACGAGTATCGGGACAACGATCAAAGATCAAGGAAATTCTGAACGATGACTTAGACAGGCGGTTAATACATGAGGCATCCCTTCGTCATGAAAAGATATTAGTCGTGAAAATTCAAGATGGAAGAAATATTAAATGAAATCGAACTTCGAACGTGTTCTTCAAGAAGTTGTGAAGATCTCTAACTTGCGTAAACAAGTGATGGTGAATTTAATGCTCATACCCCGGTCAGTGACGAAAGTTTGATACGGGAACATAAGTGGAGATGAAGCAATGGTGATTCGACTGTGGAGTTTTAGAAATAACGAGATAACGATTAAGTTTCCATCAGATTACGACGATAATAATGAAAACCGTGTGGATATTAAAGGATAAATATGTTAGTTAATAAAATTGAATGTGTATCATCCAAGATTAATAATTGTTGTGATTAATGGAAGGATGCGGCTTAATTCTTAAAAGTAACTGTACAAAATGGGTAATGATAAGAAATAAGTTAAAAGAATCGCGAAATAAAATACTTGAAAAATAACGAGGTAATATTCTAAAAAGAATTGAGAAATGTATGGTTATATTAATCATTGTGGGTTTCAGACCCAATCCCAATTAAGAAGAGATATGCTAGGCCAGTCAGATGCTGATCAAAGGTGAATTGTGGGAATTGATGATTTTGGTGGATGAAAGTGGGTGGATATGATTGTGGATGATTTGGTTGATTGATGGTGTCGGCGTGAGTCCGACTGGTAGTCAATGATTTAGGGGAAGTGCTGCCCAAATTTTCAGAAATTACCCTATAGTTAAGAATAAAGAAGTATATTATCGTTCTCGTTAGTACTCCAAATAATTGCAATCTCGGTTCTTGAGAAAGTTGTTATGACCAAACCGACTTTATATCATTGGTTTTTGATTCCAGTTAGCTAGTCAACATTTGGTTTAAGTGATCAGCTAAAGGAGTTAATTGATCAACTTTACCAACTAATGGTTAGTTAAATGGAGATCGATTACAATTAGATTGAGTCAAGCTCTAACATAATTCCCAGCTCCGAAATCAAAGCAATAAGAAATTTGGAAGAAATAATGGCGTTAACGTAAATTGAAGGCTTAGTTCAATTAGTGTGATGTTACTGTGATCAGGTGCAAGGTGTGATCCAGAAGAATACGTTTTTTTCGATGAGTAAGAGGAACAGGAAGTTACTGGTACACGCTAGTAAGAAGAATATTTTTAAGAACTGAAGGTTCAAGATAAAGTAAAGGGATTATATCATCTGCAATAGCGTTCCAGGAAGAACTTGGATGTATACCAATATCAAATGACGAATTAATGAAATATTTAAAGGTACACTTCTTTTGAACGATGATTGAATGGAAGTTGCTGTAGAAAAATGGAAAGCTCGCAAATTCAAGCACCCAATGAAAGACGAAGAGTGATGAAGTCCGAGATGATAGTCAATGAAGAGAAGTCAAACACGCGATATGTGATACGTCAAGCAAATCTAAGGAAATAGCTACCGAGGAAATTCGATAACTCTGTTAGTAAGAATTTAAATAGTACAAATAAAAGCTTTCATTCCAGTGTGAACTTCAGAAATGACCTATCCAGTAATAAACAGAGTAATATTACTAAGAAAAAGAAATTCGTTATGTATGAAAAAGATAATGAATAATGAGAATGAAGAACTAATCAAGACAAGAATTGGAATCAAAAGGATGATAAAGAAATTTTATAAAATAATCCAGAAAATATGCAAGTTGGGAACGTCGGTTGTGCTAGAACTATTAGGAGAATGAGGTGAAACGTCGATAGTTGGAGATAGGAATTCGTTCCAAAAATGCGTGTAAACAGGGATGATTAAACAAAGGTATTGATGGAGAACTACTAGAGAAGAACGTTGCAATGAATCTCATATCGGAATTCTTTAAAATTAAAGTGAAGTCCCAGGGGTTCGAACGAATGATTTACCAAGGGTACCAGGGAATGAGGTAAGAATTTCTCGTCGGTTACTGCATAGAGTTAAGCTGGTGTCAAAAGCCCTGTATCGTCTAACTCAATAGGGATGAAATAATAAGTGAAGGAAAACTTCAGAAATGTGGAATGAAAGAATATAATGAAATAAAGAGTAGTTTGCGCTGTGCACAAAAGTGGTCATGGAAAAAGAGAATAGAGGTATGAAGTTATGTGTCGATTATCAGAAATTGTAAGTTTAAAGACTAAGTGAACACAATGTACCAGGAGTATTCAGATAATGTAATTATATTTATTGATAACATCCTCGCTAATTCAAGGACTAAGGAAAATCAAGTTGAACGCCTGAAGATATGCTTGCGAAGAATTGAAAAATAGCAACTGCATTTTCAGCTTCAAGGGTATGAATTCTGGTTATGATAGATTATGAGCTATGATTTTATGATTAACTGCCAAACAGGAAAGGTCCCTTTAAGGACAACTGTTTTGACTAGGAAGAAAAGAGTGAATACCATTAAGATTGTTAAGAAATGGCTAAAAGAATTGGAAAAGTTAGGAATTGAAAAATAGGTTTTGATCCGTCTTCTGGGTTATGCTGATACTTACTTTGTTGTTGGATATCAAAGGTGGTATTAATGCAGATGATTGATGTTAACTTCAGTATGGGACGCTGTGAGCATCAAAGTTCGTATTGATATCTAATTTGATATGATAACAAAATGAGTATTAGTACCAAGAGACCGGGTTTTGAATAAAGTATGCTACCAAGTGGGGAGTAAATGCAATTGCCGAAATTTTTCTTTTTAGCCTTTGAATAGATGTAGAACATTTCGAAGCATCAAACGTCATGAGCTCAGGACATCGGGTGCAGACGAATAGAAAATGCAAGAGACCGATTAAAGATTCTCGAATACGATTGGAAACGATCATAGGTCAATTTAACCGAACAGAAGGAGACATGATAAGTAGAGAAGAATAGTCAGTAAAAATAGAAATTTCATGAACATGAACTATTAGAATTGGAAATAAAAGAAGGTTAGTGTAAATTAAGTTCGTCCTGTGAAACAGTGAGATAGATAGAACGATTGTGAATGAGTTGGTCTTGTTGTCACAGGTGTAACGAGTCCATAAGACATTCATATGTGTATGACTGCGAGGAGTAATTTAGCTCCAAATGTATGAAGTAAAGATTGAGTTAGGGATTGTATGAGCAACTGATAGATTTGATGACGGTAAAAGACCGTTGAATTGTGATTAAGGTGATGAGGACTGAGAAATTATAAGAAAGATATTTGGAAAATATCATGGTTTATTCCTTAGCATGATTCTGAGGACAGAATCCTTTTAAGGAGGGAAGGATGTAATGTCTGGGAAATTTATGTAATTATTTTCATCAATAAATAATTATTATGTGATTTTTATGTGAATTTTGGTGAATTATTTGATGATGGATAATAATATTTGGATGTTTATTTCTGATAAAATTTAGATATTTTAATTTCCAATTATCCAGAATTAAATCTAGATAATTTTGGTATTTTTCTGGTAATTTTTGGATTATTCTATGATTTATGAGGATTTGTAGGATTAATAATGATTATTTTTACATAAATATAAAATTACTTTATGGAATCAGAAATCATTCCACTTCAATCGTTTTTGCGTTTTTACAACCCGAAACTCTTCCGAAAACTACTTCCTAACCTAATCTGATAATTCTGAACACTTTTCATGTTTTGACTTTTTCGATCCGGGGTACGGTTTGACCTGTACGAGTCCCGTTGTGAAATTTTCGATACGCAAATCATTTTATATATCGATAAGAACCCATATTCTCAAAAGGTGAGATATTATTACCTTAATTTCGTATAAAGTATTTTATAGGAAGCGCTGTTTTGATAATTATCCAAATTTGGTATCAAAATCGTATCGTCTTTTCAGTTACTTAGCGGCTAAGTAACCTATTTTCGGAACCGATCTGTAAATGTAATTATCAAATTATTAAACAAATAAAATATGTGATGGTTCTGTCAGCTATGTGTTGCTGTATTATCAATTGTTTGTGAATTGTTGGACGCAAAGATTAATTTTATAATTAATTATTGAGATGTATGAATTTAATTCATTTTTAAATGATTTTATTGAATATTTAGTCTCATAAATGCCTAAATTGCACTAAAAATTATTTTTGTTGTTTTATAATTTTATTTATAATTTTTTAGGAATTTATAAAATTTAGAAATCAATATTTTATTGATTAATTACCGTTAAATGATTTTCTGATTTTATTTAATTGTAAAATCTGTAATTAATTCTAGAATTCTTCAAAAATTTTGAAATTTCTATTTTATTAAGTTTGGAATATTCCGATAATTTCTAAAATTATTTTGGTAATTTTTGGGATAAATTTTACTTGCGCGTTGTTTCGTTTATTCATTAAAAACAGGTATCAATTGTGTTTCAAAAAAATTATTTTAAAATTTTGAAAATCTTATTTTTATTAACTTATAATTATTTGTGATATGTTATAAAATATTTTATTAATGTTCGAGTTGTAATTACCCGTGAATTGTTCGTTAAATAATTATTGTGCGGGTCAAATAATATTGTGTTGCGGGGTTTATAAACGAAAAAAAACAGCAGAAGGGGGGGGGGGTTAATCGGGTATAACCCGTTTGTTCATTTCAGTTCATGTATTTCCTCAATCAATCTCTCATCTCTCTTCGATCCTCTCTCATCTCGATTTCTCTCTCGTTCTCTATCTCTCAACTCTCTCTACCTCTCTTAACTAATCTCTCCCGGTGTCTCCCCCATACTCTTCTTCCCCTGCCCTCTGTTTTCGCGGTTCCTCTTCCCGTCGCCGGTAAGCCGCCGCCTGAACTACGGTGGGTTTGGTGGCTTCGGTTCTGTTTTCGTTCGATTATGCATGTATACATATATTTATGTATTTGTGTATATCTGTGGTATGGGATTGTGCTGTGTGTGAGAATTGTGTGCGTGCCTGTGTGTGTTTTTGTGCGTGAGTGGGTGCGGTGTGTGTTGTGACGCTGCTTGTGTTACTTCTGCTGCACCTGCTGCGTGGTTGTAGTTCTGCTATGGTGCTGTTGTACTGTGGTTTAATTTCCTGATTAATTTTGTGGAGAAATTCGATGAGAACCTTTGTGATTATTGAGTTAATTATTTAGTTTACAAAAAATATCAGTGAAATTCGTGAGGAAACCCGAAAATAATCGGGCACCGACGAATATTACCGCCGTCGGCGATGAGCCTTGGCGAGCCGACGGTGGACTATGATGAATATTTTTGAGTCCTACAATTTAAAATACAAATTACGATTTAAAATGCAAATTTCGAATAAAGTTATAAAATGCGAGTTAAGACATAAAATGCGGATAATAACGAATAATTGGTGTTTGTGAATTTGAGAATTGACAGTGTTGAATGGAATCAGTGGTTGGGATTCTTAAATATTGGGATTGTAGTTGTGAAAATTGGATTGTTGTTGTGAATTTGACGTCGATTTGATTCAACGGGTAGGCCGATAAACAAAGGAGACGCTGCCCGATTTTCGGGAAATAAATTCCGAAAATAGGGAACGTAACCTATAATTATCGGATACATCGAATAATCATATGTGATTATATTATATGAACTTAAGTGCGATTGAGACAAAATAATTTATGAATTATCGATTGCCTGTTTTTCAAAACGACAAATATACGTATTTTCCGAAATTAAATACCGAACCGATTTTCGAAGATATGAACCATAATTGCTATGTGTATTTCGATAATACATATAAATATGAATTCGATTATGAAATCGTATGGGTAGAATATGATAGCAATTTGATGTTAAGCTTAAGCGGTTATCTGAATTAGGGTATTTCAACCCTGTAGGTTTTAGACGGAAGACCCGAGATGTGACATCGGACTAGGAATGATCTAGGGATTAGACGTCGAGATCAATGAAGTTCCAACTAAAGGGTCAACTAGGAACGATCTAGGGATTAGACGTCGAGATCAATGAAGTTCCAACTAAAGGGTCTGAATGTTGGGATCGTATCCAGAATAGGATAATAGCTTGACGATAAAGTCACATGTTCAAGGAAATCCAAAAGTCAACCGATAATAGTGGTTAAAGCTTATTGAGGCAAGTATTCTTGGTTTCCTTTTAAATACTACAAGTATTCTTGATTTTCTTTTAAATACTGCAAATATTATTCATTCCTGTTTTAAGTTCAGAATAGTTAACTGTTTTATATTTCGCTGCAATTACTCTTATTATGCATGCTCTTTTATTCTTGTTCCTATAATTCGATTGCTCTCGTGAGCAAATACCCATTCTTTCGGGTTATTTGCGAACCCTGAATTGGGATGTTTTGACTTCAAAATGATTTGACATCAAAATACTCCATGAGCTGGATAATGATGATGTTTTGGGGATTGAGTGTGTCTTAATCCTGAGGACCGGGATATGACTGGTGCCTCGATATGGGCCGTAGTGCCTAGGTACCTGAATGGAGCTATACAGTTGGGTATAGATCTGCACTGTATCCTGACTGATCAGCAGGGTATAGTGTATATGTTGGGTTCAGTGTCCAGTCTAATTTGTTGTTGATCGCCATTAGTGGCATTCCTTCTTGAAAAAATGTGATTATGGATTAAGGTTATTCTTTCTTAGCACTCAGTTTCGGGAAATTATAGTGTTTCTAAATAAATTCGAGGTTCAGATTGTTGCTGCAACATTAGTTGCTCAATGATAATTAGAATCTTGAATGAATTGAGATCTTCTTAATTATTCAACCCATCCTTATCAGGCTGGTTTAGCAGGCTAAGTCTATGGAAACTTAGTCGATAATGATGGATACTGAATAGTTAGGAATTTCTTGAACGTCGTTTTATGAATAGTTGTTGCATTCGTTGCTCAGGAATGAAGTGTTACCAGACGCTATTTTGAAAACACGCAATTCTGAAGCTCTTACAAAAATGTCATTATATCCTATGTGATTTATAGCAATGCAAATCAAATTGATTTTAAGTTGATGAAGTATATCCTTTAAATGATTTCGTATTTCGCTCTTCAAAATATTTCAGAGATTTAGTCCGGAAGTTTTCTTTGATATTGTTTGAAACTCAAATTATATACTTGCTGGGCATTTTTGGCTCACTCCTGCTTTGTCAATTCTTATTTCTGCCAGATACAGTTAAGGATAAAAATGAATAGCTTAAATAGACAACAGAAGTTCGAGAAATCTCCGCTGCGAAAGGTTGAAGAAGTTAGAAGAATAGGACACAAGCATTAGTTCAAAGGTATTTACACTTGTATTCTAGTTATTGTGAGTTGTAAAGAGGTAGATTTTTGTTTCATACCATAACCTGTAAACGATCCGGATTCAAGGGGTTAATTGAATATTCTTTTGGTTTATGTAAAGATTGTTTAGTGACACCAAATCTTGACCCCAAATTTGGGTTGTTACATTAGATATACATATGTATGTATATGATTTGTGTGGGTAGCTATATGGTATCGATTCTGTGTGGTGTGATTGATTGTTTTTTTTCTGGTGTTGGTTGCCACCGGTCTAAACTCCGGCGAGGCGACTCCCTCTCCCTCCTGCCTAGCAGCGCGTAGGCGCGTTTTGTTGCCCTGTAGTTTTATTTGGTTACTTAACTGATTATTTTGTTTATTTTATTTTTGCAGAAAATAAAATATTTGGTGCGAGAATTATAGTAATTAATTGGTGAGATGTACGTAGGATGTCCGACAGATCGGAAACCCGTAGATTTTACCGCCATCGGCGATGAGCCTCGACGAGCCGACAGTGGACTATGATGAATATTTCTGAGTCCTATGATTTAAAATATAAAATACGACTTAAATTATAAAATACGAATTAAATCATAAAAATATGAATAGTAATGATTAATAGTTATATTTAATTGGTATTGGTGAATTTGCGAATTGACGTTGTTGACTGGAGTTGGTGATGAATTTCGGATTGTGATTGATTGTGTTGTGATTGATTTGACGTCGGGACGTTCGACGGGTTAGCCGATAATTAAAGGAGGTGCTGCCCGATATTCGAAAATTAAATAACGAAAATACGAGGCCGTACCCAATGACTATCGGAACGTCGATCGGTTATATATGTAACTACTTTGTACGAACCCTGGTTATGTGCTGTGATGAAATACTTTGCGAAAACCGATAACCTAATTTCATAAAAGGACAAATATACCTATCCTCTGAAAATGAACACCGAACCGGCTTTCGAAGATGTGAACCCTAATTGATACGTGTATTATATTGAGAATGTTACGAGTCAGGTTTGTTAACGTATGGGTAGATTGTTAGCGAGGATAGTCTAGCATATTCAGACGTCTAATTTAGGATATTTCGATGCCTATAGGTTCCAATCGAAATCCTTAGCATCCCGGTCGGTGCAAAACCAGTCAAAAATAGTTGGTAAAGCGTATTGAGGCAAGTACCCCTGACCATATCTTTATGGTTCAGCATATATGTTATTCCCAAGGAACTAACAATGAGATTTACAGAAGGGGGGTTGAATGTAAATCTCAAAACTTTTTCAAGTTTTGAGCAGTTTCAAAAGTTAAGTGTATGATGAACAGATGTGTGTGTGAATTGCTTTGAGCAGGTGCAGACAGATGTATATTCAAGACACAAATGTAAAGAACACAAAGGCTTTAAAAAACTTTTCTGGTGGATTTGTTATTCCACCAGAGATGTTTATTTCAGAAAATCTGTGATACAAAGAATTGATCACAGCTGCTTTCTAGTACAAACTAGATGATTTTATCTCTATGTTTTTCTAAATAGCTCTAGAAAATTCACACCTAAATAATAGCTGTAACTTGGTTTATATATCACCAAGTTTACAAGTGAAGACAAAGATAAAGTACAATTACAAAATAGTTTTTCACATGTTTCTTCTTCATTTCTCTATCCAATGTAATCTAAGATAATCTGTGAATCTTTGAATACTTCCTTGTTTGTACCAGAATGGAAATGCTGCTTTTTCTTGATTCCTCCAAGAGGCTACCACATTCCAATTGTCTCTATCAACCCATGTGCCTCTGTTAGCTTATGAATTGTCACTATCAACTGTTATGGAACTAAGCATCCGTTGAAGCTTTCATCCGTTGATGGCTTTAACAGTTGAAGCTTTATTCGTTGATGCACTCATCCGTTCATGGATGTTATCCGTTGAAGTTGTAGAGACATCCGTTGAAGCTTTGTTTCTCATCCGTTGAAGGCCTTTAATCTATCAGTTGATACTACTTCATTTATACAAAATTACAAGGCATGAAATATTTACAATTAGCCCTCCTATTTGCATATCCACTAGTAGTCAACATGACTTATAATTTCCCACAACTTCTAAGAATTATAACTTAAATGCAGAGACTGAAATGTGCTATAATACTAAACTTATATCTAAGAAAAGCTACTCCATCAACGGAAAACCAAGATGGTCTTATCCGTTGATGCTACAAACACTGGATTTCTACTTAAGTGTTTTGTTTAACTTATCATCAAACTAATACACATATTCCCAACAATCTCCCCCTATTTATGTCTACTAGAATTGTAGGCATAAATTCAGGGTTAACTTGATGATAACAAAACACTTAACAAATATATGAGTTAAAATCAAGTAGACATTTAAAAGTGCTGCAAAAGTGTATGTCCTGAGATAGAATTGAAGATTTACAGTGTTTCCAAGGGTGTTCCTTTAGTTTGAGCAAATCATTTTCTTTTCCTCTGTTCCCTTGTTTTCTTCCCCGGCCTCCTGCCATTTTCCTCTACTTAGAGTTGGAGTTGTCTGTAGAATTCAGCTTCATCTTCTTCACTGATATCCAACTTAGATTGCATGTCCTTGAGAGTTTCATTACTGGCAATTTTAAGCTGGTCTTCAAGTCTGAAAAATCTTCTGACTCCTTTATTGTCTCTGAACTCCATCAACCAATGAGGTGATTTATGAATTGAGATTCCATGCTCTGGGATGAGTAATGTTCTAGGCAAGGAATTTGACTCCCACCAATTCTTCCTTATGCTGGCAATCTTATTGAGAATCTCAGTTTTGGAAGTCCTGGTAAAGCCAGTATCCCTTTTGATAAGTGAGTAGACTCTAACCAAGGTAGAATAGCCCTCACTTAGAATTCTTTGAAGAGGCCAAGTTCTTTCCACATTTCCTTTATATTTGAACACTAGCCTTTCTGGTAGCTGTTTATAGGCATTTATACCCCTTACTTCCTCCAGCTCACCCAGGAAGAGTTCAATATCTGTATGTTCTTTTATGTCACAAATGTGAACATAATAATCCTTTGAGGCTTGTGGCTTAGGCTTAGGTTTATATATTCTTGAGTGAATTTACTTGAGGTTAGGGGAGGTGTTGATTTGGATTTTCTTTTCAGTTTCTTTGGTGGTGGAGAGGTAGTTAGGAAGGTAGGCAATTTGATGGTGTCCCAATCAATAGGTTCCTCTTTAGGTATGATTGTTTCACCATGAATATTTATACTAGGATCAGCCACAACAAGTTCAGGAATAGAAGGTAGTGGTTTAGATTTTGATTGGGTTTCCTCAGTGTCATCTTCACTCTTCCTTTTTGCTGTGGCCTTCTTTTGGTTCCCTTTCTGCCATTCCTTTCTTTCTTCACTTCTTTCCTCCACACTCTCACCAACCATATTCCCCATATCCACAATTATGCTTTCAGTCTTGTCTCCTTCACTCTTGTCTTTAATCTTCTTCTTTTCTTCAATTTGACTTGACTTTAGCTGTTTTTCAAGCTTTGCTTGTGCTCTTTTGTCAGCCTTCAGCTTTTTAGCTTCTTCCTTTAGCCTCTTGGTCTCTTCCCTCTTGGCTATTGAGAATTTGGCATGTCCTTGCATCACACAGATGCTCTTTCCCTCTCTATAGATGATAGCCATATTCATTCTTTCCACTACCTTGGTCTCTTTGTGCTTTATGATGTTACCACCCAAAACTTTGTCTTTATCAGGCTTTGGAAGAGGAAAATCCACCTCTTTTAGTTGAGCAAAGCTTAGAGGGTTCTTTGTAGATTCCTTGTTGAATCTAGTGATTGGCTTGAGTACCATAGGCTTCAGGTTCCTAAAAGAAGTTTCTCCAACCTTATTCCTCCTTACTGGCTTGTGCTCCATAATGATTGGCTCAACTTTTGTGCTATGTTTCACAGATAAGGATTTTGTAGTTGTAGAGCCAAACACTTGTTGCATCCTTTCATCAATTCTTCTCCTTTGCTCTTTCACCTTCATCTAAGCTGCTGCTAGCTGGATTAGATCAATTCCATCAAGCTTTCCTTTGATTTGAAGTGTTGGAGAAGTAGTTATGGCAGGAACTAGCACTTTGAATATTTGAATGTGTGTAGATGGCTCCCCTTCCCCTTTCCCTTTATTCTCCCCCTTTTTGTTATCATCAAGGAGAAGGGTCAAGCCCTGTGCTTTAGCCAGTTGCATAAGAAGACTAGTCTGAGACTGTTGATTTTGAAGAATGGTGACCACAGAGTTTTCAATAACTTGAACTCTTTCCTCTAATTTGGCCATCTTCTTTTCAGCATTTGATTCTCTTCTAAGTCTCAGTAACAGTTCCTGCATGGTACCAAAGGGCATGATTGAATCCAGCTTCTCAGAATTGTAGGACTTGAAGTCAGCTATATCCTTTTTGAGTTCATCCACACTTAGATTCTGTCTTAATTGTTGTAGCTTCATGAGAGAATCTAAGTGGGTTTGAAGAATAGCCTTGGTACCAGCATTTGAAGTTTCTAGAATGGCCTTTTGGATAGACATGACTTGTTTGACTAAGGATACGTTGAAATGCCCTGGTGTAGACTCCTTTGTCAATGCCCATTCAGGCAACTTTGGAATAGAACTTGGGCCTGCAGCTCCCCCTAAGTTCATGCTTCCATCAAAAGAATCAGAGTCATCATCATTAGAATTTACTCCAAATTCTTCAGATGGCTCACCAGCTGTAGAAGGCATCCTATTGACAGCAGCTTTATCCCTTTGTAGAGATTCTGAAGTATGTACTAGATTTAAAGTCTTTTCTGCCTCCTCATTGCCCTGAATAGCCAACAGTTGATAGGCTGACATAGGATGAGTAAAAGTGTCAGCATCCAAGGAAATGTTATCAATTATAACTTTGTAATGTTGCTGCAATTGTCTCACTAGCAATGGCTGGATCCACCCTTATACCTCCTGTACCTGCTTTTCTCTCAATTTCTCTCTTTTCTTGCATCAGGGGCTCCCCCTGGCTCACACTCCTCACACCTTCACCTTCACCTACTAAGGTGGTACTTCTCTCACTTTCTTTTGCCATGCTGGAAGAAATAGCATGCATTTGGTGACTCTCAAGCTCTCCTTTTGTCTGGGAGCAACCCAGCCTCTCACTCAAGTTTTCACTCCCTTCCCTCCATCCTAGAAGTGATTGTATAGTAACCATGTCTTCTACACTTGGAGTTAATTCAGTTTTTTGTGTAAAGACCATCAACGGATAAGGAGTATCCGTTGATGTTGAAACTGATGGTATCAACGGATAATCGCTGTTAAGCTTATCCGTTGAAGAACAACCACTTGTCAACGGATGAGGAATATCCATTGAAGAAGGAAAAGAAGTAGAAATTGAAAGTGACATAATTGTTGAATCTGTGTGGATTGATTTTAATTTAGGTGACACAGATTCTTCAACTAAGTTTGAAAGAATTGGCTGATGATCCAACAAATCATCTAAAAGATGATGATCACCAGTATTTGAGTGGGGCTCCTCCCTGAGTTGTAAAAAGGGAGAATCAGGAATTGATGTGAATATCATGTCCACATCCAGAGATGGTGATGGAGAATTTGGTGATTGATGTGTGTCAATTTTGAGAGAATGGGGCCGTGAATCCACATTTGTTGGAGTCACATCAAGCTGAATTTGAGAAGGCATAGATACAGGTGGTTGTATCTATGCAGTGTGTGCACCCTGTGTGGAAACTAGGGTTTTGTTGTGCATATGTTGTGTACTTAATGATTTCATAAACAAAACATCTAAGTAGATTTTACTTAGTGAAATAATATAGCACTCGACGGATAAAAGTTATAGTCCCGACGAATAACTCATTATAGTCCCGACGGATGTTAACTTATTATCCATCGAGTGAGTAGCTTATATAATAATAAGTCTGTAGCACAGTTCTGTATACATCTTTGTATAGATTCTGTAGTAGTCTATAAGTCATGCTGACTTTAATTAGATATGCAGAATAGGTTGATTAATTGTATATAAATGATGTCTTGTAATTCTGCATAAGTGAAATGAAGTCAAGTGCCAAAATAGCTACCGACGGATGATTAACAAAGCCATCGACGGATGATTAAATGACTATCAACGGATGTTTAATATAGCAGTCGACAGATGATCAATGAAGCCATTAACGGATGTTCTGAAAGTCGACGGATGATCATATATCCAACGGATATTCATAAAGTCCAACATATGATCATATAAAGAATTCAAACAGCAGTTGAACAGTGAATACTGGGCACAACCGTCGAGATGTATACAAATCTACTGTGGAAGCCCATTAACTGGGTAATAGAGGATGAAAAGTAGCAAATCTTAAGACTGATAGTTTTTATGTTTATTTAGTCTTTTTGACTTTGTAATCTTGGTAATATATAAACCAAGAACGTAGCAAATAAAAAAAGATAGCTGAGATACAAAAAGAGAGAAATCTTTGTAAGCAAATTCCTTAGCATTTCCTTGTATTCTCAGTAGTTCGATTTGTAAGCAGCTGTGAACATTCTTGCGCACAGAGTCCTCTCGATATATAATATATATCTCTGGTGGAATTGTTTAAATCCACCAGAAAATTTTTAAAGACTCTTGTTTTTAATTATTTATGTTTTGATTCAATTAAGTTTCTATTCCGCATTGTGCTAATCAAAACACTTATATCTATATTCGAGTTGAACATTTTTATTTCGAGAAAAAGGTTCAAGAATTCCATTCAACCCCCCTTCTGTACTTTTTGCTATATTGTTAAGGGACTAATAATTGGTATCAGAGCAAGCTCTTAATCTACAAAGAGTTTAAAGATCAAAACAATTCAGCAAGATGAACAAGAAAGACGTTGGAGTCAAGATTCCTTTTCAAGATAAAGACAATTACCATCATTGGAAGGTAAAGATGCATCTTCATATGCTTTCTCAAGATGAGGCCTATGTGGACTGCATAGAAAGAGGTCCTCATGTTCCAATGAGAGCTGCAACAGGAAATGAGCCATCAGTTCCCAAGCCAAGGCACGAATGGTCTGATCCTGACATTGAACAAGTCAGGAAGGATAAAAAGGCCATGAACATTCTGTTCAATGGAGTTGATGTAGACATGTTTGACAACATTATTAACTGCAAAACTGCCAAGGAAGTCTGGGATACTATACAGATAATATGTGATGGCACCGAGCAAGTTAGAGAAAATAAAATGCAGCTCTTGATTCAGTAATATGAGCATTTTCACAATGAGGAAAGTGAGTCACTCACTGACATTTTTAGTAGATTCCAAAAACTACTAAATGCTCTTAAGTTGCATGGAAGAGTCTATCAGACTAAAGACTCTAATCTGAAATTCCTTAGATCTCTTCCAAAGGAATGGAAACCAATGACAGTCTCATTAAGAAACTTACAAGATTATAAAGAGTTTACTTTGGAGTGACTGTATGGCATCCTGAAGACCTATGAGCTTGAGATAGAGCAGGATGAAAGGATGGAGAGAGGAAAGAAGAAAGGAGGATCCATTGCACTAGTTGCTGATTTGGAAAAGGAGAAGGAAGTGAAGATGAAAGCTGTTGGGTCAACTTCTAAGGTCTGTGAAAGCAAGGGCAAGGGGATTGCAGTAGAAAGTGAAGATTCATTGAGTCAAGATGACATGGAAGACATTGATGAGCACCTAGCATTTCTTACCATGAGATTTACCTAGCTCAAGTTTAAGAAGAACTTTGGAGCAGCAAAGCCAAATAGAAACATGGTGGATAAGTCAAAATTCAAATGTTTCAAATGTGGCTTGGCAGGGCATTTTGCAAATGAGTGTAGAAAGTCAGATTCCAGTAAGAAAAGGTTTCAGTCTGTGGATTATAAGCAAAAATACTTTGATCTACTCAAACAAAAGGAAATGGCTTTTATTACACAAGAGAATGACTGGGTAGCAGGTGGTTTGGATGACGATGAAGATGTCAGCTATGTCAATCTAGCCCTAATGGCCAAGTCTGATGAAACAGAGACAAGTTCCTCAAGCAATCATGTAATTACTACAAACCTTGCATATTTATCTAAAGCTGAGTATAATGATGCCATAAATGACATGTCTACATAATTATATCATTTGCGTGTTACACTTAAGTCTCTTACTAAAGAAAATGCTAAAATCAAAGAAAACAAATTGTTTTTAAGTGAGAGGAATAATGTGCTTGATTCTCAATTTGTTGATTTTGAGAAACTAAGGATTGAGTGTAAGATTGCCAAGGAGGAATTAACTGAGTCCTTGAAAAAGGAAGAGATTTTAAAGAAGCAGCTCTAGCATGAACAAGAAGTGATTAAAGCATGGAAAACATCCAGGGATGTCCAAGCTCAAATCACCAAAGTTCAAGGAATTGAGTCTTTTTGTGATGAAGCCTGGAAAAAGAGCAAAGAGAAACTAGAACCTAATTTGGTAGATGGTTTGCTGACAGATGTAGACTCGACAGATGATGAGGACTATCCGTCGGATAACAAAAAATGTTATCCGTCGAGAGATGAAAATCCTCATCCGTCGGCTGTGAGCAAGCCCATTAGCAAAGCCAAACTAATCAAGCTAAATGAGAAGTATCGGTCTGTTTCCAAGAACTTTGTTTCAGGAGAGTCAAGTCAAGTTAAGAAAGGAAAAAGGGCTAATGTTGGTCACATGACTGTCAAACAGCTAAGTGACAGACTTGAGAAAATTGAGATAAAGACAGAGACTAAAAGGAAAAACAACAGGAATGGTAAAGTAGGGATTAACAAACACAATAACTACACACCTGATAAATATGCTCCTAGAAAAATCTGTGTCAAGTGTGGTAGTGTAAATCATTTGTCTGTTAGTTGCAAATCTGCCATGCCTACCCCCATGTCTGTTCAGTCTCAATTTCCTAACAAGAATGCAATGCCTCCCATGCCTGTTAATGCTATGCCTACAAAGAACATGAATGCACAGTTTGCTAATATGCCATTTGCACCTAATCCATATTATGCTGCATACAGTATGCCTCAAATGCCATTTAGCATGCCTTACTGGAATAACATGTTTACACCAAGCATGCCATTTCCTGTTAGCCATAATATGCATGATAATTCTGTTGCATTAAATGGTTTCAAAGGCCCAACCCAAATGACTAAGGAAGAATCTGAAATTCCTAAGTCAAATGAGTTAAGACCTAAGAAACAGAAGAAGAAAGCTAACAAGGCAGGACCCAAGGAAACTTGGGCACCAAAATCAACTTGATTTGATTCTGATGTGTGCAGGGAAATAAAAGGAATCTTTGGTACTTGGACAGTGGTTGTTCAAGACACATGACTGGTGATTCTACCCTGTTCACAGAGTTTAAGGAGAGAGCTAGCCCAAGTATTACTTTTGGAGATGACAGCAAGGGTTATACTGTGGGATATGGCTTGATTTCAAAAGGCAATGTCATCATTGCGGAGGTTGCCTTAGTGGATGGTCTCAAACACAATCTGTTGAGCATCAACCAGCTTTGTGACAAAGGCAATTCAGTATCCTTCAACAAAGAAGCCTGTGTTGTGACTAATAATCAAAGCGAAAAAGTGGTTCTCACTGGTGTGAGAAGAGGAAATTAGTACCTAGCTGATTTCAACTCAACTAAAGCAGAATCTGTAACTTGTCTTCTCAGTAAAGCAAGTCAGGATGAAAGTTGGCTATGGCACAAGAAGCTATCTCATTTAAACTTCAAGACCATGAATGAGCTAATAAAGAAAGAATTGGTAAGAGGTATTCCTCTAGTAGAGTTTTCAAAGGATGGACTGTGTGATGCCTGCCAAAAAGGGAAGCAGATCAAATCATCATTCAAGAAGAAACTTAATTCAGCAATTGAAGAGCCTTTACAACTGCTTCACATGGATTTGTTTGGACCAGTCAATGTATTGGCCATCTCTAGGAAAATATTTTGCCTAGTAATTGTAGATGATTTCTCATAGTTCTCCTAGACATATTTTCTAAAGTCTAAAGATGAGGCTAGTGAAATCATCATCAATCACATAAGGCAAGTCAACAATCATCCTGATTTCAAAGTTAGAAGAATCAGGAGTGACAATGGAACTGAGTTTAAGAATTCTGTCATGAGAGCATTTTGTGAAGAAAATGGGTTACTGCATGAGTTTTTAGCAGCAAGGACTCCACAACAGAATGGAGTAGTGGAAAGGAAGAACAAATCACTTATTGAAGCTGCAAGGACAATGCTTGAAGAATCTAAACTACCAACATATTTCTGGGCTGAAGCTGTAAATACTGCATGCTACACTCAGAACATTTCTCTGATGAATCAAGTAAGATGCATGACTCCCTATCAATTGTTCAAGAACAAGAAGCCAACTCTAAACTTTCTTCATGTCTTTGGCTACATATGTTATATCCTGAGAAATTAAACTGATCAAAATGGGAAGTTTGATGCTAAAGCAGATGAAGTAATTTTTGTTGGATATGCTGTTGGTAAAGCATATAGAGTCTACAATCTAAGAACCAACATTGTTGTGGAATCTATACATGTTGTATTTGATGATAAAAAGATTGAAGGACTGCAAGATGGAGATTACCATGAGAGCCTCAAATTCGACAATATTGAGATGGTTAGTGATGACACTGATGATGAGAGTGATCAAGAAACAGTGTCTAAGGATAATGCAGACAAATCTACTACCAATGAAGCACAAAACTCAACATCTGTCGAGTTGCATAATGCTTCATCCGTCGGAAGGCAATCTGTGTTATCCGTCGGAAGATAACCTGCCTCATCCGTCAATACTCAAAATTCACCATCCGTTGGGTTATCAAAAGGAGCAGGAGGTCAAGATAGATCACCTACAGAAAATTCTCCTTTCTTAAATCAAATATCCACAAACTCAGGGGGATTTCTAGCAATCAAAACTCAATCACACAACAAGAAAATCATGAGGTCTCTTCATCTAGAGCTAATCTACCTCAGCAAAGGAAATGGACAAAAGATAACCCCTTTGAGCTTATCATTGGTGATGTTTCTTCTAGAGTTCAAACAAGAAGAGCAACTCAGGAAGAATGTCTATACAACAGCTTTCTATCAAAGGAAGAACCAAAGAAGGTAGAAGAAGCTTTGTTGGATCCTGATTGGATCTTAGTTATGCAGGAGGAGCTAAATCAATTTGCAAGTTAAGCAAGTTAGTGATGAAATATTCATTAGTCAAACTAATTATATTTTTGATCTTTTAAAGAAGTTTGATCTAATGGATTGCACATCTGTAAAAACTCCCATGGCCACTGCAACTAAGCTTGAACTAAACACTACTGAAAAGTTTGTGGATATTTCAAGTTATAAAGGCATGGTTGGCTCACTTCTCTACTTAACAGCTAGTAGGCCAGATATAATGTTTGCTACATGTTTATGTGCTAGATTTCAGGCTGATCCTAGAGAATCTCACTTGATAGATATTAAAAGAATTTTCAGATATCTCAAGGGAACACCAAAACTTGGCATTTGGTACCATAGAGATTCTGGCTTTGATCTAACTGATTATTCAGATGCAGATTATGCAGGTTGTAGAATTGATAGAAAGAGCACAACAGGAACCTGTCAATTTCTAGGAAACAAGCTTGTATCCTGGTTCAGTAAAAAGCAAAATTCAGTTTCTACTTCTACAGCTGAAGCTGAATATATTGCTGCAGGTAGTTGCTGTGCACATATTTTATGGATGAAAAATTAATTGCTGGACTATGGTTTGCAAGTTGAAAGGATTCCTATATTCTGTGATAACACAAGTGCAATTGCCATCACTGAAAATCCAGTGCAACATTCAAGGACAAAGCACATAGACATCAAGTACCATTTCATAAGGGAACATGTAATGAATGGTACTGTGGAGTTACATTTTGTTCCAAGTGAGAAGCAACTTGCAGATATCTTTACCAAGCCACTGGATGAATCCACCTTTTGAAGGTTGGTAAGTGAGTTATGTATGCTTAATTACTCTTAAATTTATCTGAGTTATTTTGCAAGTTGTAATGTAGCCAGAAATTTAGTTGATTTTTCAGTCTTGGATGAAATTTTGGCTAAGTCAAAATTTGCATCTCGACGGATGACCCTTATCCATCGAGTTTAGTCATCCGTCGATATACTACTTGCTAATAAAAGTCAATTATTTTTCTGGAATACTTTATGTCTCGACGGATATCAGTTTATCCTCATCCGTCGAATTGTCTAAATCTCAGCCGTTAATTCCCTGAACATTATCCATCGAGTATACTTACAATTTGTAAGCATTACACGACGGATAATGGGTGGAATTTTTACAGTTTACTTTTAAATGGCTATTTTAGGCAATTTCTATTGGTTAATTTACTTTTCTTTATTATTTTTGTCAGTTATTTTTAAGATAGTATAAAAGCTTATTTCATTCCAATTGTTTTCTTTTATCATTCTCAAATTCAACTGCTTTTATTTCATTCTCTCTCAAGAAAATATTCTCTTTCTCTTCAAGCTTTCATTCTTTAACAATGGCACATGTAGTAAAGATTATATCTCAAACTGGGTTCATTTATGAGAAGAACAACTTCACTGCTTTGGTCAATAAGGGTATTCAACAATCAGAGGACTATCACAAGATGATGGACTTTGTGAAGAATTTCAAGCTAAATTATGCCATGCTAGAATCACCCACAATCTTCTGTGAAGTTGTTGAAGAGATGTGGACCACTGCTATCTACAACTCTGCTGACAAGACCATCACTCTAACCATCAAAGGTAATGAGTTCTGTATCAATAGTAATGTGATAAAAGCATGTTTCAAAATTCCTGATAATAATATGACTTCACCACACAATGACACTGATATTATCAATATGCTTAATTCCATGCATTATGCACTTCCTACTATTAAACTGAGTGATATTAGGAGTTTGGGTCTTAGGAAGGAGTGGAGTTTCTTGTGTGATGTGGTTACTAAAGTTTTCTCTGGATAAGTCAGTAATTTTAATTCCGTGAATATTTCCATGCTTAACATGCTATACATGCTAGTTACATATAAATTTTATAATTTCAGTGACCTTGTCTTGATTGAGTTAGGTTTTAAACTAGGTGAGTTAGCTAAAAGAGGAAATAATGTGTATTATGCTAGATTTTTCATGTTATTGGCTAACCATCTATGTCAAGAGATTGTGCTTGAGAACCCAAACAACAAACTGGCTTGTTGGGTTCAAGAGAGAAGACTCATTGCATATTTGAACAGAGCCAACCATCATAGGGATGTGCCAATGTTCTATTTTCCTGTAATGCAGGCACCTCAGGTAAGTGAGGTAAGTTCATCCATCCCTACAACTATTCCAACCTCCACTATTTCTTTGATTTCAGGAGTAGCTATGGCAACTGTGCCAATGACCAAACAGTTGCCTACCAAAGCCTCCAAACCCTCTACAGTTTCCAAATCTAAATCATAGAAAACCCCCTTTGGTATCTCTCAAAAGATACCAGTTGTAAAATCCACAAAAGCAAAAGAGGGGAGTGTGAAGGAAGGAAAGTCAGGTGAGGGAAGGGGTGAACATCAAAGAAACCCCAAGAATAAGGATGGAGAGTTGAGTGAATCCCAGCCTAGCCACACTACAGTTTCCCAACAAACTGCAGTGCTTAAAAAGGATAAAAGCTCACTTCTAGCTACATCCTCCTAAAAGGATGCAGTTATTGAACAAAGCTCTCAGCCAAGAGAACATGCCAAAAGGGTTAGGGACACAAGCTCACCCCAAACTTACACAAGAAAGAAGAAATCTAAGACCTTTGGGGATGCACAGGGCACACACACAGTGCAAACTGGTGCTAAAGACACAGTCCCTGCATGAAAGGCATATGTCATAGCCTATTCGTTTATTCGAGGATTTAACTCAACTCAAATAAGAATGTAATAAGTAAATAGTGGATCTATCATCAGAGAGATCTCACAAAGTAACATCTGTCAAAGGATAAAGAAACATTGTTCATCTGCAGACTTGAAGATTCACTGGAAGAAGTTCAAGAATTTGATCATGCCTCAGTGATATAAATCAAGATCGTGGATTTAATCAAGTGACATAGATCTCGTCAGGGTATCATTTATTACAAGGATTTAATCAGAGTATCAAAGTCAAGACATGAAGAAACGTCACGGAAGTTAGTCACTCATGAACCAGACAGTACATCGAGTGTCACCATTGAAGTGACGGAATTGATTCATAAGTCTCAGTGATTTTCAGAAGATTGTCAGAAGAATGGATGCTGCTCAGGGTTAGTATTAATTCTCTATTAATTAATTAAGTCATATAATTTAATTAAGAAAAGAAATTATATCTGCAAAGATTAATTTATTGATTAATTGAATTAAATTGATTAATTAATTTAGAATTAATATTGAGGATTTACATGATTTTAATTGGTTTAAAATCTGCTTAAATTCAAAACAAGACAATTCATTTGAACTAGTATGACAATCGGTATGATAATTGATAGTCATACCGAAAGTCATGCCAATACATTTAATTGTCTTATTAGAATTTCTGTTTAGATTAAAATTTGTTATTAATTCAGCAAGACAATTTATTTGAACTAATATGACAATCGGTATGACAATCAATAGTCATACCGAAAGTCTTGCTAGTTCATTTTGATTATCTTGCTAGTTGTAAATATTATCATACCGAAAGTCTTGCTGGCCAAAGAGATTGTCATGCCAGTACATTTTTCAGTTCGGTGTTTGATAAAAGCAGCAGAAGACTTTTGTTGATCAACTAACAGAATCCAATCAAACAGAACACACAAGAAAAAAAAAGGAGCAGAAAACAAAAGCATAACATTTTATTTTTCATCTGCTTTTCTTCAAGATTAAATTTCTAGATTGTAAAGTTAAATCCAATCAACTAGAAATATTTATCTTGTTCTTGTGTATCAATCTAGCGGATTAAAATCCCTAGAACTTAATCTCAAATCGCATTTAGCATTTGATCTTTTAATTACAAAAATAGAAAAAGTTCATGTCAAATTTATTCTAGATTTGTAATAATTGATTTGAGATTAATCCCTTGTAACCGATACCGTAGTTGTAACACCTTTCAAGTTTAATAAAAGTTTTATTTAACTTGAATTTTTTTTCACAATTTTATTCCGCATTTTATTCGATTAAACGGTATTGTTTGCATTCAACCCCCCTTCTACAAACAAATTGGGACCTAACAATTGGTATCAGAGCCTTCTGATTAACGTACAAATCTAGATCCTAGACTTTTGTGTTTCTTTCACTTCTTGAATTTTTTATTCACTAAAAAAATTCATAATGACTACACAAAAAGTTGGAACCGTTAAAATTCCACTTTTCGATAAAGAAAATTATGTTATGTGGAAAAAGAAGATGCTACTGTTTTTACAGGTTGCTAATCCCAAATATTTGCAAGTGTTGAAGAAGGGTCCAAAAATTCCTATGGTTATTGAACCAGAGATAATAGAAAATGATGTGGTGATCACCAAAGCGAGAACTTATGTGAAGGATCCTGAGGACTTCTCTCCTGCTGAAATAGAAGAAGCCTCCCTGGATGCTAGCCTTCAATTAATCTTAGTAGATTCCCTTAATCCCCTGATGAATAGACATGTGATGAATTGTAAAGATTCCAAACATATCTGGGAAACTATTGAGATTATTAATGAAGGCACAGAGGAAGTTAGGGAGAACAAACTAGAAATCCTAACCTCTGAGTATGAATACTTTAAATCCAATCCAGGGGAAGGAATCACTGAAGTGTTTGAGAGGTACAATGCATTGATCAACAACCTGAACATTAATGGTAAATACTATTCCATCAGGGAGGTCAACAAAAAGTTCATTTTAACACTGCCAACTCATCTCGAACATAGAATCACTGCCATAAGAGAAGCAAGAGATCTGAATGAGATTTCTTTGGAAAGGCTCTATGGTGTGTTAAAGACTTATGAGTTGGAGCAGATTCAGCAGAAGGAAGTTTACGGGAAAGGAAGAGTGGTCAGCACGTCTACTGCTCTAGTAGCTGATGAACAACAACAACAACCACAATATCAACAACAATCTCAACAGTCAGAAAGAATGGTACAGTCTTCCAAGGTTGAAGATAATGTGATAGTAGCAGAATTTGATTCTCCTACTACAAATCAATCAGGAGATGATTATTATTCCTTGGAAGAACTGGAGCAATTGGAGGATGAGTCAATGGCCCTGATTGTCAAGAGATTCTCAAATGTCAGATTCAAAAGGAATCCCAAGTTCAAGTACAAGTCCAACTACAACAGATTCCAGAAAGGTGGATCTTCATCCTCTAACACCAGCAGTGGTGGGTATAAAACATGGATGGTTGATCGAAGCACCATTCGATGCTTCAACTGTAATGAGTTGGGACACTTTGCCACAGAATGCAGGAAGCCAAAACAAGCTAGGAAGAACTCTTACGATTCTAATCAGAAGAGTAAATCTGAAAGGGCTTACCTGGCAAAGGGAAGAAGCTGGGATGATACTGACAGTGAAGATGAAGAAGTTGGGAATCTTGCTCTCATGGCTAGTGATGCAAGCACCTCATCGTCAAGAAAAAAGGTAAAATTTACTGATGCTGAATTAGTTTATCATCTAGGAGGTTCCTTAGATTGTGCTCGTCGTGATAATGAATTGTTAAATCAACAAATCAAAGACCTTGAGAAAGAGGTCAATGAATTAAGACTTGTACACATTAATCAAGATAAATTAAAAGATCAAGTGTCTTTTCTAGAGAATAGAGTTGACTGTTATAGAAAACTTGAAACTATTCTTAAAGACAAGATCACTGGTCTTGAGGCTAAGGTTAAAGCTTACTTTAATTCTTGTTCGAAGTCCAAAGAGTTTTACAATAAGCAAGCTGTTAATCAAACATCTGGTATAGGTTATGATTACAATGCTGCTATTGGAAAATTAGGCATAAACTCCCCTCCTCATGTCTGTGCTAAAGGCAGGGAAGTACCACATGTGCTTAAGGGTGTTGATGAACCCCTCTATAAAGAATCAATTGCTGAACCATTTGATGAGACCTCTTTTATTATTCAAGAAGAAATCCGTGCTGAAGATAATGCTAATGGGAAAGCTGTCTCCAAGTCAAGTGTGTCAAAAGTTCCAGTCAAGGTTGTGAAAGCAACTGAGACTAACTCAGACACACATGAGTTGGATAACACAAATGCCATGTCTACCATGCATAAGTTGCCTATTGTTAATCCTTCTCATAAAGCATGTGGTGTTCCTGATTGTATGTCTTGTGCTTTTAATCTGATGTTTGCTTATTTTAATGGTAAGCATGTTTCTAATGATAAGACTACTCCTCGTCAGCATGTGAATAATAGAAAGCATGATAGGTCTAAGACTGCTAGTCCTCCTAAAGCTAGAAAGGAGACATTTGTGCCTAAGCCTAAATAGAAATTTGTCAAGGCTGTTCACAAGGTCAAATGTTCAGTCATTGAGAACGTTGAGAATATTAAAATTAAGAATGTTGTTTTGCCTGATAAAGGCCAATTTTACAAGTATGCCGGACCCAGCCAAGCTTGGGTTCCGAAGAAGGTCTAATCCATTTGTATTGCAGGGCATTAAACAGGTACAACCGGTAGTGTGGATTCTTGACAGCGGATCGTCAAGACATATGACCGGAGATAGAGCCCTGCTATCAAATGTGGTTGAGAAAGCTGGCCCAGTGGTTACCTTTGGAGATAACAACAAATGTTTAACGGAGGGATATGGCTGTTTGCAAGCTGGAAATGTTATCATTGAAAATGTATATGTTGTGCAAGGACTTGAACACAATCTGCTTAGCATTAGTCAGTTCTGTGACAACGGCTACAATGTTTTATTCGACAAGCTGAAGTGTTAGATTCTGCACAAGAAAAGTGAAAAACCCTCCTTAATGGGAATCCGGAAAGGAAATCTGTTCGTAGCTGACATGAACTCTGGAAGCAATCTTGAAGTCAATTGTTTCTATGCAAAGGCATCGTCAGATGAGAGTTGGCTATGGCACAAGAGACTTTCTCATCTCAATTTCAAAACAATGAATTATCTTGTCAAAAGAGAATTGGTAAGAGGTCTGCCTCAGCTGGAATTCTCTCCAGAAGGACTATGTGAGGCTTGCCAGAAAGGAAAGTCAAAGAAAGCAAGTCACAAAGGCACTGACACATCTTCCATAACTGGTGTTCTGCAATTATTGCACATGGATTTATTTGGTCCAGTTAATATCCTTTCAATGTCAAAGAAGTGTTACTGTCTTGTGATAGTTGATGACTATTCCAAGTATACGTGGGTTTTATTTCTTCACTCTAAGGATGAAACACCACAAGTTATGATTGATCATATCAAGATGATTGAGTTAGATTCTAACGTCCCTGTTAGAGCAATAAGGTCAGATAATGGGACAGAATTCAAGAATGCACTTCTCAATGGATTCTGTACAGACAAAGGGATTACCAGACAATTTTCAGCTCCTAGAACCCCTCAGCAAAATGGAGTGGTAGAAAGGAAGAATCGTACATTGATTGAAGCTACAAGAACGATGTTAAGTGAATCAGGTCTTCCAATGTACTTTTGGGCTAAAGCTGTCAATACTGCATGTTATACTCAGAATCGAACTCTAATCAACAAAGACTTCATGAAAACTCCTTATGAGATTTTGAATGAACAGAAACCTTCTATCAAATACTTTCATGTATTTGGTGCCAGATGCTTCGTGCTCAAGGATGGAGATGATCATCGTGGTAAGTTCGAGGCAAAGGCATATGAGGGTATTTTTGTTGGATATGGAAGAAGATCATATAGAGTGTATATCATTGATCAACACAAAGTAACTGAAAGTGTCAATGTTACATTTGATGACACTAAACCCCCTAGTATCCAAACTGAAGATCCTTCTGAGAAACTGAAGTTTGATGATACGTCAGATTCAGAATCAGAACATGGTCAAGAACCTGAGGTTGTTGTTGGTGAAGAACCTGTTAATCATGATGATACTCAAGGTAATAGTGATGGAAACTTTGGCAACAATGAAGATACCACTGCTACTGACGGAGAATCTTCAAGTCAACATGGCAACAACTCAGGGGGAGATACTGAAGGATCATCTAGTAGGACACAACATCACAATGAATTTCAAGGCGAATCATCAAGATCAAATCTTCCAAGACAGACTATCTGGAATAAAGCTCACCCTTTTGAGTTGATTATTGGTGATCCAGATGTTGGAGTCAGAACTAGACGTGCTACTCAAAATGAGTGTCTGTTCTCAGGATTTCTTTCTGAGATGGAACCTAAGAAAATTGAAGAAGCACTGACTGATCCAGATTGAGTGATTGCTATGCAAGATGAACTCAATCAGTTTGAAAGTCAACAAGTCTGGAAACTGGTACCTAGGCCTGTACACAAGAAAGCTATTGGTACTAGGTGGGTATTCAGGAATAAACTAGATGAAGATGGTGTGGTTACAAGAAACAAGGCAAGACTGGTAGTTAAAGGGTATTCTCAAGCTAAAGGCATTGATTATGATGAAACCTATGCTCCAGTGGCTAGACTTGAGGCCATCAGGATATTTCTGGCATTCGCAGCATTTTCAAACTTTAAACTTTATCAAATGGATGTCAAGAGTGCCTTTCTGAATGGGAAGCTGGATGAAGAGGTGTATGTAGAGCAACCTCTTGGCTTTGAAGATCCAGATCATTTGCATTTTGTCTACTTTCTTTTCAAGGCAATCTATGGTCTCAAACAGTCTCCAAGAAAATGGTATGACACTCTCTCTGAATTTCTTATTGAAAATAGCTTTGTTAGAGGTGTCATAGACAAAACTCTCTTTTCTAAAAAACATAAGAATGATACTATATTAGTCCAAGTCTATGTGGATGATATAATATTTGGGTCTACTAATGATAATCTCTATAAGAGATTTGCTAAGTTAATGCACAGCAAGTTTGAAATGAGCATGATGGGAGAGCTGAAGTTCTTCCTTGGATTACAAGTAAATCAAAGGTTAGATGGAACATTTATTTGTCAATCCAAGTATCTCAAGGAACTCCTCAAAAAGTACAATCTAGAGGACTCTGCATCAGCAAGGACTCTATCAACTACATCTGTCAAGCTTGGACCATGTGAAAACTCCATTAAGGTAGATGTCACAAGCTACAGAGGTATGATTGGCTCGTTACTCTATCTTACTGCAAGTAGACCAGATATTATGTATGCTACATGCTTATGTGCAAGGTTCCAAGCGGATCCTAGAGATATTCATCTCATTGCTGTTAAACGAATTTTAAGATATCTTAAGGGAACACCAAATCTAGGTATTTGGTACCCTAAAGAATCTGGTTTTAACCTTGTCGGATATACAGATTCAGATTATGCAGGAAGTGTTGTTGATAGGAAAAGCACCTCAGGGAGTTGTCAATTCCTAGGTAGCAGACTAGTCTCATGGTACAGCAAGAAACAACAAACAGTTTCCAACTCAACGGCCGAGGCTGAATATATTGCTGCTGGAAGCTGCTGTGCTCAGATCTTGTGGATTAGGAACCAACTACGCGACTATGGCTCTGTATTGAACAAAATTCCTATTTTATGTGACAATACAAGTGCAATAGCCATCATCAACAACCCTGTGCAGCACTCGAGGACAAAGCACATTGACATCAGGTATCATTTTATTAGAGAGCACGTCATGAATGGTACTGTTGAACTATTTTTTGTTCCAACAGAAGAACAAATAGCAGATATTTTCACTAAACCACTTGACGAATCCACATTTACCAGATTAGTTGGTAAATTGGGCATGTTGAATAGTTTTAGTGATTAATTTGGTTAATATCTGGGATCTGTTCTTGAATGAATTTACAAATGAATTTTTCATAAATGAAAAATTCATTTACAAATTTATTTTATCATTTTATCATATTTCTTGCTTATTTCTATGTAATTTATATTATCTTATCTGTTTTTATTTTCCCTACTTGTTAATTTAAAATATCTCAGATATTTTATTTTCTCTAAAAATATTTTTCTATGAATTTTATTTGCTAAAATTCAATAGAAATCTATTTTTAGAATAAAAATAATAAATTCTGATATATTGTCTTTGTTTCTGTAAATATTATAGGTCTGTATTTCAGTTTTACTATTTTGTAAATATTTTCTGATATTTTTACTAAGTTATATAAGTCTTTATTCCAGTACATATTTATATATGTGTGTTTCTATATTTAAAGCTGATATGACAATCGGCAAGGCAATTGAAATTGTCTTGCTGAAAGTCATTTCAGTTTAAATTTTGTTTATTATGTTATTCAGTACAGTTTTATACTGGCAAGACAATCGGTATGACTATCAATTGTCTTGCCAGTTATAAACCTTATATATAATTATTTTCCTTTTATTATTATACTGGTATGACAATCGGTATGACTATCAGATTGTCATACCAGTTATAATTTTAGTATTTATTCTTTTATTTGTTTTCTTTCTTTTTACCTGGTATGACAATCGATATGACAATCCCGGATTGTCATACCAGTTATACTACTTAATCGTTTATGTGTGTTTTTATTTTCATTCAGTTTCTCTCTTTTCAAATTCCAACAGTTATATTTTCTCTCTTCTCTCTCTTCGATCAAAATCAAACTAAACTGCCATTTGATTCTCCTTTGCTCGAGTTCTTACTCAGCATACCAATTCATCACTCTGTGATATATACATACAAGTATATATATACAGAGGTGCTGTTGGATTTTTGTTAAAAAAAAACAAAAACAAATCAAAATCAGTTTCTGTTTTTTATTTTATTTATTTATTTTGGTTATTTTTAAATTTTAATTTTAATTTCTGATTTGTGTCTTTTGGGTTTTTCAACTGTGTTTGTGAGTTAAGGATTTTAACGAGATACATTCCTGTCTAAATTTTTCGATTATAATTAATTTAATTCGAATTATTGAATTAATTTAATTAATTCGAATTTTCTTAATATTATTCTTAAAATTCTGAAAGTGTGTGTCTTATTATTATTTTAAATGGCTCTCAATTTCCAAATTGTCGCGCATAATTAGGTTGGTTATTTTAATCCGGAAAAATGTGATGTTGAAAAATTTAAGCCTTGGATTAGATTTTTAAATGACCATTCGATTGTTAGCTTTGCTATAAAATCAAATGTGATTTTAAATGTCGATCTTCTTAGACTGATTTGCACAACCTCTACTGTGGCCGATGATTCAAAATCTTTTTCATTCACCGTCGCAAACACACAGTATGTAGTTGATGAAACAGTCATCAATCGTGCGTTAAATTTTCCACTAGACAATTTCTGTAATTTACCCTCTGAAAATGATATCACAAATTTTTTCCATGCTATTCACTATCAGGGGGTGATCAATTTAACCAAACTTTCTAAATCCAATTTGGTGTCTGAATGGGATATTTTATTCGATACACTTTCCAAAGTGTTTGCCAACTGCACAAAATCCAATTTTCATAACATCACTTCCACTCTGCAGTATATTGGTCTTGCGGTTGTTTTCAATCAAAGGATCAATTTTGGCAAACAACTTTTTCCCATTCTCTTGAGACGTCTAACTTCTGCTTTACGTGATCATTCTACAAATCGTAGGGTATCATGTTACTATGCTCGTTTTCTCATGCTTATAGCAGATCATCTTCTCACACCTGAACACAAAGCCCTTTTTGCTAACTCTGCAGTAACCGAACCCCCTCCAGTTAGCAAAAAGATTTACACTCGCCAAGACACAACCTTCAAATTCATGCAAGTTCCAGTACTTGTATCTGCTTTCATGGCCACTTATATTCCTTTACCTATTTTCAATCTTCCCGGTCATGAACAGCAACCTCAACCTCCAGTGGTTCAAGCCACCCAGGCTCCTCCAACATCAGATGCTCTTCCATTACAGGTAGTAATTCCTCACTCTCACTCCCTTCCTACTTCTGTTGAAGGACCCCCAGTGGTTGATAGGGCTGACCATGAAGTTGTAGAACCACAGCTTCAATCCCAGGTCATAGAGCCAAACACAAAGTCACATTCTATCTCAACCTCTCCCCCACTGTCTAAAATGTTACCCAGAAGATTACTAGGAAGTAGTACATTGTTAAATATGAGTGAACCCTCAGCTCTGCCTCCTCCTAAGAAAAGAAGAACATATTCTGAGGCATCTGAAAGCCCATCCTTGTCCTCCCAACAGGACATGGACTTTGAAATGGCCAATGAACAGTTACTAGAGGCATTCTCTCAACAGGATGCATCTATTGAAATTTGCCATAGGGCCATGGCATCTTGTACTGAGTCAAGCACAATTCCATTACTCACAATGGAACCATACACTTCCCCAGATCATACTCAGGACACAGAGCGAGGAGTGCACGTAGAGTCGGTTACAGTGCCTGCCATAGTTACGGCAGAAGAGCAGTCACATACTTCAGAGGGAAAATCTGACTCTCCGCCATCCTTAATAGAGTCATTTTCTCCCCTCCCTGATCAAACACCTCTGGCTCCCTCACGGGATTCTCCACTCGCAGATTTATCTGGAGAAAGTGGAGGGCAACTCGGTCAATCTATCCCTGAAGCAATTCAGACATCTATTTCACATGAAATGATAGGTTTGACTGAGGACCGGGACTCGCGAATTCCCATTGCACCACCACTGACCTCTCTTGAAGAGGCTAGGGTGATTTTTACTGCAGGTACAGAAGAACAACAACAGGAAGACTCCTCACGAGCAATTATATTGAGAGAAACACAAGCACGTGAGGTGAGTGAACCAAACACGAGTGAAATTCAGGTGAGAGCACACACAGACACAGATACTCAAAACCTGTTAGCTCAAATTGCTGCTCTAAAAGAAGAACTTGCTAAAAGCCAAGCTGAAGCTCAAGCATTCAAAGCACAAGTGGTTGAACGGTCTTCTTCTTCCACCTCTGTCAACAATCAGCTGGCAATCATAAGGAATGACATCTCAGATCTCAAGACCACTGTAATACCAAAGCTCAATTCCATTCAGGACACTCCAACTTTATCAGCTGATGACATATCCAACTTCTGCTCTCTACATACAAGAATGACTTTTCTTGAAGACCTCGTTGAGATGAATCATTCACTGGACTCCTCAAGATTTCTAAAGATAGAGACGGGCATGGAACATCTCAATGAAGGGATGAAGCACCTATATTTCATGATCAAGAATTCTCATTGCCCTAATGAAGAACAAAGAACTTATTTTGAAGGACCGTCTGGTGGAGGATCAGGCTCTGGAGGTGATGGAGGTTCCAAAGGAAGGTCAGAAGAGGATCCCTCAACTAAGGGGGAGAAGAAAGGGAGTAGTGCCAAAGGGAAGGAAAAAGATACCTCTGCTGGAGACAAAGGAAAGGCTGATGATGTCTACTACAGTGGAGAACATGATGACTTTGATATTTTTGACATTCCCACTGAACCAGTTCAGGAAGATAAAGATGGGTTATTTGAAGCTGAAGAGGAAAGTGATTTTGGAGAATGGGAAGAAGAAGCTCAAGTGGATCCTCTGTTTGAGAAAGAATTTCAGAAGGAGCAGTCAGAGATGAAAAGAAAAGAAGCTGAACTCAAGAAGGTCTCTCAGATCATTGACATGAGGAAAGACATTCAAAGAACAGAAACTCTTCAAAAGCAACGTCTTCATGACATTAAGGCTCAAGAAAGGAGAAGAGATGTCAGACTGAAGATTGGTGAAAAATGGGATGAAGCTAGGAGAGTACTTGATATGCCTCAGCTGAGCACTAACAATGATAGGCAGTTCTTACATCTTCTTGACAAGCTGGAAATCTCAAATCCTAACAATGACATGTACATGAATGCTATCAAGACTGAAGTCTCAAGGATCACAGCTGCTTTTGATAGATCCCTAAATGAGATGAGCATTTTTGTATATTGTCAGAGTGAAGGATCTTTCAAGGTGTCACTTCATCTATTTGAGAATCGTTCTTTGTCAGAGATTTGGGTTCTTTTAAACAAAGTCAAAAGAAGCTCAGAATTGAATGAAGTTCTTCGAGAAAGGCTTAAAGAGTTTGCCAGCAGGGCTAGTCCTCAAGTGGTCAACAATCCTCATCAGGTGAGATTCTTTAAGTCTGATTGTCTTCAAATCTGTCAGCTAGATGTACAATCTCTTAAAGACTACTCAGCTAAGCATCTGGTCTGGATGGAACATCATTTAAGAACTGCTGGATACTCATCCATGTTGAAGACTCAAGCTGCTGATTTGATTCAAGCTTATTGTGAAAAGAATATTAAAAGGTACAATCAGATCAAGAATAAGATGAAGTCAAGTGGAGTTCAACCAGTCAGACCAGCAAGCTTCACTTCAGAAAAGGATCGTGTCTTTGACAAGGAATTGCTTCAAGATTTAGAAGAAGGTGAAGTCAGAAGAGAAGACAACTGAAGTCAATTAGCTCAAAACTCAATGTAATATGATTAGAGCTTTATGAATCAAGATAGTCTAATGTAGTTATATGTTCAGGCTAGAGGAACATCTATCTTGTATTCACTTGTAAATTTCATTTGGAATTTGGAAAATGTTAAATATAATCCAGAACTTTTCTGCTATTTACTTTACATTACTGTTTATATCTTTTTCTTATTTGTTAGTTGAGTTATCCTCTAGGTATTTGTTGTTATTGTCTAACAAGCAAATAGGGGGAGATTGAAAGGCATATGTCATAGCCTATTCGTTTATTCGAGGATTTAACTCAACTCAAATAAGAATGTAATAAGTAAATAGTGGATCTATCATCAGAGAGATCTCACAAAGTAACATCTGTCAAAGGATAAAGAAACATTGTTCATCTGCAGACTTGAAGATTCACTGGAAGAAGTTCAAGAATTTGATCATGCGTCAGTGATATAAATCAAGATCGTGGATTTAATCAAGTGACAGAGATCTCGTCAGGGTATCATTTATTACAAGGATTTAATCAGAGTATCAAAGTCAAGACATGAAGAAACGTCACGGAAGTTAGTCACTCATGAACCAGACAGTACATCGAGTGTCAGCATTGAAGTGACGGAATTGATTCATAAGTCTCAGTGATTTTCAGAAGATTGTCAGAAGAATGGATGTTGCTCAGGGTTAGTATTAATTCTCTATTACTTAATTAAGTCATATAATTTAATTAAGAAAATAAATTATATCTGCAAAGATTAATTTATTGATTAATTGAATTAAATTGATTAATTAATTTAGAATTAATATTGAGGATTTACAAGATTTTAATTGGTTTAAAATCTGCTTAAATTCAAAACAAGACAATTCATTTGAACTAGTATGACAATCGGTATGATAATTGATAGTCATACCGAAAGTCATGCCAATACATTTAATTGTCTTATTAGAATTTCTGTTTAGATTAAAATCTGTTATTAATTCAGCAAGACAATTTATTTGAACTAATATGACAATCGGTATGACAATCAATAGTCATACCGAAAGTCTTGCTAGTTCATTTTGATTGTCTTGCTAGTTGTAAATATTGTCATACCGAAAGTCTTGCTGGCCAAAGAGATTGTCATGCCAGTACATTTTTCAGTTCGGTGTTTGATAAAAGCAGCAGAAGACTTTTGTTGATCAACTAACAGAATCCAATCAAACAGAACACACAAGAAAAAAAAAAGGAGCAGAAAACAAAAGCATAACATTTTATTTTTCATCTGCTTTTCTTCAAGATTAAATTTCTAGATTGTAAAGTTAAATCCAATCAACTAGAAATATTTATCTTGTTCTTGTGTATCAATCTAGCGGATTAAAATCCCTAGAACTTAATCTCAAATCGCATTTAGCATTTGATCTTTTAATTACAAAAATAGAAAAAGTTCATGTCGAATTTATTCTAGATTTGTAATAATTGATTTGAGATTAATCCCTTATAACCGATACCGTAGTTGTAACACCTTTCAAGTTTAATAAAAGTTTTATTTAACTTGAATTTTTTTTCACAATTTTATTTCGCATTTTATTCGATTAAACGGTATTGTTTGCATTCAACCCCCCTTCTACAAACAAATTGGGACCTAACACTGCACTCTCTCAAATTCAGTTTGATGTGGCTCCAATAAATGTGGAGTCAGAGCGAAAATCTTAATAATAGAAGCATCTTGTTAGTCCCTTAACAATATAGCAAGAATTACAGAAGGGGGGTTGAATGGAATTCTTGAACCTTTTTCTTGAAATAAAAATGTTCAACTCGATTATGGATATATTTGTTTTGATTAGCACAATGCGGAATGTAAACTTGAATGAATCAAAACATAAGTAATTAAAAACAAGAGTCTTTAAAAACTTTCTAGTGGATTTAAACAATTCCACCAGAGATATATTTAATATATCGAGAGGACTCTGTGTGCAGAGATGCTCACAGCTGCTTACACAAAATAGAACTGCTAAGAACACAGGAAATGCTAAAGATAGTGCTTACAAAGATTTCTCTGTTGTTGTTTCTTAGCTATCTCAGTCATTTTTCTATTTTCTACTCTCTTGGTTTATAAATTACCAAGATTACAAAGTTAAAAGAACTGAACAAATATAAAATCTAACAGTCTTGATCTTTGCTGCTTTTCGTCCTCTATTACCCAGTTAATGGGCTTCCACAGTGTATTTGTATCTAACTCAACGGCTGTGTGTCAGCTTTCACTGTTCAACTGATGTTTGAATTCTTGATATGATCATCCGTCGACTTTCAGATCATCCGTCGATGACATGATTGATCATCCGTCGACTGCTATGTTAAACATCCGTTGATAGTCATTTGATCATCCGTCGAAGCTTTGTTAATCATCCGTTGGTAGCTATTTTGGCACTTGACTTCATTTCACTTATACAGAATTACAAGACATTGCTTATATACAGTTAATCAACCTATTCTGTATATCTAGTTAAAGTCAACATGACTTATATGCTACTTCAGATTCTATACAAAGGTGCATACAACACTGTGCTACAAACTTATTATTACCTAAGCTACTCACTCGATGGATAATAAGTTAATCATCCGTCGGGACTATAATGAGTTATCCGTCGGGACTATAATTCTTATCCGTCGAGTGCTACATTATTTCACTAAGTAAAATCTACTTAGATGTTTTGTTTAGGTAATCAACAAGTACACAACATATTCACAACAATCTCCCCCAATTTATGTCTACTGGAATTGTAGCCATAAATTAAGAGATACTTGATGATAACAAAACATCCTAAACATATGCCTTTAAAGATAAGTAGATAAAACTGAAAGTGCTTCAATTTAAACAAAAATGTACAAGGTTTGGCTCACAATCAGTTCAAGATGCTCCTCTAGTCTGAGCAGATTTTTCTAGATTCTTGAAGGTCTGGATCTTCTTCCAAGCTTTCTGTTGTTTTCTTCAATTTGATTCTAGAGCTGTCTGTGGAATTCTAATTCATCAGATTCTGAGAGATCTAACATTTCTTGCATTTCCAAGAGAGTCTCATTGCTAGAGATACTCAATTGGTCTTCTAATCTGAAGAATCTTCTCACACCCTTGTCATCCATGAATTCCATCAGCCAGTAGGGCCTTAGATGCACTCTTCTCCCTGTGTATGGGATGATAAGAGTTTTGGGTAGTGCATCTTTGGCTCTAACACTCCTTAGCTCTTCAATCTTCTTCAATACTAATCTTCTTGCAGTTACATTGAACCCAAAGTTTTTCTTGAAGGATGAGTAGACTTTGATCAACACAGCTTGGCTTTCTTGAAGTATCCTGTGAAGAGGCCACTGAATCTCCCTTCCCCCTTTGTACTTGAACACCAACCTTTCAGGTAGGTTTCTGTATGCATCAATTCCCCTTACCTCATCCAGCTCCTCCAGATAGAGGTTTAGATCTGAGAATTCTTTGATGTCACACAAGTACAAGTAGTCTCCCCTGTTGACCTTGGGTTGAGCTTTGACTACTGACTTGGATTTAAGAGGTGACAGCTTCACTTTCTTGACTGCCCTTGATTTTGTCCTTCTTGGCTTAGTAAGAATTGGCAAGTTGAAGTCAGGAATTGGTAATTTATCCCACTCTATTGGTTCATCCTTTGGCACAATAGGCTCTTCTTGTATGTTCCTGTAGGGGTCCACCACCCTTATGTCTTCAAACACCACAGAGGGCTTTGATGCTTGAGTTTCAGCTTGAGTGGATTCCTTTGGAAATTGATCTTCCAATTCCTTGTCAACAACATCCAACTTTCTTTTTGTTCTTTTAGCCAGTTCTTTCTTTCTTGGGGATTTCTTCTGTTTTTCAATCTCCTTCTCTGATTCAGCAGCTTGAGATGGTTGAGAGGGAATTTGTTGAGAAGAATTCACAGCCTGTAGCTTGGCCAAGATAGCAAGCTGTTCTTTCTTTTGTTTAGACTTCTTTGCATCTAGAGCAGCTTGCCTCTTTTCCTGCTTCAATCTGGTTTTTTCTTCTTGCTTTGCATGAGCAAATTGTGGATGTCCAGCTACCACACAAATTTCCTTCCCATTTCTGAATATCTTTGCAATTCTCTTTCTTGAGGCTGAATCAGCTGGATCTTTGTAGAGGAGAATAGATCTTGACAGAAGCTTCTTTTCATCAGGCTTGGGTGTCTCATACACAGAATCCATAGGGTTCTTCAAAGATAACTTTGGATAGTTTGCCCTTGGTTTAAGAATTATCTCAGCCTTTATAGTCTTGATGCAGGAAGATTGTCCTTTCTCCAGATAGTTCATGCTCATCTCATTCACATTGATTGGCTTGACATGAGAGTGATGGATGGCTGACTGATCTGGTTCCTTGACTAATTGAAACTTTTTCTGTATTTCCTCATCAATCTTTTTCCAGTTGATCAGAGTCAACTCTTCTTTATCAGCATCTTTCAAATTTGCTGCTGCTGCATTTATAAGATCTATAGCATCTGCAACTGGTGGCTTGGAGATAGTAATTGAAGGTACAATTACTTTGCTGATTTGAACTTGAAGTTTCTCCCCCTCAGTTGGTCCTTTCTCCCCCTTACTTGATTCTCTCTCCCCCTTTTTGTTATCATCAAGTGGAGGAGTTAGGCCTTGTGCTTTAACCAGTTGCATAAGAAGATTTGTCTTAGTCTGTTGATTTTGAAGAAGTAGAGCCACTGAATTCTCAATAACCTGAACTCTGTTCTCCAGCTTGGCTATCTTCTTATTAGAATCTGATTCTCTTCTCAACCTTAGTAATAGATCATGCATGGTACCATATGGCATTATTGTAATAACCCCAATTTTTGGAGATTTTGAAACCCTTATGAATAGTGTTTTTGCTGAATGAGAAAACTTTTCATGCCACACTATGTAGGGGTTCTGTTATTGATCTTCTGGGATATTATTAGTACTCTATATGGTATATAAGTGTATGTAAAGATCGTCAGAATCCAATTCCGAACACTTTGATTTTTCCCGGAAATCCACTAGATACGGAAAGAATTGAGAAAAAGGTAACAGGATAAAAAGGATTTAAATTAAAGGATTATAGGAGAGGATCATAAAAGGAATATAATATATTGAGAAAGGTTAAGGAAACCTAAGTAATAAGATCCCGGGTATGATCCCTCAAACGATAAACGAGAACAAAAGATAAGCGAACCGTAAAACAAATAAGTGACCAAGAGACAAGCTTGTACAAGAAGCCAGGGATTGTGACATCATCAAACCACAAGGTGTGGACAAGTGGGAGCATTATGACATGTGCAAGGTGACATAGGCATGACAAAAAAGGAAGGAGGTGTGGTGGCTTTGTAACCACACAAATTCAAGGGCAACAAGGTAATTAACTAAATCAAACACAAAAACAAGCCAACCAAGCCAAGCAAAATCATTTTTCATCAAAATCAAAAAGCAACCAAGGCATGGTTCATCTTTGCTCTCGGCTTTTTACTATTCAAAAGAGCAAGAAATTCAAAATCAAAGATCCAAGCTTCCTAAATTGGTGAGTTAATTCCCTAATCATCTTCATGCTTAGTTAGGGCTATATCATGAGTTTAAGCCATCAATTCCTTCTCCATCTTCTCCATTTAATCAAAGAAGAAGACTATGAATAGTGTTTTCAAGTTTTTAACTTGAAGTTTTTCTTGTTTTTCTTGAAGATCCAAGCATTCTTAAGACTTCTCAAAGCTTCTTAAGGCTTCCTAGCTCCTCCCACCACTCAAAGGAAGGTATACCATCTCCAAACCCTAGATTCCTATATATTATAAGATGATTTTGATTAGTAGGGTGCTATTGTAGCTTGTTGTTGTGATTTAGAGTTTGGGATTTGAAATGGTAGTGAAATGGAATGGTGAATGTTGTGGTTTTGATTAAAAGGACTTAAGTATGATAAAAGTTAAGCTTAGGCATAAGTATGAATGATTAAATTGAATTGGTTGGGGTTGTTATGATGTGATGAGGATGGATGTTGTTTGTATGTTGGATTTGAGGTTGATTTGGAATGGTTTTGAATGGTTTAAAATATTGGAAATCGCGTAAACATAGCCGTCATAACGTCCGATTTTCTTTGGACTGTTTTTGTGCATAGCATTAGGACCCGAGAACCCCCTGCTAGATTATGACCCCTACCATGTTTAGATAGCTCATGTTACGAGCTTCGTTTTGATATGTAGTTCGTTCGATTCCGATGCACGGTTTAGGAGAAACGACCGTTTCAAGTAACGGCGTTTCGCGAACGAAACTTTTCCCCTCACCTTACTTTGAAACATAGGTTAAAGACCAAAAAGGGTTAATTAATGTATGAAACATTTATGGTAAGTGTGTTAGGCAGTTGGTAAGACACTCGCGAAGGAATCGCTTTAAAACTCGTAAAGGTTAAATTATTAAAAATGGTGGAGCCGAGGGTACCCGAGTATCTTAAGCGAATCAGTGAGCGCAAAACAAGCGTTAGAGTCTAAGTTAGTTAAAGTATAGATTTACAAGTGACTTTGGTTTAATTCCAACTTACTTGTTGTTTATAGGTTACCAGACTCGTCCCGAGCCATTCGTAACCCCAGTCGCTCAGGCAAGTTTTCTACCCGATATACTGTTGTTGTGATGTAAATATATGTATATGCATTATCTTGTGATAGTGCATGATTGTTATTAGCAAATTTTGTGATATATTGGAGCATGCTGATATGGTATATATGCATGTCTGTTTCGTAATCTGGTTATTTATCTGTTGATTTCAATGCTTATAGTTGCATAATACCTATGCTAGAAATAAGCAAGTAGTTGCGTATACCCTTAGTATAGGGGATAAAAGGTGAACATATTTCTAAACCGGGAGTCGATGTTCCCGAGTATATTATATATATATATATATATTTATATATATATATATGGATATAGTTTTTAAAACTATGGATCGAATAAGGTTTATTCGATACCTTTATTTTACTTAATTGAATATTAATTTGAGTATTCATTCGAGGGCTTATGACTCAGTTTATTTTATTATTTGAATATTATTTGAATATTCATTCGAGGGCTTATGACTCAGTTTATTTTATTATTTGAATATTATTTGAATATTCATTCGAGGGCTTATGACTCAGTTTATTTTATTATTTGAATATTATTTGAATATTCATTCGAAGGCTTATGACTCAGTTTATATTATTTAATGAATATTATTTCAATATTCATTTGAGGATCTATGACTCCGATTATTTGCTGAGGTATATTCTTTATTTTATTAAAGAATAAGGTGTCAATAATCAAACTTATTTTCGATTATTCAAATAAAGATAATACTTTCATATAAGTATATCTTTGGTTATTTAATACTCGTTTCAAGTATAAGTTTTAATACTTCTACTTCAATTATTTGTATAAAGATTATTCTTTATAGGAATATTATTTAAATAATAATATTCAGACATTTTCTAAATATATTGGGACTGATTTACTTCATTAAATCAGCATTACTCCAAACATTCTTAAAAATGTTTTCGAGTCTTCAAAATGATTTTAAAAGTTAGAGCGGATCCCAAAACTCGTTTTCCGATTTAAGATCTTCCTTTCGAAGGAGACTTGAATATTCGCTCAAAATCTTGGGGATCCGGCTCTGTGGTGTATTTTATATTCGCAACATGGTTGCTGTTTTGAGAAAACAATTTGATTACTTGCCCAATGTTCGGGAAGTAAGTCCATCTGATTGAGTCCGCATAAGCGACAGGCCGGGGTACGGTCTATGAATGTGTAAGTGGCTGGGTGGCAGTCCATCAACGCGTAAGAGGCCGGGTGGCGGTCCAGCACAAGGTCCTTATGTGGCCAGGGTGATGACCGGTGGGGGATTCATCCATCTACTAGTAGAAAAAGTTACTTATTGGTATCTTTGCCTGATCAGCAAGATATCTGGTTTATGCCAAAATTCTTTTCCTTCCAAATTCATTGGATATTGTAACTCTGTTCATACTTTACATGACAGAGGTTTTCAGGAAATGTATGGGAGATATATATGAATATATTTATATATCGGGACTTAATGAAGTATCTCGTAACTTCATTATTTATAATGATATTCAAAGATTGAATCTATTCAAATCTTGTCTTGTAGTCTCATCTATGTGATGAACCTTTGAAAATAATTATAACTTGAATGGTGGTAGTTCAAGTAGTATTTGGAAAAGATATAAGTATATTGGAGTATCTGGTAACTTCATTTTTTTTAAACTTATATCTAGTAAATGATTATCTTATGCATGACAAAGATTTTCAGAAAAACGTTGAGACAAGGTTAGATATATGAGATCACCTTGCAACGGTATTTTTATAGAGTTATACACTGGAACTCTGTGTGTATTATGCATGGAAGAGGACTTCCCATATTTTGAAAAGTATATATGTATATATATATATATACTGAATATTTTGCGACTTCATCGCATTAAGATATCAACTTGGTTCATTTCTTTCGACCAAGACTTTCATGAGTGCTATGAGAAGGCTCATATATTGTTAATCTTTATACATATTATTTTGGTGGGCTTGCTGCTCACCCTTGCTTTCTTCTTTCATCACACAACAACAGTTAGGAAAGATGGCCAGACTCCAGCAGACCCAGCGCAAGCGCGTGGGAAGCGTCCCGCGTCTTCCCGTTGATGTTGTAGCTGTTATAGCTGCAGAGGTAGATCTATTGTAGATCAGACCATCTACTTTTGAGAATCAATTATGTATAATTATAACTTGTGGCAGATAATGGCAATTAACTGTAAATTTATCAAGTAATCATTTTGGGTTGTAATAACTTTTAAATTGTGGATTCAAAGACTTGTACTTATTTAAATTTCATCTCTGAGACTATAACGGGTTGTGGTGTGTGTTAGTGTGGGGTCACAGCATAAGGTTATTTATTATTAATTAAGTGAAGTGATATTGTGGAAAGAAAGACCGTGACGACCCGGATCCCCGACCCCGGATCTGGGGGTGTTACAGAAATGGTATCAGAGCTAAGCGTTATAAACCTCAGAGATGATGTGACGTTAAGATAATAAGTTCGTTAAGATAATAAGAACTCTTGCGAAGTTCATAGTCGGGCTACCTAACGTGGCACCGATAGTTAAAACCCTTATGGGAACCCTTATAAATATCGTGATAGAAGCGTAGTTCGTTATCGTATATGGTAGCGGGACTCCGAACCCTGAGGTGGAGGAGCAACAACGCGATGATGTTTTATTACTTATTGGAGATTAGATTGTGGATCCGATGGAGCGTCCTAATGCAGGACCGGATGATGTTGATATTGAGGATGTAACTGTTGAGGATGTTGTCCTAGAAGGGATTGTTGCTGAGGAGGATCCCGTGAAGGATCCTGACGAGAATGAATAAAGGACCATTGAGGAATTGATGACCATGGTTAGGGCAACTCCCAGAGGTAGGATTGGCCAGTCACTACCAGAGGTTCGTTCAAGTTTGTAAAGATAGTAGCCCCTTTAACGCGGCTTACTCGTAAGACTGAGAAGTTCGAATGGACAGAGAAATGCGAGAACAACTTTTAAGAACCGAAGCAAAGATTGGTGACGTTCCCTATGTTGGCGTTGCTGGATGGAAAATGAGATTTTGTGAAGTGTAGTGATGCTTCGCATAAGGAATTAGGGTGCTTTTTATACAGCACAGCAAGGTAATCGCGTACACGTCAAGACAATTAAGGGAATATAAAATTCGATATCCCCACCTATGAGCTTGGGCTCATGGCAATAGTTTTGCCCTAAAGATTGGAGGCACTACCTGTATGGAGAGAAGTGCGAGATTCACAAATCATAGGAGCTCTAGTACATTTTTACGTAGAAAGAGCTCAACATACGCCAGAGGAGGCGGTAAGAGCTAATCAAGAATTATGATTGAGAGATTCTTTATCATTCGGGGAAAGCCGATATGGTGGCTGATGCCCTTAGTAGAAAGGAGAGACTCAAGATGATAATGTCCTTGGGAGAGTTATAAGAGATTTTGAGAAAATGGAAATAGAAGTGAAGGTAACCGGAGACGGTACCGAAAAGCTGTTTGAGATTGCAATACAGACCGAATTATCGGAAAAGAACATATTATGCCAGAAAAAGTGATGAATGAAGGCAGAGAGCCAACAAATAGATATGAGATTAATACCGAGAAAGATGATAAGGGAATAATGAGGTATTCCTATAGAATTTGGGTTCCAAATGTTCAAGAGCTTAAAGATGAGATCTTAGATGAAAGTCATAGTTCAAGGAATAAGATTAAGGGCAAACCCTGAATGTGATAGTCAGGGAGGACGCCATCAAGATAGAAGGAACCCATAACATAATGAAGTGGAAAATGAGGATTTTAACGTATAAGATAACCCCAAGTATGGGAGAAGGATGAAATATTTCATACTAAGGAAACAGAAAGTCGAGTAAGGAAAGGAGACCCGAGACGGTACTCCTATACGGCAATTCATGGACCTGTCTAAAAAGAACTTAGACTATTATCCCCAACCACCACCTTGAGGAAACAATGCGGTAGGAAATTCTTTCATGACCTTTAAATCGCTAAGCTCTCAGAGTTCCATGGAACAAGCTGACCCAGTCAAGGCAAGAGCCTGGCTAAAGGAAATATAGGAATCATTTGAGATTCTAAATGATTGACGAATCACAAAAGAATGTTTTTATCACTTACCCTCCTAAGAGAGAGACCACCCGCTGGTGAAAGACCAAGAAAGGCACGGAGCCAGAGGTTATGATAAACTGATTAAAGTTCAGTCAATTGTTTTCAGGAAAGTACTTCCCAAAGTTATGAAGATAGTGTAAAAGCTTTAGAGCCAGAACAAAGGCAGACGAGTATGATGAATTGTGAATCTAAGTTGTAAAAGTTATCAAGATTCGTTCTGAGGACACGAATCCAGAATGACGGGATGTTTGAAATCAATGCTTAAGTTGTGTTGGTTCATGAAATAATGATAAGAGAAAGGAAAATAAAAAGAAACTGAAGTGGAAAGGAATATAAAGGCAATAGAGTTTGAGGAATGATAAGGGAGTTGGGTATGAGGAAACCCTAAAGACTCATAGTAATAGAAATAGAAAAGTATGTAATCGTCAGGATGATGATGATCCACCATGAGTTAAAATTGATTGTTGAAGGCATAAGAGATACATATAGTTATCCCCTGTAAGTTGGGAGGATTCGAGGAAACCTTGAGATAATTCGAAGGATAAATAATGAGACGCGGATAGACTAAGGGGATAAGGAAGTAAGAAATTAGGAAAAATTGGATGAAGGAAGTGACCTTCAAGAAGGTGAAATGTAAGACCGGTGGCTTGATACCCAGAAAGGGAGACGCCAGGTATGAGAGATATCCCAACATTGAGATGACTGTTGAGATAAACAACAAAAGTAAATAAGGAATTATTAAGAAGAGGTTCACGTTGAACATGACCAATATCTTCCAGAACATCCATGTTATCATTATCAAATCAGGAAAGAAAAGCGGATGACCATTGTTATCTTTTGGAGGCCATATGGATTGACCTCAATTTGAATAAGGATGCTATTATGAAGTTAGGTATAGACTATCGAGGTGGGAATGATGAATAAGATAATCTATCAAGGATATATGACTTGATTTATCCATGGAAGGATGCATGTACCTTTTAAAGGTGGAATTAAGAATAGAACATCGGTAACTTAAAATGAATCCTAGGGGAATGCATAAAGGTTGGCATTTCACCCTTAATAGGGACAGTATGAGTTTTGACAGGATGAATTGGAAAGGATTAAGGTAATAACAACCTTTAAGAATCAGTGGAGAATTTTTTCAGAAGAATATAGACAATGGTTCTAGTAGTAGTAAATGGTATTTTGATATGCCCTGTATCTAAGGAATACAGGAGGAACGATTCAAGGATAACCCTAGAGGTTTTACAAGGAGAAAGGTAATATTCAAAATTTTCAAGAATAGAAATGTTGATAAAGGAAATATGACGTAATTATATTGATGCCAAGTGAGGCACGTGTTAAACCACGAGAAATTATGGATCGAACCAGTAATGGTCGAAATTGTTCAGGGTAATTAGGACTTAAAAAAAAATGTTCTAAGTATGATTGAGAGTCAGTCTTGACAGTGATTAGCCTCTAAAGACTGAGGCAATAACTTATGGAAAAAATGGTGATATTTTTTTCCCATCTGATTTTAAGGAAAACATCTTCACTCAAGCAGTGATCGGAAATAAGGTAGAAAATTTATTTGGAGGTGGTTAAAATGACATTGACTGTAAGGAAATTTTACTATCAGGAAAGGCCAAAGAGGTGGCCGACACTTTAAAGGTAAGTGGATAATTATAGGCGCGTGTGCCAAAAGAATACAGTGATGATGGTTAAAAATGTGAAGGTTGAATTATGGTTTGGAAGATTGACATTCCTTCTGATGACTGTGCAATACCCAACCGTAATAGTAGTTGGTAAAGGTTTAATTCGTGTAATCGCCATGAACGGGCTATCTATCTTAGAAGGTCCTATCTTGAGATAAGCCAGGACCATGTTTCAAAAAGGACTAGACGAACCTTTGAGTAAGTCTTCTATTTAAGGCATATGATTTAGAATGGTATTAACCTGCTATCGTTGCTTTCATTGAAACTCTTCTGCAATTTTATCTGCTTCATGTCATGTATGTATGTCAGGATCAGGAGTGTTCTTCATGAATCAGAAATGGTGATTATGTTACCTCCTTAGAAGGATTTGATACGACATGTATGGACTCCGTATGGTTAGCTATTAAGACTTCATGGAAAATGAATGACTACAGTAGGTCAGTGGTGGACTATAGTAAGGCAGCAATGATTCTGTGAGTATTGAGCTGATTACAACCGTGAGAGTTGTATTGGAATGGGTGTTGAGATTGAGTACCACTAATCGGGTCGTGGTAGTGTATAAGTTATCATTGATAGACTAATTAAGTAGAGTATCTACCTATTGTATATTTATTCTTTCTTATCAATAGAGAGTCGTATTATTATACGAGGAAGGTTGCGGTGCAAGCATAGAACTCTAGTAACGATGATGTCTAGAATGAGATCCCAGGTTCGATTTTCGATGTCGAAGGAGTTTCAAAGGTGATTATGTATAAGCTCGAGGAAGAGCATGGGTCCATAGAATGATGGACGGAATGGCGAAAATATTTAGGCATGGGAAATACGATGCTATAATACTTGATGCTGATATAAATACGTTTATGTTTTGTTCTCCTATGACAAACCTCTATAGTTCAGAGGTAGGTTCCAAGCCAGATATTTGGTGGCAGTATATTTTTTTCATATATATACAATTCTCTTCAATTCGTTCTTTTCTCTTCTTTTCATTTTATGTAAGCTGAGAAGAACAACCCTTCCAGAAAGGGGAGGTATTGCCGAATGACTATCTATCTGTGTGATAGAAGCCTAGTAGGATACCAGCTATTGTTTAATTGCTTGTCAAGTACTAAAGGCTGGCCACCTTCTGTACTAACCATGCGATATAACAAGTGTTCAAGATCTTAGTGATCTCTCAATAAATTCCTTTACTTCTATTTGATTGATCAAATTTTGGAAAATAGAAACAACTGAAAAAGGAGTAATAAAGTGGTGGTAGTATGCGGAATGGGAACACATTCGTGATACTAAGGTTGACGTGGTTATTAAAAGGTTATAGAACGCTAACGAGCAAAAGTATAACCAGTATAATATTAGGAACGGAAGGTGATAGCGATTACGAACTGGAAAAGAATGGGTATTGAGAAGCAAAAGTTCTAATGATTAGAAGCTATGATGAGAGTCTGTGTAATAGACTTGAAAGAATTTGGAATGATCACTTAATGCGGATTGAGTTATCTTACGACAATAGATCATATGTCAGTATTGAGGTATCGCCTTATGAGATCCTTGAGGGAAGACAATGTCGATCTCCCTTACGTTAGGATGAAGTTGTAGAGCGCAAGATGCTCGGACCCGCAGTAGTCCAAAGGACCAAGGATATAATAGATCTAATCAGAGGACGACTGGTAGTAGCCAGGAAGGACATAAGAAGTATGTCGATTTGACTCGAAAGGACAAAGAATAGGAAGGAGGCTTGTTAAAAGTATTCCCTTGAAAAGAATTAATGAGATTCGGAAAGAAAGGAAAGCTAAGTCCACCAATTGTTGGACCCTTGGATATATTAAGGAGTATTGGGAAGTTAGCATATGAGCTAGCCTTACCCCAGAACATGTAGCGAGTCATAACGCGTTTCGCGTATCAATGTTAAGAAAGGGTAATTCGGATGCCAGATAAATAGGGGCATAGGAGCGCATAGACATGCAACCAGACGTAACCTATATGGAGCAACCAGGAAGGGTTATAGAGTGAAAAGGAACAAGTGCTTAGGAGAAGGATTATCAAACTAGGCAGAGTTTGGTGGTAGGACCACAATGTGGGAAAATTTACTCGAGAGTTAGAAAGTGTAATGCTAGAAAAGCATCCCCAACTGTTTTCTATCTGATTCCGGGACGGAATCCTTTTAAGGAGGGGAGACTGTAATAACCCCAATTTTTGGAGATTTTGAAACCCTTATGAATAGTGTTTTTGCTGAATGAGAAAACTTTTCATGCCATACTATGTAGGGGTTCTGTTATTGATCTTCTGGGATATTATTAGTACTCTATATGGTATATAAGTGTATGTAAAGATCGTCAGAATCCAATTCCGAACACTTTGATTTTTCCCGGAAATCCACTAGATACGGAAAGAATTGAGAAAAAGGTAACAGGATAAAAAGGATTTAAATTAAAGGATTATAGGAGAGGATCATAAAAGGAATATAATATATTGAGAAAGGTTAAGGGAACCTAAGTAATAAGATCCCGGGTATGATCCCTCAAACGATAAACGAGAACGAAAGATAAGCGAACCGTAAAACAAATAAGTGACCAAGAGACAAGCTTGTACAAGAAGCCAGGGATTGTGACATCATCAAACCACAAGGTGTGGACAAGTGGGAGCATTATGACATGTGCAAGGTGACATAGGCATGACAAAAAAGGAAGGAGGTGTGGTGGCTTTGTAACCACACAAATTCAAGGGCAACAAGGTAATTAACTAAATCAAACACAAAAACAAGCCAACCAAGCCAACCAAGCCAAGCAAAATCATTTTTCATCAAAATCAAAAAGCAACCAAGGCATGGTTCATCTTTGCTCTCGGCTTTTTACTATTCAAAAGAGCAAGAAATTCAAAATCAAAGATCCAAGCTTCCTAAATTGGTGAGTTAATTCCCTAATCATCTTCATGCTTAGTTAAGGCTATATCATGAGTTTAAGCCATCAATTCCTTCTCCATCTTCTCCATTTAATCAAAGAAGAAGACTATGAATAGTGTTTTCAAGTTTTTAACTTGAAGTTTTTCTTGTTTTTCTTGAAGATCTAAGCATTCTTAAGACTTCTCAAAGCTTCTTAAGGCTTCTTAGCTCCTCCCACCACTCAAAGGAAGGTATACCATCTCCAAACCCTAGATTCCTATATATTATAAGATGATTTTGATTAGTAGGGTGCTATTGTAGCTTGTTGTTGTGATTTAGAGTTTGGGATTTGAAATGGTAGTGAAATGGAATGGTGAATGTTGTGGTTTTGATTAAAAGGACTTAAGTATGATTAAAGTTAAGCTTAGGCATAAGTATGAATGATTAAATTGAATTGGTTGGGGTTGTTATGATGTGATGAGGATGAATGTTGGTTGTATGTTGGATTTGAGGTTGATTTGGAATGGTTTTGAATGGTTTAAAATATTGGAAATCGCGTAAGCATAGCCGTCGTAACGTCCGATTTTCTTTGGACTGTTTTTGTGCATAGCATTAGGACCCGAGAACCCCCTGCTAGATTATGACCACTGCCATGTTTAGATAGCTCATGTTACGAGCTTCATTTTGATATGTAGTTCGTTCGATTCCGATGCACGGTTTAGGAGAAACGACCGTTTCAAGTAACGGCGTTTCGCGAACGAAACTTTTCCCCTCGCCTTACTTTGAAACATAGGTTAAAGACCAAAAAGGGTTAATTAATGTATGAAATATTTATGGTAAGTGTGTTAGGCAGTTGGTAAGACACTCGCGAAGGAATCGCTTTAAAACTCGTAAAGGTTAAATTATTAAAAATGGTGGAGCCGAGGGTACCCGAGTGACTTAAGCGAATCAGTGAGCGCAAAACAAGCGTTAGAGTCTAAGTTAGTTAAAGTATAGATTTACAAGTGACTTTGGTTTAATTCCAACTTACTTGTTGTTTATAGGTTACCAGACTCGTCCCGAGCCATTCGTAACCCCAGTCGCTCAGGCAAGTTTTCTACCCGATATACTGTTGTTGTGATGTAGATATATGTATATGCATTATCTTGTGATAGTGCATGATTGTTATTAGCAAATTTTGTGATATATTGGAGCATGCTGATATGGTATATATGCATGTCTGTTTCGTAATCTGGTTATTTATCTGTTGATTTCAATGCTTATAGTTGCATAATACCTATGCTAGAAATAAGCAAGTAGTTGCGTATACCCTTAGTATAGGGGATAAAAGGTGAACATATTTCTAAACCGGGAGTCGATGTTCCCGAGTATATTATATATATATATATATATTTATATATATATATGGATATAGTTTTTAAAACTATGGATCGAATAAGGTTTATTCGATACCTTTATTTTACTTAATTGAATATTAATTTGAGTATTCATTCGAGGGCTTATGACTCAGTTTATTTTATTATTTGAATATTATTTGAATATTCATTCGAGGGCTTATGACTCAGTTTATTTTATTATTTGAATATTCATTCGAGGGCTTATGACTCAGTTTATTTTATTATTTGAATATTATTTGAATATTCATTCGAAGGCTTATGACTCAGTTTATATTATTTAATGAATATTATTTGAATATTCATTTGAGGATCTATGACTCCGATTATTTGCTGAGGTATATTCTTTATTTTATTAAAGAATAAGGTGTCAATAATCAAACTTATTTTCGATTATTCAAATAAAGATAATACTTTCATATAAGTATATCTTTGGTTATTTAATACTCGTTTCAAGTATAAGTTTTAATACTTCTACTTCAATTATTTGTATAAAGATTATTCTTTATAGGAATATTATTTAAATAATAATATTCAGACATTTTCTAAATATATTGGGACTGATTTACTTCATTAAATCAGCATTACTCCAAACATTCTTAAAAATGTTTTCGAGTCTTCAAAATGATTTTAAAAGTTAGAGCGGATCCCAAAACTCGTTTTCCGATTTAAGATCTTCCTTTCGAAGGAGACTTGAATATTCGCTCAAAATCTTGGGGATCCGGCTCTGTGGTGTATTTTATATTCGCAACATGGTTGCTGTTTTGAGAAAACAATTTGATTACTTGCCCAATGTTCGGGAAGTAAGTCCATCTGATTGAGTCGGCATAAGCGACAGGCCGGGGTACGGTCTATGAATGTGTAAGTGGCTGGGTGGCAGTCCATCAACGCGTAAGAGGCCGGGTGGCGGTCCAGCACAAGGTCCTTATGTGGCCAGGGTGATGACCGGTGGGGGATTCATCCATCTACTAGTAGAAAAGGTTACTTATTGGTATCTTTGCCTGATCAGCAAGATATCTGGTTTATGCCAAAATTCTTTTCCTTCCAAATTCATTGGATATTGCAACTCTATTCATACTTTACATGACAGAGGTTTTCAGGAAATGTATGGGAGATATATATGAATATATTTATATATCGGGACTTAATGAAGTATCTCGTAACTTCATTATTTATAATGATATTCAAAGATTGAATCTATTCAAATCTTGTCTTGTAGTCTCATCTATGTGATGAACCTTTGAAACTAATTATAACTTGAACGGTGGTAGTTCAAGTAGTATTTGGAAAAGATATAAGTATATTGGAGTATCTGGTAACTTCATTTTTTTTAAACTTATATCTAGTAAATGATTATCTTATGCATGACAAAGATTTTCAGAAAAACGTTGAGACAAGGTTAGATATATGAGATCACCTTGCAACGGTATTTTTATACAGTTATACACTGGAACTCTGTGTGTATTATGCATGGAAGAGGACTTCCCATATTTTGAAAAGTATATATGTATATATATATACTGAATATTTTGCGACTTCATCGCATTAAGATATCAACTTGGTTCATTTCTTTCGACCAAGACTTTCATGAGTGCTATGAGAAGGCTCATATATTGTTAATCTTTATACATATTATTTTGGTGGGCTTGCTGCTCACCCTTGCTTTCTTCTTTCATCACACAACAACAGTTAGGAAAGATGGCCAGACTCCAGCAGACCCAGCGCAAGCGCGTGGGAAGCGTCCCGCGTCTTCCCATTGATGTTGTAGCTGCTATAGCTGCAGAGGTAGATCTATTGTAGATCAGACCATCTACTTTTGAGAATCAATTATGTATAATTATAACTTGTGGCAGATAATGGCAATTAACTGTAAATTTATCAAGTAATCATTTTGGGTTGTAATAACTTTTAAATTGTGGATTCAAAGACTTGTACTTATTTAAATTTCATCTCTGAGACTATAACGGGTTGTGGTGTGTGTTAGTGTGGGGTCACAGCATAAGGTTATTTATTATTAATTAAGTGAAGTGATATTGTGGAAAGAAAGACCGTGACGACCCGGATCCCCGACCCCGGATCTGGGGGTATTACAATTATTGAATCCAGCTTCTCAGAGTTATATGTCTTTAAGTCAGCTATCTCTTTTTTCAATTTATCCACACTGAGATTCTGTCTTGAGTGTTGGATCTTCATTAAATGCAAAGAGTCTAGGTGAGCTTGAAGAACAGCCTTGGTACCAGCATCTGAAGCTTCCTGAAGGGCCTGCTGAATAGCTATTACTTGTTTTACCAAAGACACCTCAAATTGCCCTGGTGAAAATTCCTTTGCCCATGCCCATTTAGGTAAACTGAAAGCAGAACTTGGGTCTTCAGCTCCCCCTACGTTCATGCTTCCATCCAAAGAACCAGAGTCATCATCATCAGAATTTACTCCAAATTCTTCATATGGCTCTCCAGCTTGAGAAGGCATTCTATTCACAGCAGCTTTATCTCTTTGAAGAGATTCTGTGGTGTGCACTAAATTCAAAGTCTGCTCTGCCTCCACATTGCCCTGAGCAGCCAACAGTTGATAGGCTGAAACAGGGTGAGTAAAAGTGTCAGCATCCAAGGAAATGTTATCAATTACAGCTTTGTAATGTTGCTGAAATTGTCTTTCCTTTTCAGCATCATCCACAATCATTGACTCACTAGCAATGGCTGGTTCCATCCTTATTTCTCCAGTACCTGCCTTTCTCTCATATTCTCTCTTTTATTGCATCAGGGTCTCATCCTGGCTCCCCACCCTCACACCCTCACCTTCACCTACTAAGGTGGGACTCCTCTCACTCACTTTTGCCAATCCTGAATGAATGGATTGCTGAGATTCACTCTTTTCCTCTCCTTTTGCCTGGGAGCAACCCAGCCTCTCACTCAATACACTCTCCTCTCTCAGTCCTAAGAGTGATTGTATTACCACCAAATCTTCTGCACTTGAAATTATTGAAGTTTGAAGTTGTGCAGAGACACTCGACGGATAAGTGATATCCGTCGGGTGAGTGGTAAAGCTATCCGACGGATAACTGCTGTTAAGCCTATCCGTCGGGATACAATCACTACTCGACGGATGAGCAATATCCATCGAGAGAGTAGAAATGAATGAGGTGGGAAGAGAAACTATTGTTGACTCTGTGTTGATTGAAGTTATTTGAGGCACAGATGTCACAATAGAATCAGAAAGAATTGGCAAGTGAGCCAACAAATCATCTAAAAGATAATGCTCACTTGTACTGGATTTTGGCTTCCCCAACAGAGTTAAAGAAGGGGAATCAGGAATTGAAGTGTTTATCATGTCCACTTCCAGTGAGTTAGTTGGTGAGTATTGTGTTTCAGTGGCTTCTATAATGAGAGAATTTGGCTGTGACTCCATATTTATTGGAGCCACATCAATCTGAATTTGAGAAGGTGCAGGGACTGTGTCTTTAGCACCAGTTTGCACTAAGTGTGTCCCCTGTGCATCCCCAGTTGTTTTGGATTTCTTCTTTCTAGTATAAGTTTGGTGTGAGCTTGTGTCCCTAACCCTCTTGGTTTGTGCTCTTGGATGAGAGCTTTGTTTAATAGCCACACCCTTTTGGGAGGATGCAGCTAGAAGTGAGCTTTTGTCCTTTTTAAGCACTCCAATTTTTGGGAAACTGCAGTGTGGCTAGGCTGGGATTCACTCAACTCTCCAACCTTATCCTTGGGGTTTCTTTGATGTTCACCCCTTCCCTCACCTATCTTACCCTCCTTCACACTCCCCTCTTTGGTTTTGGTAGTTTTTTGAACTGGTACCTTTTGAGAGATACCAGAGGGGGTTTTCTTTGATTTGGATTTAGAAATTGCAGTTGTTTTGGCAGCTTTGGTAGGCAACTGTTTGGTCATTATCACAGTTGCCATAGCTATGCCTGAAGTCAAAGAAATAGAAGAGATTGGAATAGTTGAGGGTCTGGATGAACTTACCTCACTTACCTGAGGTGTCAGCATTACAGGAAAATAGAACATTGGCACATCCTTGTGATGGTTGGCTCTGTTCAAGTCTGCAATGATTCTTCTCTCTTGAACCCAACAAGCTAATTTGTTGTTTGGGTTCTCAAGTTCAATCTCTTGACAAAGATGGTTAGCCAAAAGCATAAAAAATCTAGCATAGTAAATATTCTTTCCTCTTTTGGCTAAGTCACCTAGTTTAAAACCTAACTCATACACAACAAGGTCACTGAAATTGTAATATTTATCTGTAACTAGCATGTATAGCATGTTAAGCATGGAAATTTTCACAGAATCAAAATTACTGATTTTTCCAGAAAAGACTTTAGTTACTACATCACACAAGTAACTCCATTCCTTCCTAAGACCTAGTCTTCTAATTTCACTTAGTTTTGCAGTAGGAAGTGCATAATGAATGGAATTGAGCATATTGACAATATCAGTGTCAGTGTGTGGTGCAGTTACATTATCATCAGGATTCTTGAAACATGCTTTTATGACATCACTATTGATACAGAAATCATTACTTTTGATGGTTAGAGTGATGGTTTTGTCAGTAGAGTTATAGATTGCTGTTGTCCACATCTCCTCAACAACTTCACAATAAATTGTGGGTGATTCCAGCATGGCAAAACTTAACTTGCAGTTGTTCACGAAGTCCATCATCTTATGATAGTCTTCAGATTGCTGAATCCCCTTATTGATCAAGGCGGTGAAGTTGTTCTTCTCATAGATGAACCCAGTCTGTGACATGATCTTAACTACGGGTGCCATTGTTAGAGAAGAAAAACTTGAAAAGAAAGAGGATTTTTGCTTGAGAGAGAATGAAGTAACACAATTGAATTTGAGAATGATAAAAGAAAATGATTAGAATGAAATAAGCTTTTATACTTTACTCAAAATCAACTGATAAAAATAATAAAGAGAAGTAAATTACCCAATAGAAATTGTCTAAAATAGCCATTTTTAAAATAAACTGTAAAAATTCCACCCATTATCCGTCGTGTAATGCTTACAAACTGTAAGTATACTCGATGGATAATGTTCAGGGAATTAACGGTTAAGATTTAGACACTTCGACGGATGAGGATAAGTTGATATCCGTCGAGCTTTAAAGTACTCCAGAAAAGTAATTGATTTTTATTTACAATTTGTATATCGACGGATGACTCAACTCGATGGATAAGGGTCATCCGTCGAGATGCAAATTTTGACTTAGCCCAAATTTTCATCCAAGACTAAAAATCAGTTAAATTTCTGGCTACTTTTCAACTTGCAAAATAATTCAGATAAATTCAAGAGTAATTAAGCATACCTAACTCACTTACCAACCTAGAAAAGGTGGATTCATCCAGTGGCTTGGTAAAAATATCTGCAAGTTGCTTCTCACTTGGAACAAAATGTAACTCTACAGTACCATTCATTACATGTTCCCTTATGGAATGGTACTTGATATCTATATGCTTTGTCCTTGAATGTTGCACTGGATTTTCAGTGATGGCAATTGCATTTGTGTTGTCACAGAAAATAGGAATCCTTTCAACTTGCAAACCATAGTCTAGCAATTGATTTTTCATCCATAAAATCTGTGCACAGCAACTGCCAGCAACAATATATTCAGCTTCAGCTGTAGAAGTAGAAACTGAATTTTGCTTTTTACTGAACCAGGACACAAGCTTGTCTCCTAAAAATTGACAGGTTCCTGTTGTGCTTTTTCTATCAATTCTGCAACCTGCATAATCTGCATCTGAATAACCAGTTAGATCAAAGCCAGAATCTCTAGGATACCAAATGCCAAGGTTTGGTGTTCCTTTGAGATATCTGAAGATTCTCTTAATAGCTATTAAATGAGACTCTCTAGGATCAGCCTGAAATCTAGCACACAAACATGTAGCAAACATTATATCTGGCCTACTAGCTGTTAAGTACAGAAGTGAGCCAACCATGCCTCTATAACTTGAAATATCCACAGACTTTTCAGTAGTGTTTAGTTCAAGCTTAGTTGAAGTGGCCATGGGAGTTTTTGCAGATGTGCAATCCATTAGATCAAACTTCTTTAAAAGATCAAAAATATATTTAGTTTGACTAATGAATATCCCATCACTAACTTGCTTAACTTGTAAACCAAGAAAGTAAGTTAGTTCTCCCATCATACTCATTTCATACTTGCTTTGCATCAGTTTGGCAAACTTTTTACAAAGTTTCTCATCTGTAGAGCCAAAAATAATATCATCTACATAAATTTGAACAAGTATGCTAGAGCCATTCACATTTCTAAAAAATAAAGTTTTATCTACAGTACCTCTTGTGAAGTGATTTTCCAAAAGGAACTTTGATAAAGTGTCATACCAGGCTCTAGGTGCTTGCTTCAGTCCATAAAGTGCTTTCAGTAGATAATAGACATACTCTGGGAAATTTGGATCTTCAAAGCCAGGAGGTTGACTTACATACACTTCTTCCTCCAAATCTCCATTCAGAAAGGCACTTTTGACATCCATTTGATAGACCTTGAAATTGGCATGGGCTGCATAGGCTAAGAAGATTCTGATGGCTTCAAGTCTTGCAATAGGAGCAAATGTTTCATCAAAATCTATTCCTTCTTGCTGACAATAGCCTTTAGCAACCAATCTTGCTTTGTTCCTTACTACTATGCCATTTTCATCCATCTTGTTTCTGAATACCCATTTGGTGTCTATTGGATTCTTTCCTGTAGGCTTAGGTACCAGCTTCCATACTTTATTCCTTTCAAATTGGTTTAACTCCTCCTGCATAGCTAAAATCCAATCAGGATCTAACAAGGCTTCTTCTACCTTCTTTGGTTCTTCCTTAGACAGGAAGCTGCTGTATAGACATTCTTCTTGAGTTGCTCTCCTGGTTTGAACTCTGGAAGAAACATCACCAATGATCAGTTCAAAGGGGTGATCTTTTGTCCATTTTCTTGATTGAGGTAGATTAGCCCTAGATGAAGAGACCTCAATGTTGTCTTGATGTGTGATTGAGTTTTGATTGCTAGAAACTCCCCCTGATTTTGTGGATCTTTGATTTGAGATTGGGGTGCTTTCTATGGGTGATCTGCCTTGACTTCCTGCTCCTTTTGATAACCCGACGGATGGTGAATTTTCAGTGCAGGTTGTCTTCCGACGGATAATACAGATTGCCTTCCGACGGATGAAGCATTATGTAACTCGACGGATGTTGAGTTTTGTGCTTCATTTGAAGTAGATTTGTCTGCATTATCCTTAGACACCGTTTCTTGATCACTCTCATCATCACTTTCATCACTGACCATCTCAACATTGTCGAATTTGAGGCTCTCATGGTAATCTCCATCTTTTAGTCCTTCAATCTTTTTATCATCAAACACAACATGTATAGATTCAACAACAATGTTGGTTCTTAGATTGTAGACTCTATATGCTTTACCAACAGCATATCCAATAAAAATTCCTTCATCTGCTTTAGCATCAAACTTCCCATTTTGATCAGTTTGATTTCTCAGAATATAGCATTTACAGCCAAAGACATGAAGAAAGTTCAGAGTTGGCTTCTTGTTCTTGAACAATTGATAAGGTGTCATGCATCTTGCTTGATTAATTAGAGAGATGTTCTGAGTGTAGCATGCAGTGTTTACAGCTTCAACCCAGAAGTATGTTGGTAGTTTTGATTCTTCAAGCATTGTCCTTGCAGCTTCAATAAGAGATCTATTCTTTCTTTCCACTACTCCATTCTGTTGTGGAGTCCTTGCTGCTGAGAACTCATGCAAGATTCCATTTTCCTCACAAAATGCTCTCATGACATGGTTCTTGAACTCAGTTCCATTATCACTCCTGATTCTTCTAACTTTGAAATCAGGATGATTGTTAACTTGCCTTATGTGATTGATGATGATTTCACTAGCTTCATCCTTGGACTTTAGGAAATAGGTCCAAGAGAACTTTGAGAAATCATCTACAATTACTAGGCAAAATATTTTCTTTGAGATTGACAATATATTGACTGGTCCAAACAAATCCATATGAAGCAGTTGTAGAGGCTCTTCAATTGCTGAATCAAGTTTCTTCCTGAATGATGCTTTAATCTGCTTCCCTTTTTGGCAGGCATCACACAGTCCATCCTTTGTAAATTCCACCATAGGAATGCCTCTAACTAGCTCTTTCTTTACCAGCTCATTCATGGTCTTGAAGTTCAAATGGGATAGCTTCTTGTGCCATAGCCAACTTTCATCTTGACTTGCTTTACTGAGAAGACAAGTTACAGATTCTGCTTTAGTTGAGTTGAAGTCAGCTAGATACACATTTCCTCTTCTCACACCAGTAAGAACCACTTTGTTGTTTTGATTATTAATCACAACACAGGTTTCTTTGTCGAAGGTTACTGAGTTGCCTTTATCACAAAGCTGGCTGATACTCAACAGATTGTGTTTGAGACCATCCACTAAGGCAACCTCTTCAATGATGACATTGTCCTTTGAAATCAAGCCATATCCCACAGTATAACCTTTGTTGTCATCTCCAAAAGTGATACTTGGGCCAGCTCTCTCTTCAAACTCTGTGAGCAGGGTAGAATCACCAGTCATGTGTCTTGAACAACCACTATCCAAGTACCAAAGATTCCTTCTGTTTCCCTGCACACATCAAAATCAAATCAAGTTGATTTTGGTACCCAAGTTTCCTTGGGTCCTGCCTTGTTAGCTTTCTTCTTCTGTTTCTTAGGTCTTAACTCATTTGACTTAGGAATTTCAGATTCTTTCTTAGTCATTTGGGTTGGGCTTTTGAAACCACTAGATGCAACAAAATTATTATGCATGTTATGACTAACAGGAAATGGCATGCTTGGTGCAAACATGTTATTCCAGTAAGGCATGCTAAATGGCATTTGAGGCATATTGTATGCAGCATAATATGGATTAGGTGCAAATGGCATATTAGCAAACTGTGCATTCATGTTCTGTGTAGGCATAGCATTTACAGGCATGGGAGGCATGACATTCATGTTAGAGAATTGAGGCTGAACAGACATGGGAGTAGGCATGGCATATTTGCAATTAACAGACAAATGATTTACACTACCACACTTGACACAGATTTTTCTAGGAGCATATTTGTCAGGTGTGTAGTTATTATGTTTGTTAATCCCTACTTTACCATTCCTATTGTTTTTCCTTTTAGTCTCTGTTTTTATCTCTATCTTCTCAAGTCTGTCACTTAACTGTTTGACAGTCATGTGACCAACATTAGCCTTCTTCCCTTTCTTGGCTTGACTTGACTCTCCTGAAACAAAGTTCTTGGAAACAGACCCATACTTTTCATTTAGCTTGGTTAATTTGGCTTTGCTAATGGGTTTGCTCACAGCCGACGGATGAGGATTTTTATCATTCGACGGATAACACTTTTTTTATCCGACAGATAGTCCTCATCATCCGTCGAGTCTACATCTGTCAGCAATCCATCTACCAAAATAGGTTCTAGTTTCTCCTTATTCTTTTTCCAGGCTTCATCACAAAAAGACTCAATTCCTTGAACCTTGGTGATTTGAGCATGAACATCTCTGGATGTTTTCCATGCTTTAATCACCTCCTGTTCACGATCGAGCTGCTTGTTTAAAATTTCTTCCTTTTTCAAGGACTCAGTTAATTCCTCCTTGGCAATTCTACACTCAATTTTTAGTTTCTCAAACTCAACAAACTGAGACTCAAGCACATTATTCCTCTCACTCAAAAATAAGTTGTTTTCTTTGATTTTAGCATTTTCTTTAGTGAGGGACTTAAGTGTAACACGCAAATGATACAATTCTGTAGACATGTCATTTATTGCATCATTACACTCAGCTTTAGATAAATGTGCAAGGTTTGTAGTGATTACCTGGTTGCTTGAGGAACTTGTCTCTGTTTCATCAGACTTGGCCATAAGGGCTAGATTGACATAGCTGACATCCTCATCTTCATCCAAACCATCAGCTGCCCAGTCATTCTCTTGTGTAATAAAAGCCCTTTCCTTCTGTTCGAGTAGATCAAAGTATTTTTGCTTATAATCCACAGACTCAAATCTTTTCTTACTGGAATCTGACTTTCTACACTCATTTGCAAAATGCCCTGCCAAGCCACATTTGAAACACTTGAATTTTGATTTATCCACCATGTTTCTATTTGGCTTGGCAGCTCCAAAGTTCTTCTTGAACTTGAGCTTGGCAAATCTTCTTGAAAGGAATGCTAGGTGCTCATCAATGTCCTCCATGTCATCTTGACTTAATGAATCTTCACTTTCTGCAGCTAGCCCTTTACCCTTGCTTTCACAGGCCTTTGAAGTTGATTCCACAGCTTTCATCTTCACTTCCTTCTCCTTTTCTAGTTCAGCCACTAGTGCAATGGATCCTCCTTTCTTCTTTCCTCTCTCCATTCTTTCATCCTGCTCTATCTCAAGCTCATAGGTCTTCAGAATGCCATACAGTATCTCCAAAGTAAACTCCTTATAATCTTGTGAGTTTCTCAATGAGACTGTCATTGGTTTCCATTCCTTTGGAAGAGATTTGAGAAATTTCAGATTGGAGTCTTTAGTCTGATAGACTCTTCCATGCAATTTAAGAGCATTTAGTAGCTTTTGGAATCTACTAAAAATGTCAGTGAGTGACTCACTTTCTTCATTGTGAAAATGCTCATATTGCTGAATCAGGAGCTGCATTTTATTTTCTCTTACTTGCTCAGTACCATAACAGATTATCTGTATTGTGTCCCAAACTTCCTTGGCTGTCTTGCAGTTGATGATGTTATCAAACATGTCTGCATCAACACCATTGAACAGAATGTTCATGGCCTTTTTATCTTTCCTGACTTGTTCAATATCAGATTCAGACCATTCATGCCTTGGCTTTGGAACAGATGGTTCATTTCCTGTTGCAGCTCTCATTGGAATATGAGGGCCTCTTTCTATGCAGTCCACATAGGCCTCATCTTGAGAAAGCATATGAAGATGCATCTTTACCTTCTAATGATGGTAATTATCTTTATCAAGAAAAGGAATCTTGACTCCAACATCTTTCTTGTTCATCTTGCTGAATTGTTTTGATCTTTAAACTCTTTGTCGATTAAGAGCTTGCTCTGATACCAATTGTTAGTCCCTTAACAATATAGCAAGAATTACAGAAGGGGGGTTGAATGGAATTCTTGAAACTTTTTCTTGAAATAAAAATGTTCAACTCGATTATGGATATATTTGTTTTGATTAGCACAATGCGGAATATAAACTTGAATGAATCAAAACATAAGTAATTAAAAACAAGAGTCTTTAAAAACTTTCTGGTGGATTTAAACAATTCCACCAGAGATATATTTAATATATCGAGAGGAATTTGTGTGAAGAAATGCTCACAGCTGCTTACACAAAATAGAACTGCTAAGAACACAGGAAATGCTAAAGATAGTGCTTACAAAGATTTCTCTGTTGTTGTTTCTTAGCTATCTCAGTCATTTTTCTATTTTCTACTCTCTTGGTTTATATATTACCAAGATTACAAAGTCAAAAGAACTGAACAAATATAAAATCTAACAGTCTTGATCTTTGCTGCTTTTCGTCCTCTATTACCCAGTTAATGGGCTTCCACAGTGTATTTGTATCCAACTCAACGGCTGTGTGTCAGCTTTTACTGTTCAACTGATGTTTGAATTCTTGATATGATCATCCGTCGACTTTCAGATCATCCGTCGATGACATGATTGATCATCCGTCGACTGCTATGTTAAACATCCGTTGATAGTCATTTGATCATCCGTCGAAGCTTTGTTAATCATCCGTTGGTAACTATTTTGGCACTTGACTTCATTTCACTTATACAGAATTACAAGACATTGCTTATGTACAGTTAATCAACCTATTCTGCATATCTAGTTAAAGTCAACATGACTTATATGCTACTTCAGATTCTATACAAAGGTGCATACAACACTGTGCTACAAACTTATTATTATATAAGCTACTCACTCGATGGATAATAAGTTAATCATCCGTCGGGACTATAATGAGTTATCCGTCGGGACTATAATTCTTATCCGTCGAGTGCTACATTATTTCACTAAGTAAAATCTACTTAGATGTTTTGTTTAGGTAATCATCAAGTACACAACATATTCACAACACATCTGAAACACCATACTCACCAACAAACTCTCTGGAAGTGGATATGATAAACACTTCAATTCCTGATTCCCCTTCTTTAACTCTGTTGGGGAAGCCAAAATCTAGTGGAAGTGAGCATCATCTTTTAGATGATTTTTTGGCTCACTTTCCAATTCTTTCAGATTCTATTATGACATCTGTGCCCCAAATATCATCAATTAACACAGTGTCAACAATAGTTTCTCTTCCCACCTCATTCATTTCTACTCTATCGATGGATATTGCTCATCCATCGAGTAGTGATTGTATCCCGACGGATAAGCCTACAGCAGTTATCCGTCGGATAGCATTACCATTCACTCGACGGATATCACTTATCCGTCGAGTATCTCTGCACAACTTCAAACTTCTATTATTTCAAGTGCAGAAGATTTAGTGATTGTACAATCACTCTTAGGACTGAGAGAGGAGAGTGTATTGAGTGAGAGGCTGGGTTGCTCCTAGGCAAAAGGAGAGGAAACAAGTGAAAGTCAGGAATCCATTTATTCAGGATTGGCAAAAGTGAGTGAGAGGAGTCCCACCTTAGTAGGTGAAGGTGAGGGTGTGAGGGTGGAGAGCCAGGGTGAGACCCTGATGCAACAAAAGAGAGATTTTGAGAGAAAAGCAGGTAAAGAAGTAATAAGGGTGGATACAACCATTGCTCATGAGTCAATGATTGTGGATGATGCTGAAAAGGAAAGAAAATTTCAGCAACATTACAAGGCTGTAATTGATAATATTTCCTTGGATGCTGACACTTTTACTCATCCTGTGTCAGCCTATCAATTGTTGGCTGCTCAGGGAAATAAGGAGGCAGAAAAGACATTAAATTTGGTGCATACTTCAGAATCTCTGAAAAGGGATAAAGCTGCTGTCAATTTAATGCCTCCTACAGCTGATGAGCCATCTGAATAATTTGGAGTAAATTCTAATGATGATGACTCTATTTCTTTGGATGGAAGCATGAACTTAGGGGGAGATGAAGGCCCAAGTTCTGTTCCAAATTTACCTGAATGGGAATGGACAAAGGAATCTACACCAGGACAATTTGGTGTATCTTTGGTTAAACAGGTCATGGCTATTCAAAAGGCCCTTCAGGAAACTTCAGATGCTGGTACCAAGGCTATTCTTCAAGCTCACCTAGACTCTCTACATCTCATGAAGATCCAATAATTAAGACAGAATCTAAGTGTGGATGAACTCAAAAAGGATATAGTTGACTTAAAGACCTACAATTCTGAGAAGCTGGATTCAGTCATGCCATATGGTACCATGCATGATCTATTACTAAGATTGAGGAGATAATCATATTCTGAAAAGAAGCTGGCCAAGCTGGAAGATAGAGTTCAAGTTATTGAGAATTCAGTGGCTACCCTTCTTCAAAATCAACAGACTCAGACAAATCTTCTCATGCAACTGGCTAAAGCACAAGGCCTAACCCCTCAACTTGATGATAACAAAAAGGGGGAGAGAGAACCAAGTGAGGGGGAGAAACTTCAAGTTCAAATCAGCAAAGTAATTGTACCTTCAATTACTGTCTCCAAGCCACCAGTTGCAGATGGTATAGATCTAATTAAAGCAGCAGCAACAAATTTGAAAGTTGCTGAGAAAGGAAAGTTGGGTTTGATCAACTGGGATAAGATTGATGAGGAGATACATAAAAAGTTTGACCTTGTCAAGGAGCCAGTTAAGTCAGCCATCCATCACTCTCAACTCAAGCAAATCAGTGTGAATGAGATGAGCATGAATTATCTGGTAAAATGATAATCTTCCTGCATCAAGTCTACAAAGGCTGAAATAAGTCTTAAACCAAGGGCAAACTATCCAAAATCATCTTTGAAGAACCCCTTGGACATTGTGTATGAGACACCCAAGCCTGATGAGAAGAAGCTTCTGTCAAGATCAATTGTCTTCTATAAAGATCCAGTTGATTCAGCTTCAAAAAGGAGAATTGCTAAGATATTTAGAAATGGAAAGGAAATTTGTGTGGTAGCTGGACATCCACAATTTGCTCAAGCAAAGAGAGAAGAAAAAGCCATATTAAAGCAGGAAAAGAAGCAAGCTATTCTAGATGCAAAGAAGACTAAACAAAAGAAAGAGCAGATTGCTATCTTGGCCAAGCTACAGGCGGTGAATTCATCTAAACAAATTCCCTCTCAACCATCTGAAGCTGCTGAATCAAAGAAGAAAATTGAAGAACAGAAGAAATCTCCAAGAAAGAAAGAATTGGCTAGAAGAACAAAAAGGAAACTGGATATTGTTGAAAAAGGATTGGAAGATCAATTTCCTAAGGTACCCACACCAGCTACAACTCAAGCATCAAAGCCCTCTGTGGTATTTGAAGATATAAGGGTGGTGGATCCCCACAGGAATATTCATGGTGAACCTATTATGCCCAAGGATGAGCCAATAGAGTGGGATAAGATACCAATTCCTGACTTCAGTTTACCAATCCTTAGCAAGCCAAAAAGGACAAAGTCAAGGGCAGTCAAGAAAGTGAAGCTGTCACCTCTCAAATCCAAATTAGTAGTTAAAGTTCAACCCAAAGTCAACAGGGGAGACTACTTGTACTTGTGTGACATCAAGGAATTTTCTGATCTAAACCTCTATCTGGATGAACTAGATGAAATGAGGGGAATTGATGCATACAGAAACTTACCTGAAAGGTTAGTGTTCAAGTACAAAGGAGGAAAGGAGATTGTGTGGCCACTTCACAGGATTCTTCAAGAAAGCCAAGCTGTACTGATTAAAGTTTATTAATCCTTCAAGAAGAACATTGGGTTCAATGTAACTACAAGAAGACTAGTATTAAAGAAGATCGAAGAACTAAAGAGTATTAGAGCTAAAGATGCACTCCCAAAGACTCTAATCATTCCATACACAGGGAGAAGAGTGCATCTAAGGCCCTACTGGCTGATGGAGTTTACAGATGACAAAGGTGTGAGAAGATTCTTCAGGTTAGAAGACCAATTGAGTATCTCTAGCAATGAGACTCTCTTGGAAATGCAAGAAAAGCTAGATCTCTCAGTATCTGATGAACTGGAATTCCACAGGCAGCTCCAAAATCAGATTGATGAAAACAACAGGTAGCTTGGAAGAAGATCCGGACCTTCAAGAAACTAGAAAAATCTGCTCAGGCTAGAGGAGCATCTTGAAATGACTGTGAGCCAAACTTTGTACATTTTGATTAATTGAAGCACTTTCAGTATTATCTGCTTATCTTTAAAGCTGTATGTTTAGGATGTTTTGTTATCATCAAGCATCTCTTAATTTATGGCTACAATTCCAATAGACATAAATTGGGGGAGATTGTTGTGCATATGTTGTGTACTTAATGATTTCATAAACAAAACATCTAAGTAGATTTTACTTAGTGAAATAATGTAGCACTCGATGGATAAGAGTTACAGTCCCGACGGATAACTCATTATAGTCCCGGCGGATGTTAACTTATTATCCATCGAGTGAGTAGCTTATGTAAGAATAAGTCTGTAGCACAGTTCTGTATACATCTTTTTATAGATTCTGTAGTAGCCTATAAGTCATGTTGACTTTAACTAGATATGCAGAATAGGTTGATTAATTGTATATAAATGATGTCTTGTAATTCTGCATAAGTGAAATGAAGTCAAGTGCCAAAATAGCTACCGACGGATGATTAACAAAGCCATCGACGGATGATTAAATGACTATCAATGGATGTTTAATATAGCAGTTGACGGATGATCAATGAAGCCATCAACGGATGTTCTGAAAGTCGACGGATGATCATATATCCAACGGATATTCATAAAGTCCAACAGATGATCATATAAAGAATTCAAACAGCAGTTGAACAGTGAATACTGAGCACAGCCGTCGAGATGTATACAAATCTACTGTGGAAGCCCATTAACTGGGTAATAGAGGATGAAAAGTAGCAAAGCTTAAGACTGATAGTTTTATGTTTGTTTAGTCTTTTTGACTTTGTAATCTTGGTAATATATAAACCAAGAACGTAGCAAATAAAAGAAGACAACTGAGATACAAAAAGAGAGAAATCTTTGTAAGCAAAATCCTTAGCATTTCCTTGTATTCTCAGTAGTTCGATTTATAAGCAGCTGTGAGCATTCTTGCACACAGAGTCCTCTCGATATATAATATATATCTCTGGTGGAATTGTTTAAATCCATCAGAAAATTTTTAAAGACTCTTGGTTTTAAATACTTATGTTTTGATTCAATTAAGTTTCTATTCCGCATTGTGCTAATCAAAACACTTATATCTATATTCGAGTTGAACATTTTTATTTCAAGAAAAAGGTTCAAGAATTCCATTCAACCCCCCTTCTGTAATTCTTGCTATATTGTTAAGGAAGTAACAGGTTTTGACCCTCTTTCTTCTTGTGAATGCTTTTACAGGTGAGTGTGTGGCTTCAGTGTCCCTCCCTCTTTTGTTCTATGTCCCTGGTTGGGGACTATTTTCAATAGCTGCACCCTTTTGGGAGGATGCAACTAGGGATGAGTTTGAATCCTTTTCAACCGCCACAGTGTTTTGAGAAACTGTGGCTTGGCTAGCTTGGGTACCACTCACATCTCCTACCTTATTCTGGGGGTTTTCTTGATGTTCACCCCTCCCCTCACCACTAACACCCTGTACACTCCCCTCAAGGGTCATGCAAGGTGTTACAACTGTTGTCTTTTGAGAGACAACAGAGGTGGCTTTCTTTGACTTGGGTTTTGAAATTTTAGGTTTGATTGCCTTGGTAGGAACCTGTTGGGACATTAACACAGATTCTATGGCCGCACTTGAAGGCAAAGAAATGATGGGGTTGGAAGTAGTAGGAGTTGAAGAAGTATTTACCTCACTTACCTGAGGTGCATCCATGATTGGTAAGTATACCCATGGCACCTTATTGTTGAGATTAATCCTTAAAAGGTTTGCAAGGACCCTGTTCTCTTGTGCCCAGCATTTGAGTTTATTACTCTCATTAGTTATGACCAAACCTTCAGCAATATAGTTAGCCAAAAACATAAAGAATCTAGCATAGTAGATGTTATGAGGTCTATTTGCCTTGTTACCTAACCTAGTACCCAATTCTAGCATTACATAATTGTTAAAATTATAGTACCTATCAGAAACCAGCGTATAGAGCATATTAACAAGAGATGAAGTTATTGCATCAAAATTACTAATTTTCCCAGAGAAAACCTTGATAAAGGCATCACTAAGAAAACTCCATTCTTTCCTAAGCCCTTTTCTCTTAATACTGCCTAAACTAGTAGAATCAAGGGAATAGCCTATGTAATCTAACATGCTAGATACATCATTATCAGTGTGTGGTGTCATGGCATTATTTTCAGGTAATTTAAAACATGACTGTATATCATCATAGTTAATACAGTAATACTTACCTTTGAGAGAGAAAGTGATGGTCATATTAGTGGGGTTGAACTCTGCAGTTGTCCATATTTCCTCAACTAACTCACAGTAAATCATTGGGGCTTCAGCATTGCATAGCTCAGTTTGCAGTTTTTGATGAAGTCCATCATCTTGTGATAATCTGAGTGGGCTTCATTCTTTTCCACCAAAGCTACAAAATTGTTTTTCTCATAGACAAACCCAGATTGGGACATTATCTTTACTACTGGTGCCATTGTTGTGAGTAGAAGTTGCAGAGAAAGGTTGAGAGTTTTGGGAGAGAAAGAGAGTAAAAGCTTTTAAAAATTGCAAGAAAGCGTAAAGTGAAAATAAGAATTAAAAGGGGCTTTTATACTTTCTCAAATTAAAACATAAAGAGAATGATTAAACAATATTTTTAAGTGAGTTACAGCCGTTTGAGAATAAAAGAAAAACTGTATGTATTCTAAAAACTGCCTTTAATACAAATACATACAACTGTGTGTATATATATGTATCAACGGTTAAGTAAATAGAATCAACGGCTGTGACTCACTCAAAATGACTGATGTGACACTTCAATGGATGAGGTAAATAGTTATCCATTGAAGGATAAAATTACCAGAAATGTATTTGTCTTTCAATGGATAATGGACATCCGTTGATAGAACAACTTTGGCTTTCAATGGATAGGGAATATCCATTGATAGAATAAACTTTACTTAAAGCCAACTTTGTTTTTGCAACAAATTCATTTCAGGCTACAAGACAAATTACAATTAGAACATGAATTTAGGAATAATTAAGCATACCTAGCTCACTTACTAATCTTGTGAATGTTGATTCATCAAGTGGCTTGGTAAATATGTCTGCAATTTGTTTTTCACTTGGAACAAAATGAAGTTCCACTGTACCATTCATCACATGTTCCCTTATGAAGTGGTACTTGATGTCAATGTGCTTGGTTCTTGAATGCTGCACTGGATTTTCAGTACTTTATCTGTGCACAACAACTACCAGCAGCAATGTACTCAGCCTCAGCTGTTGATGTGGAAACAGAATTTTGCTTCTTACTGAACCATGATACAAGCTTATTCCCTAGAAATTGACAGGTGTCAGTTGTAATTTTCCTGTCTATTTTACAACCTGCATAATCTGCATCTGAGTAGCCAATTAGATCAAAACCAGACTCTCTAGGGTACCAAATTCCTAGATTTGGAGTCCCTTTGAGATATCTGAAAATTCTTTTAATAGCAACTAAGTAAGATTCTCTAGGATCAGCTTGAAATCTAGCACAAAGACATGTAGAAAACATTATATCAGGTCTACTGGCAGTTAAATATAGAAGTGAACCAACCATGCCTCTATAGCTTGTAATGTCCACAGACTTTTCAGCCTTGTTTAACTCAAGCTTAGTGGCAGTGGCCAAGGGAGTTTTTGCAGATGACCATTCCATTAAGTCAAACTTCTTTAAAAGATCATAAATATATTTAGTTTGACTAATGAAAATTCCACCACTAACTTTTTAACTTGTAATCCAAGAAAATAAGTTAGCTATCCCATCATGCTCATTTCATATTTACTTTGCATTAACTTAGCAAACTTTTTACAAAGTTTATCATCTGTAGAACCAAATATAATATCATCTACATAAATTTGAACAAGTATTGTAGAGCCATTAACATTTCTAAAGAAAAGAGTTTTGTCAACAGTACCTCTTGTGAAGTAATTATCTAGGAGAAATTTTGACAAAGTCTCATACCAGGCTCTAGGTGCTTGCTTTAGTCCATAGAGTGCTTTCAACAGATAATACACATGGTCTGGAAAATTTGGATCTTCAAGCCCTGGAGGTTGGCTCACATAAACTTCTTCCTCCAATTCTCCATTCAGAAATGCACTCTTGACATTCATTTGATAGACTTTGAAATTGGCATGGGCTGCATAGGCTAGAAAAATTCTGATGGCTTCAAGTCTTGCAACAGGAGCAAATATCTCATCAAAATCTATTCCCTCTTGTTGAGAGTAGCCCTTGGCAACCAATCTAGCTTTATTCCTTATGACAATGCCATTTTCATCCATCTTGTTTCTGAATACCCATATTGTGTCAATAGAACTTTTATTCTTTTGCTTGGGTACCAGCTTCCATACTTTGTTCCTCTCAAATTGGTTTAGCTCCTCTTGTATTGCTAAAATCTAATATTGATCCAATATAGCTTCTTTCACTCTCTTAGGTTCCTCCTGTGATAGAAAACTACTATATAGACATTTATCTTGAATAGCCCTTCTTGTTTGCACCTTAGATGTTGCATCACCAATGATTAGTTCAAAAGGATGATTCTTGGTCAATTTCCTTTGAGGTGGTAGATTAGCTCTAGATGAGGTTGCCTCAGTATTGTCATGATGTGAGATAGAGTGTTGATTGGTTGAAACTCCCCCTGAGTTATTGGTCCTTTGCAAGGAACTGGGAGTTCTATCAACTGATGATGTAAATTGATTATCCGTTGATGAGCTGTGATCAACGGATGCTCCATTATGTACTTCAACAGATGATGCACTTTGTCTTTCAACGGATGCTGCATTACTTCTGTCAACGGATGCTGAATTATGACTTTTAACTGATGCAGCATTTTGTGCATTATCCAAAGGCAGATTTTGAATCCTTTTTGAAGTGTCTTCTCCATCATTCTCATCTTCACTATCATCACAATATATCTCAATGTTGTCAAATTTGAGTCCTTCATGATGTCCCTCATCTATTAGTCCATCAATCTTTGTATTATCAAACACAATATGCACAGATTCCATAACAATGTTTGTTCTTAGATTGTAGACCCTATATGATTTTCCAGCAGAATAACCAACAAATATCCCTTCATCAGCCTTTTCATCAAACTTGCCTTTGTGGTAAGGTTGGTTCCTTAGAATGTAACATTTGCAACCAAAGACATGAAGGAAGTTTAAGGTTGGTTTTCTTCTCTTGAACAATTGATAGGGAGTCATGCCTTTTTCCTGATTGATTAGAGAAATATTCTGAGTGTAACATGCACAGTTAACAGCCTCAGCCCAAAAATATGTTGGGAGTTTTGACTCTTCAAGCATTGTTCTTGCAGCTTCAATTAGTGATCTGTTCTTCCTTTCCACCACACCATTTTGTTGTGGAGTCCTTGGAGTTGAGAACTCATGCATGATCCCATTTTCTTCACAGAACAACCTCATGGTAGTATTTCTGAACTCAGTTCCATTGTCACTCCTGATATTCCTTACTTTGAAATATGGATGGTTGTTGTCTTGCTTGATATGATTGATAATGATTTCACTAGCTTCATCCTTTGATCCAAGAAAATAGGTCCATGAAAACTTTGAGAAATCATCTACAATCACTAGGCAATATATTTTCCTTGAAATTGACAATACATTGACTGGTACAAAAAGATCCATGTGTAGCAGTTATAATGGTTCATCAATTGCAGATTCAAGCTTCTTACTGAATGATGCTCTCTTTTGCTTTCCTTTCTGACAAGCATCACACAGCCCATCCCTTGAGAATTCCACTCGAGGCATTCCTCTAACTAAGTCCTTTTTGACTAGATCATTCATTGTCTTGAAATTCAAATGGGACAGCTTCTTGTGCCATAGCCAACTTTCATCTTGACTTGCTTTGCTGAAAAGACAAGTAATTGATTCTACATCTGTAGAGTTGAAGTCAGCCAAGTACACATTTCCTTTTCTAACTCCAGTTAGAACCACTTTGTTGTCCTTCTTACTGGTGATAACACAGGCTTCAGAATTGAAGGAAACAGTATTCCCTCTATCACATAATTGACTGATGCTCAATAGATTGTGTTTGAGACCATCAACTAATGTAACTTCATCAATGATGACATTTTCCTTTAAAATCAAGCCATATCCCATAGTGAACCCTTTGTTGTCATCTCCAAAGGTTATGCTAGGGCCAGCTCTCTCCTTGAACTCTGTGAGTAGGGTGAAATATCCTGTCATGTGCCTTGAACATCCACTGTCCAAGTACCATAGATTCCTTCTTTTTCCCTGCACACAACAAAATCAAATCAAGTTGATTTTGGTACCCAAGTTTCATTGGGTCCAGCCTTGTTAGTCTTTTTCCTAGACTTCACACTTCCTGCACCTTTTGACTTAGGTAACTTTGAGTCAACCTTGATCTCGGATGTAGTTGGTTGAAGTGTAGGGTTAGTTACAGAATCATTTAGCACATTTGATTGAATTTGATAAGGGATAGATTGTGCAAACATATTATTCCACATTGGCATGTTGTATGGCATTTGAGGCATACTAAATGCAACAAAATAAGGATTATTAACATATGACATGTTTGCAAAATATGCATGAGGATTCTGTTGAGACATAACAGGCATAGCATGCCGTGGTGATATAGACATGTTAGGCATGTGAACATTCTTAACAGATTTACAGTTAGCAGATAGATGATTAACACTACTACAATGCACACAACTTTTTCTAGGAGCATACTTATCAGGTGTGTAATTGTTGTATTTGTTAATCCCTACCTTCCCATTTCTATTAGATTTTCTTTTAGTTTCCTTTTTATCCTCAACCAACTTAAGCCTATTTTTCAACTGATCTAAAGTCATGTGTTCTATATTCACCTTACTGGCATCTTTGGATGTGCTGGCTTCTTCTTTGACAAAGTTCTTGGAAGTTGAAACAAACTTCTTATAGAGGTTTTTCAAATTATCCCTTTTAGAATCATTTGCATGTTTTAATTGATAAGCCTTCAACGGATGCTCCTTTTCTTCCTTCAACGGATGACTTTCATCATCCGTTGACAGTCCATCAATTAATTCCATTTCCTTTTTGTTTTTCTTCCAGGCATTCTCACAGAGTGATTCAATTCCTTGAACCTTGACAATTTGAGCACTAACATCCCTAGATGTTTTCCAGGCCTTGATTACCTCTTGCTCACGTTCTAGTTGTCTAGAAAGAACTTCTACTTTCTTAACAGATTCTTCTAGTTCACTCTCAACAGATAAGCATTTGATTTTAATCTTTTTAAGCTCATTTCCTTTCCCTCTAACACAACATTCCTATCACTTAAAAAATAAATTATTCTCTTTAATTCTTGTGTTCTCTTTAGCCAGTGATTTAAGGGAGACACGTAAATGATATAATTCATTGGACATATCATTTATAGCTTCGTTGCATTCATTTTTAGAAAGCTGAGAGAGGTCGGTAGTGATTACCTGGTTGCTTGATGAACTAGTTTCATTTTCATCAGAATTAGCCATCAGGGCTAAGTTGACATACTCCATATCATCATCTTCATTGGCTCTATCAGCTGCCCAGTCATTTTCCTGAGTCAGAAAAGCCCTTTCCTTTTGTTTGATCAATTCGAAATATTTCTTTTTGTAATCCACTTGCTCAAATCTCTTCTTTTCAGAAGTTGGTTTTCTGCACTCACTTGCAAAGTGTCCACTTGTGCCACAGTTATAACACTTGAACTTAGATTTGTCCACCATGTTCTTGTTTGGCTTAGTGGCTCTAGTGTTTTTCTTGAATTTCATCTTTGCAAACCTTCTGGAAAGAAAATCCAGATGTTCATCAACATCATCAGAGTCATCTTGACTGGAATTGTCTTCAGCCTCAGCTGCTTGCTCCTTTCCCTTGGTTGATTCTGATTTGCTTGTGCCAATTTTGAGACTTGGCATTGTCTTTTCTTCATTCCTGGCTTCAGTTCTCTCATTTTCAGCTACAAGTGCAACTGATCCACCTTTTCTCTTTCCCTTCTCCAACATCTCATCTTGCTCCATCTCAAGTTCATAGGTCTTCAAAATTCCATATAATCTTTCAAGTGTGAAGTCCTTAAAATCTTGAGAATTTCTTAGTGAAACAGTCACAGGCTTCCATTCCTTTGGTAGAGACCTCAGAAATTTTAAGTTGGAATCCTTGACTTGGTACACTCTGCCATACAAGATTCAATCCATTCAACAGTTTCTGAAATCTATTGAAGGTATCATTCAATGATTCTCCTTCTTCAGAATGAAAATATTTATATTGTTGAATGAGAAGCTGCATTTTGTTTTCTCTAACTTGTTCAATACCTTCACATATAAGTTGTACAGTATCCCAAATTTCCTTAGCAGTTTGGCTGTTAATGATATTATCAAACATATCTTTGTCTAGGCCATTAAATAAAATGTTCATGGCCTTCTTATCCTTGTGAACCTCTTCAATATCTTCATCAGTCCATTCTGCTTTTGGCTTGGGAATTGAGTGTCCAACAGCAACTGTGGCAGTGGCAGCTGTGGCCACCTTGTGAAGGATGTGAGGACCATTCTCAATGCAGTTGATGTAGCTTTCATCTTGAGAGAGAAGATGTAGATGCATCTTCACTTTCCAGTGATGATAATTATTTCTTTCCAGGATTGGAATCTTCACTCCAATATCCTTCTTACTCATGATGTTAGTAGAATAGATCTTTAAACTCTTTGTATGTCAAGAGCTTGCTCTGATACCAATTGTTATTCCCAAGGAACTAACAATGAGATTTACAGAAGGGGGGTTGAATATAAATCTCAAAACTTTTTCAAGTTTTGAGCAATTTCAAAAGCTAAGTGTATGATGAACAGATGTGTGTGTGAATTGCTTTGAACAGGTGCAAACAGATGTATATTCAAGACAAAAATATAAAGAACACAAAGGCTTTAAAAAACTTTTCTGGTGGATTTGTTGTTCCACCAGAGATGTGTATTTCAGAAAATCTGTGATACAAAGAATTGATCACGGCTGCTTCCTAGTACAAACTAGATGATTTTCTCTCTATGTTTTTCTAAACAGCTCTGGAAAATTCACACCTAATTAATAGCTGCAACTTGGTTTATATATCACCAAGTTTATAAGTGAAGATAAAGATAAAGTACAATTACAAAATAGTTCTTCACATGTTTCTTCTTCGTTTCTCTATCCAATGCAATCTAAGATAATCTTTGAATACTTCCTTGTGTGCACCAGAATGGAAATGCTGCTTTTTCTTGATTCCTCCAAGAGGCTACCACATTCCAATTGTTTCTCATCCGTTAAAGGCCTTTAATCTATCAGTTGATACTACTTCATTTATACAAAATTACAAGGCATGAAATATTTACAATTAGCCCTCCTATATGCATATCCACTAGTAGTCAACATGACTTATAATTTCCCACAACTTCTAAGAATTATAACTTAAATGCAGAGACTAAAATGTGCTACAATACTAAACTTATTTCTAAGTAAAGCTACTCCATCAACAGATAGCCAAGATGGTCTTATCCGTTGAGGCTACAAACACTGGATTTCTACTTAAGTGTTTTGTTTAACTTATCATCAACTAATACACATATTCCTAACAATATATGAATATACTGTTGTTTTATTCTCGTAGTGGAACAGAACAATTTAAGTTACGTATCCCCTGGGTTTCAAATTATTTTATTAACTTGTGTTTTGGTGGAAAAGTAACTTCTGAAAATGCCTATATCTAAATTCTGAATAAAATGAAAATGTTTTGGAAAGTGTGCTGTGATACAATGGTTTTGAAAAGAGATAGGTAAGGGTTTGGAAAACTGGATAAAAATTGATCAGATAATTGGATGAGTGTGCGCAAGGGGCCCGTAACAGCTTGGAAGTTAGCGTAAGAGGCGAAGTGGTTGCGCACCCTATTATAACCACCAACCCAGCGTGACAGGGACCTAGCTAGTTTCTGAGTTCCGGAACAAGTTTTCATAGGATAGCCAGGTTAGAGTTATCCTATGGAGATAGCCTGATCAGCTGTCTCACCAGGGATCATCCAATACTTTTATATCTGAGCAAGTGATTTTGAGGTTCCCAGAGAGGAACAAGTTTTATGGGTCCTGCGATGGGACGGATGGTTTAAAAATGAAAGTAGCATGCTAAAATTTAACTCTGGTATTTACACAGCACATTTAATAAAATGTTTTAGAAAGCATGCTAGCTATTAAGATCCAGTTTTCAACAGTTCATCAGTTTTCATTTGTTTACGCTTGTTTTACTTATTTTCTACTAACAAGTTGTGGTTTCTATTCCTACAATTGTTTATTATAAACTGTTTTAACTAGTATTCATATAGTGGTACTGCCGAGCGATTGATCGCTCACTCTTGCAAATATGTTTGTATATTTTCGCTTTGCAGATGCCTAGGAGATGTTGCTGCCTTGGCAATGGCCAGTTTCCAATTCCTCCTATATTGAACTCCTCTGAGTGGGTTGCGTCTGACCAAGTGTGGTCTGTGAGTTACTGTAGAATAATAGTTATGACAGGTTGCTTTCAATAAGTTGGATTGTAATAAGTGTGTAACCTAAATTATACTTGAACCTGGAAAAGATCTTGTGGAAGAGTTGTTTATATTGAAATAAAAGAAAGTTGGTGGTATTATAATTGTAGTTTAATCTTGTTAGTGACTTCAACTCCTGACCCGGGGTTGAGGCCGTCACACAGACCAATCCTCAGGTAACTTTTAAGACTTTTCAGGAGTGAATCCACCGGAATTCAAAGGTTCTTTAGATCCGATTGAAGCGAGAGTTTGGTTAAAGGAGATAGAGAAGTCATTTTCTTTGGTTAAGGTGAGAGAGGAACAGATAGTTGAGTTTGCAAGTTAATATTTGAAGAATAAAGCCACCTATTGGTGGGAGACTGTTATGACATTGGAAGGTACAGATGTTATTACTTGGAAAAGATTCAAGGAGTTGTTTTTAGAGAAGTATTTTCCTCAATTTATTCAGGATCAAATGGAATTGAAGTTTCTGAAGTTAAAGCAGGGAAATATGTCAGTTGCGAACTATGAGAATAAGTTCGAGGAATTGTCAAGGTTTGTACCATCATATGTGGATAATGATAGGAAGAAAGCTAAGAGGTTTCAGCAGGGACTTAAGCCATGGATCAGAGGGTAGGTAGCCATATTTGAATTGGACACGTATGCAGGAGTTGTACAAAAGGCCATAATTGCAGAGATGGAGAGTAAAATGTCACAGAAGGAAAGGAGAGTAAGAAGATGAAGTTTGAAGGAAATGAGGGACAGTCACAAATAGGGAAGTTTCCAAATTTTAACCAGAAGAAACACAAGTTTCATCCAGGGAGAAATTTTAATTTAGGAAGCAAAATGCAGGCAACGGAGGACAAAGCAAACGTCCAGCCACTGGGAACCATCCAAACCAACAAAGGCTAGCTCTACCAGATTGCCAGGTATGCGGAAACAAATATGGAGGAGTTTGTAACAAGTTGAATGTGGTTTGTTATAGATGTAACCAGAAAGGACACTATTCAAGGGAGTACCGTAATCAGCCAGCCAGAGAGCCAGTAAATAAGGACCAGCCTATCCGGAATCCAAAAGGTTCCAGCAATTAGATTTACATGTTTTAAGTGCGAAAAGCCAGGACAGATAGCAAGGGACTGCAAGACGTCAACCCTAGTTAGTAATGCATTGAGAATCATGGGATCCACTCTACCAGTGAATGAGCCTCCAAGAAGAGTTTTTGACATGTCTGTGAAGGACGCTATCCAGGACACTGATGTTGTGATAGGTACGCTTACTGTAAATTCTTTATGTGCCAAAATATTAGTAGATTCGGGAGGAACTCAATCGTTTAATTTCCAAGATTTTGTTTATAAGTTAGATTGTCCAGTTGAATGGTTAAATGAAATAACGACTGTGAAATTAGCAAATCAAGAACGCGTATCTGTTAATCAAGTATGTGTGAACTGTGAGATTGAGATTTCTAGCAACAAGTTTTGTGTGGATTTGATACCATTTAAGTTAGGAGAGTTTGACGTTATTCTAGGACTGGACTTTGGCTATGTAAACATGATGCTCAGATAGACTGTCGTAATAAGAAGGTAATTTTGAAGACGCCAGACGAGAAAATAGTGACGTTTAAAGGTCAAAGGCAAGCAAAGAAGTTCTTAACGATGATTCAAACTAAGAAATTACTACGACAATGATGTGAGCATTTTATTGCTTATGTGATCGATAGAAACCAGGAGCCAGCAAAACTTGAAGATATTCCAGTAGTCAATGAGTTTCCAGACGTGTTCCCAGATGAGTTACCAGGACTTCCTCCAGATAGAGAAATTGAGTTTGCAATCGACTTAGCACCTGGAACGGAACGAGTATCCAAGGCCCCGTATAGAATGGCACCCGTTGAAATGAAGGAGTTAGCGAAGCAGTTGAAAGAATTGTTAGAGAAAGGAGTGATTAGACCCAGTGTGTCCCCATGGGGTGCACCGGTATTATTTGTCAAGAAGAAGGACGAAAGCATGAGATTATGAATCGACTATCGGGAGCTCAATAATCTTACAATCAAGAACAAGTATCCATTACCTCGAATAGATGATATGTTTGACCAGTTGAAGGGAGCCAAGTATTTTTATAAGATTTATTTGAGATCCGAATATCACCAATTGAATATTAAAGCAGAAGATATATCGAAGACAACTTTTAGAACAAGGTATGGTCATTATGAATTCTTAGTGATGTCTTTTGGATTAACCAATGCCCCAACATCGTTCATGGACTTGATGAACATAATTTTCAAGGAATATTTACACAAGTTTGTCAGTGTGTTTATAGATGATATTTTAATTTACTCAAAGACAACAGAAGACCATGCAGAGCATTTAAGGATGTCTTTGGAAATTTTGAGGAAGGAAAAGTTGTATGCTAAATTCTCAAACTGTGAATTTTGGCTACAAGAAGTTCAGTTCTTAGGGCACATAATCAGCAATGAAGGGATCAAAGTGGACCTGACAAAGATTGAAGCTATTACAAATTGGGAAAGGCCAAAGACACCCACAAAAGTGAGAAATTTCTTTGGATTAGCGGGATATTATCGATAATTTGTTCAAGATTTCTCGAAGATTACGACGCCTTTGACGAAGCTTACCAGGAAAAATGAGAAGTTCATATGGAACGAGAAGTGTGAAGAAAGTTTTCAAGAAATGAAGAAATGATTGATCACGACACATGTTTTGTCACTTCCAGATGATCAAGGAAATTTTGTAATCTATAGTGATGCTTCTCATAAGGGATTAGGTTGTGTTTTGATGCAGCACGACAAGGTTATTGCATATGCATCAAGGCAACTAAAACCTCATGAGCAGAAGTATCCTACTCATGACTTGGAGCTAGCAGCCATAGTATTCACTTTGAAGATTTGGAAACATTATTTACATGGAGAAATATGTGAATTTTATACGAATCATAAAAGTTTGAAGTACATATTTACGCAAAAGGAACTCAACATGAGACAAAGAATATGGTTGGAGTTAATCAAGGACTACGACTGTACTATTAACTATCACCAAGGTAAAGCAAATATTGTGGCAAATGCACTAGGCCAAAAGGAGAAATTGAACGTGTTAATAGTACCAAAAGAATTATATAAGGAATTTCAGAAATTAGAATTGAAGATCAGGGTTTGCAAGCCTAATGAAGCAAAAATGTATAGTATGACTTTTCAGCCAGAGTTGTTAGAGAAGATAAGGAAGTGTCAAGAGGAAGTAATAGATCAGAATATCAATTATTTGGTAGGTGAAGAGTTGTGCACTCAAAAGGATGATCAAGGTATTCTCAGATTTTCTTCCAGAATTTGGATTCCACCAGTGACAGAGTTGAAGAATAAAATTTTACAGGAAGCTCACAATTAAAGGTATTCAATCCACCCAGGGAGTACCAAGATGTACAAAGATTTAAAGGAAAATGATTGGTTTCCAGATATGAAGAGAGAAATTACACAAATGGGTCAGCAAATGTTATACATGTCAGAGGGTTAAGGCAGAGCACCAGAGACCAAGTGAACTATTGCAACCATTAGAGATTCCAAAATGGAAGTGGGAGCATATTACCTTGGATTTTATAGTTGGATTACCAAGGACGAAAGAGAACCACGATGCCATTTGGGTTATAGTGGACATACTTACTAAATCAGCTCATTTTCTACCTATTAATGAGAGGTTTTTATTAGATTAGTTGGTTCACTTGTATCTAAAAGAGATAGTAGTTCGTCATGGAGTTCCTGTGCCTATCGTATCTGATCGAGATCTAAGATTTAATTTGAGATTTAAGACAAGTTTTCAAGAATATTTAGGAACCCGATTAAATATGAGTATAACTTACCATCCATAGATCGATGGCCAAAGCGAGAGAACGATTCAGATAATTGAGGATATGTTGCGAGTTTGTGCTATTGATTTCAAAGGAAGTTAGGATGAGCATTTACCCTTAGTAGAATTTTCTTACAACAACAATTACCATGCCAGCATTGGGATGCCACCCTATGAATGTCGATCACCAGTATATTGTGATGAAGTAGGAGAACGCAAAATACTTGGACCCGAATTGGTACAATAAACAAAAAAAGTTGTCAAAGTTATTCAGAAAAGGTTAATTGAAGCCTAAGACCATCAGAGAAAATATGCAGATCAATCAAAGAAGGATATGGAATTTGAAGATGGAGATTTAGTGTTGTTGAAAGTGTCACCGTGGAAAGGATTGACAAGATTTAGAAAGAAAGGAAAGTTGAGTCCTAGATACGTCGGACCTTTTGAAATCTTGAAGCGTGCCGGCAAGGTAGCATACGGATCGGCGTTACCCCCGCATATGGAGCATATTCATAATGTTTTTCACGATCGATGCTTAAGAAATATAATCCAGATTCCAGGCATGTAATTGAGTACGAGACGATAGAACTTCAGGAAGATTTGTCTTATATAGAGAGTCCAATAGAGATTCTAGAAGAAAGAGAGAAAGTGTTAAGAAACACATTTGTAAAGTTAGTAAGAGTGTTATGGAGAAACCCAAAGGTTGAAGAATCAACCTGGGAGCTAGAAAGTGATATGCGAGAAAAGTACCCTTATTTATTTTCTTAGGAGATTCTGAGGACATAATCCTTTTAAGGGGGAAGGATGTAATATCTGGGAAATATCCTGTAATTATTTTCATCAATGAATAACTATTCTGTTATTATTATGTGGATTTTTGGTGAATTATCTATTAAGTGGTATTTGTGTTTGGATATTTAAATGTGATAAAATTTGAGTATTTTAATTTCTATATGTCCAAAATAAAGTGTAGATAATTGTGATATTTTTCTAATAATTTTTATGTTGTTACATTATTTTATAAATGATTTATGGATTTGATAAATTATTTTTCCGTGTATTTATAAACTATTTTGTATAATCGGGAACCAGCCGACTTCAATCGTTTTCACGCTTTTACAACCCGGAAGTCTCTGGAAAACTCCTTCCTAACCGAATTGCAATATTCTGAGAATTTTCCATATTTTGACTTTTTTAATTCGAAGTACGGTTTTCCCTGTGAGGGTCCCAGCGCAAAATTTTCGATACAATATTTGTTTTGGTAAATCGATAAAACCCGTACTTTCGAGAAATGGGATATTTTGATTAAACTATTATATTATCTTCTCATACTTCGTGTAACCAAAGCGCTGAGACCAAGTCTGTATTTACAAAATGTGTAGTTTTGGATAATCATTCTAAAACCATTACCAATTTGGATCAGTTTTATCAAATAAAAATTATATTTTATATCCGATATGATCCAACGGGGTACCAATATTCCGTAAATATAAATAGCATTCCCCGTGTTTTATTTTGTACAGAAAATCATTTACAGTCAGTTAAATATATAATTTTTGGAAAAAATCTATATATTCATAATAGTTCTTCGTATTCAAACCTAAATTTCAAGGCGTTAGCGATATCCGATTTTGGAGTTTAAGTAACTAAATCGAAGGTATTGAATAGTAAAATCCAGTTATGTAATCCGTAATACTGCAGAATCATCCGATAATTTTCTATATTTTTATTTATTTTCAAATTATTTTGGATTAAATAATGAATTTTTGATTTTGATGTTGTTTGTGTGATTTTCTGATCATTTTGGTATTTCATTTTAGTCATTTGGAGTTAAATAACATGTTCAAATCTATGTTTTAATTTCGAATTATAAAATTAGGGTTTATAACCCGTATGAATGTTTTCAATTGAAATGAGGGCTTTTTGATCTATGGGTTATTAAATTGATTGGTTGGTATGGATGTGTAGATCTTGAAAAAAGGAATCAATTGGTGGTGGTCTCATCTACAGATGATACTGAAATTGAGTTGGCCGTAGAAAAGAAGAACTCGTCGTCCGACAAGTTTTCTTCGAGTTATTCCGGCCAACTCAGGGGTTATTGAGTTGTTTTGATTACATGGTTGAATTCCTAGTGTTCAGTAGATTAATTATGGAGCTTTTGGTGATGTTAGGATTCCGGGATCGCCAACTCCGGCGAACCCCAACGTTTTTCCGGTGAGGGGTGTGAAATTTGCAATTTAGTCCCTCTTCTTTTAAAAACGATGAAGTTTACTCCCTGTAGTTTGTAAAGTTTGCAAATTTAGGTATCCTATTTTAAAATTATTGAAAAATCATATTTTATATTTATTTTAATTTCAGAAATTCAATTTTATTTATTAAACATTCCAAAAATTATTATTTTAATTCCAAAAATTATTTTTAATTCAAATATAAATATGAATTAATTAATTAATTTTAATTAGTAATTAATAAGTTAATTGGTCAATTAATTCGAATATTAATTGAATAATTGATTTAATTAATTATTAATTAATTTTAATTGATTATTTACATAGATTTAATTATTTATTTTGATTTAAAAATTAAGAAAAATAGTTTCGAGCTGTAAAAAAATTTAAAATTATTTTCAAGGCTCGATAAATATTACTAAATGATTTTAAAGCTAGATTCGGGTATTCGAACCCTATTAATTGTTTATAAATGATTCAACGACCCGTTTTAATTCCGAAAAATATTTAAAAATTCGTATTAAATATTTGAAAAATCATTTTAACCCCGAATCTTCTTTGAAAAGGTATTTTTATGAAATATCTCACATGTTATGTGCTATATGTGATCCGATTGATGTAAGATATGCATATATGTGTATTGTTTGACTGTATTAATCATAACTTTCAATCCGTAAATCGAATTTGGGTGAAACGAAGGGTAGATAGTAGCTTATAACGAATAGAATAAAGTGAGAAAGAGTATTGATAGATACTTGTGATGCTTAGCAGAGGAAGCAACGCATAGAAAGGGGAAGCATATAGTCAGTGATTAGGAGTCGGTGAACGAGAACAGTAAATCATAAGTAGAGTGAGAAAAGGTAAGTGATTCCTAAACTATCTTAATATATGTTTGGAATAATTCTGTTTTATATTGCAAGTTTTTTAAAGTGTTTAAACCTGTCGTGCAAGACATGTCTGTACTTTAACAAGACTAAGTCAAATTGACAACCCTAAGTAAGTTGTATTGTAATCTTAGTTTGCATCTGTACTTCTAACATTTAAAGTCTGTAAAAATGTAAAAGAGCAGACTGAAGTCTTTTTATTTAAACAGTATCAAGCCTAAGGATTCTATCTGGAAGAAGATCAAGAAGGTCATGCTTTAGAAGAATTTTGAAGAAGTTTGGAGTTGAATAATTCTGTTTGGATAAAAATATTCTAAGTCAAAGATCTCTATAATTCACAGATTTAGTGTTATGGAGAAGTCACTCGAGAACTCCAAATGACTAATTGAGAAGTCAGGAAAGCTACTAGAGAACTCACAGAGATATCGACAAGCCAAATTGAAGACATGAAGATTGGAGATATCGACAAGTCATTTCTTTACTAGAGAACTCAGAGTTATCGACAAGTCAACATTCATTAGAGAACTCTGAGTTATCGATAAGTCAAATTCTACTAGAGAACTCAGAGATATCGATAAGCCAAAATTCACTAGACAACTTTGAGTTATCGACAAGTCAAATTTGACTAGAGAACTCTGAGTTATCGATAAGTCAATAAACCACTAGAGAACTCAGAGATATCGATAAGTCAAAGTAAAGATATGAATACTAGAGATCTCGACAAGCCCAATTCTCTTATAGAGAACTCAGTGACCTCTACAAGTCAAATTAACTATAGAGTATTAGAGATCTCGATAAGTCAATATACTTATCGAGATGTCAAGTTCTTTATAGACCAAATGAAGATCTCGAGGTAAAATCTCAAAGAACAAAGTTGCAGACCAGTTCAATATCAAAGATCTATAATCAATAAACAATCCAAACAGCTGGATTGACAAGTCTACATAAAGCAGCTTGAAGGATGTGCAAGATTAATGGTGAAGATTAACTGACAAAGGAAGATCAAAGTAAATACAGGATGCTAAGATATGCTAAGCCATAAATAGAATATACACTTTTCTATAAATGGAAATGACAAGTGATTGTTTACTAAAGCTAATAGCATGTCTTATTGTATACTGTGTAAATCAGCAGTTAACTGAATTATAAAGTTAACACTGGTCATTTAGTCAGTTGTAACAATTTAGATAGAAATCTTGTAACACTCTCAAGGAGAAGCTAAGCTCTTTATCAACAAAGAGCCTAGAAATTTTGTAGCAAAACATTCTTAATTTTAATATAAAATTAAGTGAGTTTTAAAAAGATTTGTGTTCTTTATTATTGTATGTTTAAATTTCTGCAGTAACACATTTCATTACAAGATTCAATTTACTTTGTTCAACTAGAAAAAGAATTTAAGAAAAGTATAAAAACAGTAAAACACATTCACCCCCTCTATGTGTTATTCATTTCCTAACAAACCCTAAACCCTGATTTCAGTTATTGATCTTTGAGCCGCAAGCCTTATTCTTTGTAAACCATTGATTGTTGAATACCCCGATACGAACCACAGTTATACAATACTACTCCACAAATACATACAAACTAAATACCAATCACTGAACCAGAATTGTTTGACATACAGACCTTTATACCTTATACATTAGAAGATTAATCCTTATAACCACGAGACCTTGATTTTTCGGTTGTCTGATTCGGTTACCGGCTACAAGCAAATCTTTGTATCTATCTTGTTATACCCTGTTAATGATTATAAATCACCTTATGCTTTAAAGCAAATGTTGTTTATGCTTATGTTTAATGATTTACATTATTTATTCTGTTATTATTATATAATTAGATTGTTTTATAAATGTAGACCAGATTTATGGTCAGACCAGACTCGTGGTCGTATTAGGCTAATGTGTGCCTTGGATCCAGTATATAGAGCATAGTTGTGTGCCTTGCTCGAGGTTAGTGCATGAATGATCAACGGCCTAACCATGGTTTTTAAATTAAAAATGAATATACAATTCTATTCCTTACTTATAAAGAAACTTGATACCCTAAATCATTTCACTTGATCATTGCTTAATCTCAGTATTATACTGTGACTTGCTGAGCTAGTTAGCTCATTTATGCAATTCTGTTTATGTGTTTTTCCAGTTGAGAAGGAACCTATTGGTAGCGAGGATCCCCAATCATGTGTGCGAGCTAGGATCCCAGGTTCAACGGAATAAGCTAGCTGAAGACTTTTATAATAGTTTAAGTTTGAAAGTTTGTAAGAATTTTTTATTTTTAGATGTAAGTTTAACTAGGTGGGATGTGGAACAGTTGTAATATAAGTAAGGTTGTGGCTTGTGTGCATACTTTAACCTGTTACGATATGTGGATGAAGGTAAGTAGGGTAACTGTAACGCCCCCAAATCCGGGGTCAGGAATCTAGGTCGTCACGCAATCCTTCAATCATGTGTAACCTGCATTTAACTCAATAGTCCAATAACTCCATATCACAGACCTCCAATCTCACACACTCACAAGTTATAGCCTTAGAAATGACGTACAACAAGTATCATCTGTTATTACAACTCAAATGTACTTTACATGATCTCAAACAATTATTCGTAACCTCTACATAAAGTTACAATAATTACGACTAATATCTTATAACTATCTGATACTCTGGCCCACTTGAGATAAAGCTGCCAGGGATTCTCCCCATGACTGCAAGCGACTATGTCCCACACCGGCATACTGGTTATCTGTTGTGTTGTGACATTTAAAAGAAAGCAAGAGTGAGCAATAATGCTCATCCATAATAATGTATAGTATGAAAAGACTGTATGAGAAATTCAAGTATAATTCCATATACGATAAATATGTTTATTTAAAATAGTTTTCCTCGGTGATTCACACTATCTTTCGAAAACAATTCTTTTATTATCCTGCAAATACCTTAATGGTAAACCCATCACCTAGGCCGGTGTTATGATATTGCATAACAATTTCGTTTGGAAAAATAGGACCTTCATTGGAGCCCCCGAGATACGATGATTAGTCATATAATGGTATACTTTTCTACATGTAGATGAATGACTACCATACGCCCGGTTGTCACCCTAGCCACATTCGGGCTATATATGCTTCCCCATTCATCCCAGGTATATTTTGCATACTTCGTATGTCCCTCAGTACACATGGTACCTTCTCATACAGAAAATTTATATAGCAGTCTCCCCAGTCCACGAAGTACTGGATCTCTACCCCTCCTATGTCCATTTAAAAATCCTATCATATACTTGGAATCATCGAACTATATTGAAGTTCCCCAGGTATTTTGCTTGTTGATAGGCACAATTCGTCTCATATGTATATATATATGTACTTCCGAGAATTTTCGGAGGAAGTGTTGAGTGGCATTTATGACACTTTATTATACTCTAATAAGCTTTGAATTGGTGTATTTGTACTCAAGTTGTTATGTGTTTTCTAGTGTTTTTGTATTTCAGGCACTATTCAGGTAATCAGGTGAATTAACATTGTTCTGGTGCTAATTTGGTGTCCAGGTGGTGTTTGAATAAAAGCTCATGGAAAGCGGGCTCGAAGCAGCAAGATTTAAGAAGAAATCTGAGTTTTTCCCAAAAGGACGGCGCGCCCGCGCTGTGATAGTGCGCGGTCGCGCCGAGGCTAATTTCAAAATCCTGCTATAATTCTAAAAGGGAAGGCTTCCAGATTGTTGAAGGCTGCTATATATATTCATATTAGGTCATTTTTAATAATATATCAAGTCAGGGACGGACCAGAGCACAAGGAGAAGACGGCAAAAGACCTTTAGCACAATTCAACAAAGGCGAAGACGATCTAGTTTATTCTTGTGAATCTTTATTTTGAGTTGTAACTTGGATGCTTGTTTCTTGTTTTACTGAATCTATACTCTTGTTTGTACTTGGTTTTATTTATTCGTATAAAGACTACGTTTGCTATATCATGTTTTTATCGGAACCCACGTTGATGATGAGTCTGATTATGGGGTAATCGTTATCGTGGGGTTCTATCGGATTTATTTATGGATTTCTTTAGTTAAATTATTTGATACCTTAGTATATGGTGATTGTATGTTATCGTCGTATTGGTTGTGTGTATTCATCTTATAAGTGTCTCGAACTTATAAGATAGTGTGTTAATTCTTAATGAAGTGAAAGTGAATTTAAGGATTTAGAACTTGTCATGCTAGCATAGGTTCATGTATTTGTTATGCTTGATTCGTAGGTAATTTTAACCATCTTAATTGCCCTATGTAATCAAGATAGATAACTTGTGCTTAAACCGTTATGTAGTCAAATTCTATAGACATATAGGGTATCAATATAATTGGTGCCTATTCAGCTTCTATCTATTTTGTGGATGTCTGGTAGAATGGTAATCGTGCAACGAAAGTTGGCGTTTATCAGTTTCGTGTTATCTGATTAGTGTCATCACCGTTGCATGCTAAGGTTAAGAATGATAAGGCTATTGAATGAAGTATTTAATGAAGTTAGAATCCCATATTTATCATATATATTAATTCAGTCAATCTTATTCTCGTAGTATAATTGTTAGCGTAATTCTTAGTTATAAACAATCTCAATTGTTATAGTCTTAGCATTGGATAATAACCATACATTGTTGCTTATGTGCATAAATTAAATAGTTAACCAATACAGTCTCTATAGGAATGAACTAGAAAAGATTCTATACTACTTGCGAACTCGTATACTTGCGTGTATTATTAGCGCGTATTTAGCGACTACATGAAGTAATAAGGATGTGAGTTGACCATTGTCAACAGATAAATAAATAAGGGGGAGCTTCTTTTGAAATTATGCTCAAATATTTAAAATAAGTTGAGATAAATTCATCGACGATCTGAAAGTATTCGGATGATTTTCTGAAATCCAGGAGTATTTTTGAATAGGTTTTATGATTTTTAAATCATATTAAATCATTTAATAAATAAATTAAAAATAAATAATAATTATTAAATAATTAGACCTCGAATGATTATGCTTTAAAGAAATCTTTGAAATAATATTCCCCAACTATTTTACGTTTAAATAATTTAAGTAATCTTTAAAAATGTAATTAATCAAATTTAAAATAAATAATTATTGGAGAATAATTGTTCTATTTAAATGAATATCCGAAATAAAATTCGTTATTCGAGTAGTTAAATATAATTGAGGGAATACGATCTTTGGGAATCGTTTTAAATAATTTCGAGGTAAATAATACTCCGCAAGTGGACGTCGAGTCCCTTGGAATAAAATAAATGCGGACTTTTAGTCATCCAAAATGTCTCCGGGATGATTCCCGGGTTTATACTTTATAAAAACTGACCGACCCTCGGTCTTACAAATTATATATCACGCTCTACTATAGTGTTAATATTCTTAAATAATACACCTCCGGAATACTTCCGGATTTTTATCAAATTATACTGACCGATCCTCGGTCTAAAATATACACTTCATATATACAACGCTACTCTCTTGCGTTATCGATTGAAATTCGGTAATATTCATATACCAAAATCATTATCATATCATATGGTATTATATAACATAATATGTAAAACATCGTAAATATAGCATCATGTATATATCAACATTATTTGAAAATAAACATAACACAATAGTTTTAAAATGTAGGGTTTGAAAACTTGCCTGGAGTCCAAGAAACGTTTCCCGACTTCCTCTCCTTCCCGGTTTTCTAATCAACAAATATCATAATCTTAATCAGCATTCCTACTTTCATCACCAACTCATATTCTAATAAGTTCAATACTTCATAATTTTCAATATTCGACCGACTCGAAATAAGTATCAATCCTTGGTTGAAACGGACGGTAGAATAAGTTCAATATTTTACCGAATGCTACTATTACGCGACTCGAACTCTATCATTTTTAATAAATCGTAAAATTAATATTTTAATACGAAACCATCTCGAGGTGCTTCTTGAGTGCTTTTAATATTTATCATAAAAGTTTCATTTTGATGAAATGAATTTAATTAGCTGAAAAGCATTTCAAAAGTTCGGTCAACTACGGGGTTTTACTATTCAAACCGTTTTCACTAAAATGTCGATATCTCTCAAACTGTTAACTCAATTGACGCACCGTTTTCGCGTGCGTGATTTAGAAAAAATTTAAAACATATTATTTGAAAATAAGTTTCTGGGCAGAGGGCTAAAATCCCGAAGAAGCAATTTCTAATAGGGGTTGTTTTTTATGTTCGTACTCCGCGCGAACTCGACTCCGACATTTTTATAAAATTAAAAATCAATATATTTACTTGAAATTTTTATGGGAGTTAATAAAATATAATTATTACTCTCTGTTAAAATTTAATGATTTTTAAATATTTGTAAGTCGATCATTTATATTTATAAAATTTGTAATTTGTAGCGGTTTTTGTCCCGTAAATCACTTTTACTAAAACGGTCATAACTTTTGATCCGTAAATTGAAATCAAGAGATTCAAGCGCCTAAAGGATCCTTATAAAATTTTATATCATAATCAAGTGTCATTTTTCAAGAAACTATAGTTTATATATTTGGGAACTTCTGCAGAAACTTAAGTTGATTTTTGTTCGTTTAACGAGGTTACGATTACGATCCGAGTTTCGCTTACGTCTTAAACCATCATACCACCATAAAAAACCATCAAATCATCATCTCAACATTAACTCCTCTCAAGAACATCATGTTCTTGAGGCAACAATCATCAACCTTAAAACTAATTAACTAAACATCAAGATAATATCAAATCAATCCTCAAAATCATAGTTATATCCAAGATCATTAATTTTCTTGAAACTTAAAACTTAAACAAAGTTCGGATGAAGGTTTATACCTTTCTTGGTAGCTTTGGAGAATCTCTTCTTTATGGTTGAACCTTGGGAGGGATTGGTAATGCTTAAGGATCCTAAATCATGCCATAAAAATCAAGAAAATAAAAATAGATTTTTGGAGTTACTATTCAGAACCAATTTTGAGCAAGGATTCGAAATTGCGATACTAATACAATGGCCATGAAATTTTCAACGTACCTTTTACATAATATGAGGAAGTCTTGGTTAAAATTTGGTGATTTTTGAATGAGTAGAACATGAGATATAAAGTTTTCTTTCCATGGTGTTCTTGAAATCAACATTGTATTTTGAAGAGAGAGAGAGAGAGAGAGAGTTTTGTTGCTGTTCGGAAGTGTTTCTCTTGGAAGATTTGTGAGATATGATTTAGAATATATCCTAGTACTACTAAATCCATGAATATCTTGGCTGGCATTCTAGGTTTGCAAGCTATTCTACTTAGTTTAGACTTTAGGTTTACTATTACTAGCCTTTAGGTTATCATTTCCTATCTAGCTAGGTTACTATTTGGTTACTTGACCATGGTTAGTTTCTTACTCTAGTTAAATTCTCGTAAACGGTTCGCGGTGTAAATCCTTTCTTATACATTCTTTATCTTTTGAAGTATCGTACTTGGATTTGAATTTGTAGGATTTTAAATTTGTAATTATATTGTGATTTTCGTAATCCCTTATAGTTCATAGATAGGGTCGTTCTTAAAAGTTCGTTTTCTTCGAAAACTAATAGCATTTCATACACTCATTTGGCACGTATAATCACAATATCAACTCAGAATCTTAAATTAAAAACTTTTATATGGTGTGGTCGTAAAATTTTTATTTAACCGCAAGGTTACTATTCATAAAGGTCTTTTACCGATGTCAAAAATTTGGGTTCTTACAGTCTTCCCCTCTTAAAAAGGATTCCGTCCTGGTATCAGTTTAGAAATAGGCGGGGATACGCTTCTCACATGACCACCTCGAGTTCTCACGTTGACTTTGTAGTATTGGATCTCTTCATAAAATTTCCATTCATCCGTCAAATATATTTCCGGGTACTCGTTCTCTTAGACCTATGACCTCTACACGTTACTCCACATACGCAAAGTCTGGCTGCAAGTTTAGTAGCTCATTTTCAATCATATGTTTGGCATTGACGGTTAAATTTCCTAACCTCGATTTGTGGTACTCGTTATAAACTTGGTGATTGTTCGACGATGGTGCTAATTTATAAGCCAACTTTTTTAGTCCTTAGATGATTTCAACTGGTCCAATAAACCTTGGGTTCAATATTTCTTTACCTTTTGAATCTCATCACTCCCTCCCCGGGAGGCACTCTCAACATTACTTGGTCTGCTACGTCGTACTCTCTGTCCTTATAGTTCTGGTCTGCATATCTCTAGTGTTCATCCTGGCCTTCCAATATCCGAGTTCTGATAAGTTCTAGGAATTGTTTTGGTCTATCGACTCAATTATGGTCCAAGTATCCTCTGCTTACCAACTTCTTCCCAACCTACGGGAAAACGATCATTTCTTCTGTACAAAGCTTTGTAGTAGTTCCAATGATAACTCGTTATTGTCGCTAATTCGATTAACGTCAACTGGTCATTTGATCTTTCTTAAAAAATCTATATTATGAATGATTATCGTATCTTTTAGTATTTGTAATGGTCCTCAACTTATTTGTTTTCCTTCTATCACTCTTACTAGTGCTAGAGTTTCGTTGACATTTGCTCATTTCGGTGCATTATCTCTATCGATTATTTTATGTAAGAAGTTCCTGTTGCATTTTTTCATGCTCGTCTCCTGTTACACGTTTAGCGTCAGATTTTAACATTTTTTCCCATAGTAATGTAAGGCATGTCGGGTCCTGTTGCCGTCTCAAAGGAGACATCATTTCATAAGCAATTGATTGATACGCTTTAGAGTCGTGGAACACTCAGCTTCCGCTATCGGTCAGACTTCTTTAATCATTCCTTGTATAATATTTATAGTACTACGATACCTTCTGGGTCGTATTTATTATTGTCGCTAGCGCATTAGACGTATTCGCGTTTATTGGGAACAACTACTAGTGGCCTTTAAAGGGCGTGTACGATCTTTCTTGCCTTTAGTCAGCTTTAACCATAACATCCTTCATTCTTCCACATTGTCCTTTGTAAGGGATATCGGCGACTATTTTCTGTGTGCTCGCGTGGTAAGTACATCTACACGAATTTTCTGTCAATGATAGGCGATTTCCCTAACCGTTCAAAATAAAAGGTAAGTCGCTAAATGTATCTTCAATGGGCAGGATAGTCCTCTCATTCTGCTTTTTGATTTGAGAACTCTAAGTCATGCCTCTGTTCGGCCCTTCTCGTGAAATATCTTGGGAAATAATCCAGTTGTGAAATTAATTCTTGGGTCCTTACGTGGCGCGATATCACGGGGTCTCTCTATCACCAATTATCTTTTCCGCTTTTATAACAATTTTATAGAGCAGAGATCTATCATTTGCATAATAAAATAAGCGGTCTTATTTAACCTATTACTCAAAATCCTAAAATAGCACGACGACTTACTTGGTTCTTGATAATCCTCCTCCAGAATTTATTATAATAAACTCTTGCTCCCATTCGGGTCATTTACAGGCCGCAACGCCAAAATTTTAATCCTCGTCATTCCGTTTTCATTTTCAACCATGTCAATGACATCCATTTTCATATTCGGTCATGACTAATATCCTCTTAAGTTTCTAAGCATCATTAATTCTTCCGATTATGTAATAAAGTGTTCTCTTTACATTATCTCAACTCCAAAATTCATTCATGTGATCCTTCTCATCAGTTATTCTGAAATTTGTTATCCTCGATCTATCTTCTCCTACTAAAAATATCGGCCACCATATTGACATGTCTTTAATGATAATAGATTTCTCAATCACGGTCCTTGATCAATTTGACCAAAACTTCTACGCCGTGTCCAGCATAAGTAAAAAAATTCCAAATTTTCCTCATATGTTACACTTTTTGTCCCTTTCAGTGCGAACCTTATCAAGATTATTCTAGATTATTATTATGATGCCTTATGTCACGGTGTTTAAGCTGCGTAGACGTATCATTACACTTCACACAAAATCCTATTTTTATCGTTGAGTATTTCTAACACGGGGTTGCTACTAATCTTACCTTCACTTTTTGAAAATCTTATTCCTCAAATTCATACATGCTTGGTATTTCCCGAATTTATTAGTACCTATCCCGTTAATGTTTCATAGAAGCGTACTTCACTAATTATGTTGGTATCTCTATTATCGTTCTTCTATAACCATGTTAAAGATCCTTATGATAATAACTAAACATGGTATTCCCTTTTTAAAACAACATACTCATCACGATGCTCCGATTGCACCATCATAGCACTGAGCTCCCAGTCTCATATTACAGCAATCGGTTCTCAACTATACCTCTCTTTGTTCGGAAGGCAATTAGCCTTGGAAGAATGATTTTCACAATATCGATGTAATTTAGACAATCTTAACAAGATTTCAAAATCTAACATCTGAACAAATAATGAGCTTTGAATAAAAGAGTCGCAATATTCAAAAGATTTATAACTTGGAAGGAATAATAAAACAAGGATTATCCTTCCATGTCCTTAGAATTTGATATTATAATATAATAGAGAATATTTCTTGAAAGCAATGATTGATGAATAATAACATCATACAAACAATACTTGTAAGATTTCCCCAATAAAAGAATACTTATCTTCTCGAGTAATGAAAGAAATTCCGAATAATATTCTTAAAAGGTTAACCATTGGGATTTTAAAATGATACTATTTTGAAAGAAGAAATTTTATTCAATGATTAACAAATAAGGAAGTATATTGTTCTTCAATCACTTTATGATTTTAAATGGATACTCATTATATAAACGAAAGAAGAGAAATTTCATGAACGAAATATTTCATAAAACTGGATATGAATCCTTGTTCGAGTAAGCGACCTAGTTAGGTCTCAATTAAATTATTCTTTGAAAATTTCATCAACAATTAAATTTTGCATATATAATGCACTCTGTAAAACAAAAAAATTTGATTGGAAGTGGAACTAGAAAAATAGTAACTAGTCCATATCAAGCAATATTATCAACCAGCTAATAAAATGGCCAGCTCAATCGGTTTGGCCCATAGCAACTAGCTAGGACGATTAGCTAGGCTTTCATTGTATTAATTAAAATTTCGAGTAGTTAGGACAATTAACCAGTCGTTCATGAGAACATATGCAACTAAGCATATCTCAGTTTGTTTGTAAAAAAAATTCTCAACATCGTAACCACTGAAGAAATTTGTGGCTTCCCGGATGACCATTTTGAAATAAATAGTTTTCAAATTTGGGCTGATAAAGGCAATTATAACTTTGAATCGAGTGGTCTTGGCATCGGGAGAATCGATAGCCCCTCATCAAATGTTTCTTGTCAATAAAATGGTACGCTCAGAGGTGCCCTCGTTCACATAATTTATCATATTCTCAAGTAGAATTGAATTCAGAATACCAATATCAAATTGATAGCCTAGCTATGATTTCAAAGTTCAATATACAATCTCATCCCGAATAGAAGAAAAGGATTCCCGAGAAATCTATGGATATTAGATCATCAATGTCTTTAAAAATTTGTTAAATATTTAAAATCTTGACTGAGAAGAGTAAGTATGAAAGAAGAATCAAATAAAGATATTCATTACAAATATTCGTCGATTAATTGAGGAAAATTTATTAAAAATTCCTCTGATAGTTAAAATAAGGTATAAATAGCTCTGAGCCGAACAAGAAGAATATAATCTATGAATGAAGATTCATGGATCAACTAAAAGAATTGAACGAGTTCTGATGAGGAGAAAGACTATTCAGGTTGTTGGTCATATTAGAATTTTAAAGTTGGGAACTAAAAGGATTGCCTGATATGACTTATCAAGGTAATACGAATGATCAATAGTTTGGAGGGAGTAGCGTGACAGTGAGTAGGTGCCAAAGTATTTCACTGATTATCCTAACACACATCATTATTTGTTTGAAAAATGATACAACCACTTCGTCTTTGTAATTCCTTATTTCAGCTAGTGTCTCTTTTAACATCATTTTAAAATTGCTTACTAACTTGACTTTCGCACGTATATCCGTCATTCCGGTGTTTTACCTCGAAGACCTTACTCAAAAATATTCCAAAAGTATATTTTAAGCCGATAAGGGCCTGCTACATGCATCCGTTACTAACTACAAGTGGTCAGTTCTCCATGGGAACAGATCAAAGAGATCTTTCAGGGATCTCAATGCAGTCCATAAGTTTGGTGGCATGTGTGTGTAATTAAACATACATTACTGTATATATTAGAGGTCTACGAGTATATATACATAGTATCTGACATCATTTCTACCGAAGAATTCCGCTCTAGACTCATTGGTCTATCCTTTTAAAAGGTTCTAAGATCGAACTATCGCTCGTTGTAATCTTATGCCATTCAACTGTATACATGCCATCAATTCTCGATGCTCTCGATCTCTGAGCTAAACCATCATAACCTTACATGTTAAGCGCACTAATAATATCATGTAGTGTACTTATTTTATAATGATATTCGTATATTATATTCAAATCCTCCTTAATGGAAATAAAAATCCTCATGGGTATATCAGACACTATCTCTGCTGAATTCGTTAGTAATAAGATATTCAAATCCTTATAGGTAAAATGGCACCTTTAACTAGTTTGGGTCAATAACCTCAACTGTATATTAATAATTAGACTTTATGGTTCTCACATGTGATTCCCCCTCATGGGCAACCTATAAAGAACTACGAGTAACACGGCTCATGTTATCAAAATGAACATACGGTGTTGGTAATATTGTCTTTACCCCAAATGCCGTGGAGACTTAGATCCGAGTTCTACAACCACATACTTGCCAAATCATATTTGATTCTAATTTTTCTTCTCATCATTCTGATAATCTCCAATGGTCCTATTAGTCATGCTTTAATACCTCTAACATACACTTATCCTAACCTACACATTGGGGCTACATCCGGTAGTCCAATAATGAACTCTATGAGCTCTTACGCAATCTCGCATCTAGACAGACTCCTAAAACTCTCATTTCTAAGTACTATAACTTATTGCTCTGCTACCATTTCTGTAACGCCCCCAAATCCGGAGTCAGGAATCTGGGTCGTCACGCAATTCTTCAATCATGTGTAACCTGCATTTAACTCAATAGTCCAATAATTTCATATCACAGACCCCCAATCTCACACACTCACAAGTTATAGCCTTAGCAATGACATACAACAAGTATCATCTGTTATTACAACTCTAATGTACTTTACAAGATCTCAAACAATTATTTGTAACCTCTACATGAAGTTATAATAATTACGACTGATATCTTATAACTATCTGATACTCTGGCCCACCTGAGACAAAGATGCCATTGATTCTCCCCATGACTGCAAGCGACTATGTTCCACACCGGTATACTGGTTATCTGTTATGTTGTGATATTTAAAAGAAAGCAAGAGTGATCAATAATGCTCAGCCATAATAATGTACAGTATGGAAAGACTGTATGAGAAATTCAAGTATAATTCCATATACGATAAATATGTTTATTTAAAATAGTTTTCCTCGGTGATTCATACCTTCTTTCGAAAACAATTCTTTTATTATCCTGCAAATACCTTAATGGTAAACCCAGCACCTAGGCCGGGGTTACGATATTGCATCACAATTTCATTTGGAAAAATAGGACCTTATCGGAGCCCCCGAGATACGATGATCAGTCGTATAATGGTATACTTTTCTACATGTAGATGGATGACTTCCATACGCCCGGTTGTCACCCTAGCCGCATTCGGGCTATATATGCTTCCCCGTTCATCCCGGGTATATTTTGCATACTTCGTATGTCCCTCTGTACACATGGTACCTTCTCATACGAAAATTTATGTAGCAGTCTCCCCAGTCCACGAAGTACTGGATCTCTACCCTTCCTATGTCTATTTAAGAATCCTATCATATGCTTGGTATCATCGAACTATATTGAAGTTCCCCAAGCGTTTTGCTTGTTGATAGGCACAGCTCGTCTCATATGTATATATATATATATATGTACTTCCGAGAATTTTCGGAGGAAGTATTAAGGATGTGAGTTGATTGTTGTCAACATATAAATAAATAAGGGGGAGCTTCTTTTAAAATTATGCTCAAATATTTAAAATAAGTCGAGATAAATTCATCGACGGTCTGAAGTATTTGTATGATTTTTTGAAATCCAGGAGTATTTTTGAATAGGTTTTATGATTTTTAAATCATATTAAATCATTTAATAAATAAATTAATAATAAATAATAATTATTAAATAATTAGACCTCGAATGATTATGTTTTAAAGAAATCTTTGAAATAATATTCCCCAACTATTTTATGTTTAAATAATTAAAATAATCTTTAATAATATAATTAATCAAATTTAAAATAAATAATTATTGGAGAATAATTCTCCTATTTAAATGAATATCTGAAATAAAATTCGTTATTCAAGTAGTTAAATATAGTTGAGGGAATACGATCTTTGGAAATCGTTTTAAATAATTTCGAGGTAAATAATACTTCGCAAGTGGACGTCGAGTCCCTTGGAATAAAACAAATGCGGACTTTTAGTCATTCAAAACGTCTCCGGGATGATTCCTGGGTTTATACTTTATAAAAACTGACTGACTCTCGGTCTTATAAATTATACATCATGCTCTACTATAGCGTTAATATTCTTAAATAAAACACCTCCGGTATACTTCCGGGTTTTCATCAAATTATACTGACCGATCCTCGGTCTAAAATATACTGCTCATATATACAACGCTACTCTCTAGCGTTATCGATTAAAATTCGGTAATATTCATATACCAAAATTATTATTATATCGTATGATATTATATAACATAATTCGTAAAACATCGTAAATATAGAATCATGTATATATCTAAATTATTTGAAAACAAACACAACACAATAAAATGTAGGGTTTGAAAACTTGCCTAGAGCCCAAGATACGTTTTCCGACTTCCTCTCGTTCCAGATTTTCTAATCAACAAATATCATAACCTTAATCAGAATTCCTACTCTCATCACCAACTTATATTCTAACAAGTTCAATACTTCATAATTTTCAATATTCAACCGACTCGAAATAAGTATCAATCCTTGATCGAAACGGACGGTCAAAGTAGTCTTCTGGAGTTGACTTTACCAAATGCTACTATTACGCGACTCGCACTCTATCATTTTTAATAAATTGTAAAATTAATATTTTAATACGAAACCAACTCAATGAGCTTCTTGAGTGCTTTTAATATTTATCATAAAAGTTTAATTTTGATGAAATAAATTTAATTAGGTGAAAAGTATTTCAAAAGTTCGGTGAACTACGGGGTTTTACTATTCAAACCGTTTTCACTAAAACATCCATATCTCTCAAACCGTTAACTCAATTGACGCAACGTTTTCGCATGCGCGATCTAGACGAAATTTAGAAAACATTATATGAAAATAGGTTTCTGGGAAGGGGGATAAAATCCCGAAGAAGCAGTTTCTAACAGGGGGTTGTTTTTGATGTTCGTACTCCGAGCGACCTCGGCTCCGATATTTTTATAAAATTAAATAATCAATATATTTACTTGCAATTTTTATGGGAGTTAATAAACTCTATTTATTACTCTGTTCAAATTTCATGATTTTTAAATATTTGTAAGTTGATCATTTATATTTACAAATTTGTAATTTGTAGCAGTTTTTGTCGCATAAATCACTTTTACTAAAACGGTCATAACTTTTGATCCGTAAATTGAAATCAAGCGATTCAAGCGCCTAAACGATCTTCATAAAATTTTCTATCATAATCAAGTCTCAGTTTTCAAGAAACTATAGTATATATTCGGGAACTTCTGCAGAAACTTAAGTTGAGTTTTGTTCGTTTTAACGAGGTTACGATTACGATCCGAGTTTCGTTTACGTCTTAAACCATTATACCACCATCAACAATCATCAAATCATCATCTAAACACTAACTCCTCTCAAGAACATCATGTTCTTGAGGCAACAATCATCAACCTTAAAACTAATTAACTAAATATCAAGATAATATCAAATCAATCATCAAAATCATACTTATATCCAAAATCCTTACTTTTCTTGAAACTTAAAACTTAAACAAAGTTTAGATGAAGGTTTATACCTTTCTTGGTAGCTTTGGAGAATCTCTTCTTTATGGTTGAACCTTGGGAGGAATTGGTTATGCTTAAGGATCCTAAATTATGCAATGAAAATCAAGAAAACAAAAAGAGATTTTCAGAATTACTATTCACCACCAATTTTGAGCAAGGATTTGACTATGCTATACAAATTTAATGGCCATGAAATTTTCAACGTACCTTTACATGATATGACGAAGCTTTGGTTAAAATTTGGTGATTTTTGAATGAGTAGAAAATGAGATACAAAGTTTTCTTTCTATGGTGTTCTTGAAATCAACATTGTGTTTTGAAGATAGAGAGAGAGTTTTGTTGCTTTTTTGAAGTGCTTCTCTTGGAAGATTTGTGAGATATGATTTAGAATATATTATAGTACTAATAAATCCATGAATATCTTGGCTAGCATCCTAGGTTTGCAAGCTATTCTACTTAGTTTAGACTTTAGGTTTACTATACTAACCTTTAGGTTATCATTTCCTATCTAGCTAGGTTACTATTTGGTTACTTGACCATGATTAGTTTTTACTCTAGTTAGATTGTATAGTTCGCTTGGTTTGATGCGTTTATTTATTTTCTACGCATTCTCTCGGTCACTTATTTGTTTTCGTAATAAATTCTCGTAAACGGTTCGCGGTGTAAATCCTTTCTTATACGTTATTTATATTTTGAAGTATCGTACTGGGATTTGAATTTGTAGGATTTTAAATTTGTAATTATATTGTGATCTTTGTAATCCTTGATAGTTCATCGATACGGTCGTTCTTTAAAGTTCGTTTTCTTCGAAAACTAATAGCGTTTACATACACTCATTTGGTACGTATAATCACAATATCAACTTGGAATCTTAAATTAAAAACTCGTATATGTTGTGGTCGGATTTTTTTTTTAAAACGCAAGGTTACCTTTCATAAAGGTCTTTTACCGATGTCAAAAATTTGGGTTCTGACATTACCTGTATATTATTATTATTATTATTATTATTATCATAAACATGTTTATATAATGTGTGTGTGTGTTATGAACCCCAAACTTCTGATCCGGGTTTGGAGGGCGTCACAATATTCCATATTTTTCTGTCCCTGCTATTTCCCATAATATGACACAGATATATCTCATTCGTATTGATCCTTTTGACTCGGATGTTGAGGAAATTTTGCCCACAATTCCTGTTATTCAATTCCGAGACATCTCAGACTTCCCCATCTCCGCCCCCGTCTACGACTACTCAATCCTCTCCAGAGATTTTGGATCCTCCTCCTCCCACTCGTTAATCTACTCGTATTCGTAAGTCTACACGATTTTTCTTATTCATCTTATTCTCCTTCATTTGCCTCATTTGTTACATCTGTTCATGGTTTATCTGAGCATGTTTCCTATAGAGATGATGTTCGTGATCCTCTTTGGCAGGAAGCTATGACTGAGGAACTTAATGCTTTACATAAGACACATACATGGGACTTGGTTCCCTTACCACCAGGGAAACATGCTATTGGTTGTCATTGGGTCTACGAAATTAAGACCAAATCTGATGTTTTTATTGAGCGCTATAAGGCTCGACTTGTTGTTAAAGGCTATTCTCAGGAGTATGGTTTGGATTATGAGGAGACCTTTGCACCTGTTGGAAAGATGATGATGGTTCGTACTCTAATTGTAGTTGCTTTAGTTTCTAAATGGAACATATTTCAGTTAAATGTTAAAAATGCTTTCTTGTATGAGGATCTACATGAGGAAGTTTATATGACACCTTCTCCTGGTTTTCCTCATCGGCCTGGTTATGTTTGTCGACTTCGTA